>NC_079295.1:51327962-51630992 GCF_023638135.1 Falco biarmicus | reverse complement strand
AAGGCCATTTTTTCTGTTGGCAGGACTCTCACATGTTGGATGATACAATGGGCTGTTTATTTTTCCTTCTCTTGTCTGAACTTTACTGGAGCCCACACATAAACTCTTCAGACTCATAATGGTTTAATTTTTCAGAAGTAAATGTAACCTCCTATCTATTCTCCTATGCTTTCCATTTATTTTCTGCATGTTTCAAAATGATCTCTTTTCTTTGCATCAGTATGTTCTGCCACCCTCAGTGCTTGGGGCACAAAATGTAAATTTTATTCCTTCAGAGTTGTCATATAGTCATGATAAATACAACTTCTCTTTAGGAACGGTGAGAACAGAGACTGGGAGGAATGGAGAAGTACGTTATATATTTCAAAAGGCAATTCACCCACTCTTACCTGAGAAAAAATAGGGAAGTCCTTTGGCAATGTTTTCTTTCCCCTCCTGTTCTGTAGTCTGCAGAGAGGCAATACAAAGGAATTGGTGATAGTTCTCAATTGGCTTTGATTGTCTTCCCGTTTCTTGGTTATCCCTGTTTACCTACTCTGCTTGCATGTGCTGATCCCTGTTACTGCTGTAACACTCCTCCCCTTTGCACTGATCTCTGTTTCTCGTTCCAGTTCGCTTTTGTCTTTTCCTGCAGGCTTTCTTCCAGTCTTGCTTTCTGCCCATTTCTCCTTAAAAGTGGATGTCCACCAAAGGCAAACTGCAGGCATAGAGCAGCTTGCCAGGGAAATCAGACTGACAACAGCTTTCCTGCTTGGCCTTCCCCATGCAAGGGCTGTTATTGTAGCCCAAGAGACGTGGCACCAGTTGATGCGAGGGTCAGGGGACACCTCTCCTAACACCTTCCTCACAGAAACATCAGTAAGGCAAGTTCTCTATAATTTTACACCTCTTTTTGGACCCTTTTCTTGCTCTTTGATGATGCAAACACATTTAAGATTTTCCTCTCATCTTAATACAACAAAATTACTGTAGGCAAATGTGAAGAAGCCAGGGATTAGTCCTATCTACCAATGACAATCTAAACCCCGAGTACATTTGTATAAGCACAAGAAATTCCTCTCCAGTTTGTTTCAACTGCTGACAAACACGTGCCGTCTTCTCCATGCCTCCACATCTCTCCATGTTTTCTCCATGTCTCTCAATAAAACGTTACAGACTTACTTTCTGGAGATCTCCTTCATCCCTCAGAGACAGGGGGCTGGCTTGGCAGGACGACTGTTTAACTAGGTCTGAAAACTGTGGGACAATGAAACAGATTATGTTTGTTAGTTCCACCTAAAATTTGCCTTGTAACCTCTTTCTGGACTTTTATCTGAAGTATAAATGTATGTAAATGTAATGAAGTCTAAACAGATGACCAGCAGCAAGATCACATGTGTACATCCTTGTAGCAATTAGGCATATGGTGAAAAAATGACTTGACCAAGACTTATTCCAGTTGGCCTTCTTTCAGCACTAGAGAAGGAAATTAATTTTGGCAGAAGCTGATAATTATACAGTCTGTGCTGCTTCAGTTTCAGTGTGGTCTGAACACAGCCAGACCAGGTATCTGAAAGTGTCCTGCAACCTTTCTGCTCATTGAAACAAACTGCACGTGGCTTATCAGTTGGAGAAGACTGTTCTGCTTAGTCTGTATTTTACTGTGATAGCCGGGAGCAGTGCGTTTTGCTGTTTGTAATTGTCTTCTCTGTTGGCTAGACAGTGATAATTTCAGGATGGGTGTCCAAGTGCTGGGTATGCATGAGGTATAGCCGGTGGGAAAGCACATTCAGATATGTCTGGCTTCATGTTGCTTCCTCCATTCCCCACCTTGTCCAAAGGGCTGCAAGAACTCAGAAACTCCTGGTGAGTTGGGAAACCTTCAGCCATTTCCTTTTGCTGTCTACAGAGGCATCCCCAAATTCCTCTGGAAGAGTATTTTCGTATGGGCGGTGGTTAGCCTCAGGGCTGGATGGCGGGGCGAATGGCATAAAGTTGTGTTTGCTTGTTTTGAGTGCCAGCTGTGCAGTTTTCCCCATCCCTTTCCCACGAGTCACAAGGTACAAGTCAGGCAAGCCTGCTCGCTTTTGACACGTGCTGCGTGCCCGTGGGCCGACGGAAAGAAGAGGGGGTGTGATGCTGGCAGGAGTAGCTCTTGGGGCAAACCTCTGTAAGAACAAGGCATTACTAATTTCAATACGTTACAAATGTCTCTGTGCATCTAATGTCTATTTTATATATTTCTGACCTTTATTTCATGGCCTTTATCACCATGGTATCTTAGCGCCTAAAGAAGATTTTTTGCTTTGTAAGCTTTAGATACTGATTTCTTCCTGCAACTGTCTCCTCTGATTCAAGGAAAAAGAGAAATATGTAATTTTAACTAGTGCAACTCAAATCACAGCCAGATTCGTTATTAACGTACCAGATAGGCATACATCAAATATTACCTTTTAATACCCTTATCAGTGCTTTTAATGCACTTCTTTGTTCTGCAAGCTCAATATCTGGAGGATTTTTTCTATTTTTTATTTTTTTTTAAATAAAAATAGGTTGTTAAATGGCATTTCATGTTGATTCTCAGCACTCTAATAGGTGTCTGCTATCAATAGCAGTGCCCTGGAGGCACAGGGTGAAACGATACTGCCTACACCATTTCTTTAACTGGAACTGCTCACACTTCTGATGTGGACCTGATATTAAGATAAGTCTTTGGATACATTTATGAGTCCAGATCTCTGTAAATAGAAATGTCAGTGATGCTGGCAGTGAGCTGAGTGTCAGATCTTTATTTTGTTGCCCATGCTATGCTATGCTGTGCTGTGTTCTGGGGTGGAGATAGTGGAAGTCTTTGTTTCAGTCTGTTCCCTGAGAAAATAAACTGAGTGCTATCCAAAGATTTGGAATATTTAAAAAGTGTTATTCGACCTTCCTAACGGTTGCTATTCAGCTAATCAGGCTCAAAATGGCAAAAGGCTGTAAAGATGTCAAAGAGATATGTGGAACACCCACTGTTTGAGCTCTTCCCATTCTCATTAAAATAAGCTCTTATGGCCCAGCTAGTGTAATCATGTGATAAAATACTCAAATTAAGAGCATTTAATAAAAAAACATGGTGGGGAGCTTTGTTAAGGATCTTTTTAGTGTATTTTTGCATTCACGCAAAGGACATTAGAAATAATTTAATCATTGCCTGATTATAAGAATGTTAGAAATAATGGGATCATTGCCTTATCACATGTGGGCTAATTCACAGACTCATTGTTTATTTGTCAAGCACTAAGCATCAAATCACTTTAGCTTGGTACTTGAAAGCTGGAAATTTAAGACGAAAATTGAAATGAAGATTAAGAAGTAAGATTAAACTTAACAAGAGCAGAATAATTTTGCTTGCTAGAGTCGTGCCTGCAAACAGATAGTTGGATAAAGTCAGTCTTAGTCTAGTGTCTTATGAAGTGGTAATATATTGTGGAATGAATGGCTTATGGGTTTGGACGGAGTGCTGCTTTCAGTGTCTCCACATCTTTAGTTTCTGTCTCATCCATGGCTAGGGTAATTCTGACGTTTGCAAACCTTTTTTACACTTACCCTTTAATGAAAGTATCTCCCTCTTTCATTGTTTTATAAACTGAAAACTATTATACACAATCCCTACAATAAAATTCATTCTTCATTGGTTTTTGGTTTTTTTTTTTTTTTTCTGACGGTAAAATGCTTAGGGCTGAGTTTTGAAAGGTCAAAGTTCAGTGGGTTGCTCTCCTTTTTCTGTAGCAGTAGGCATATGTGTATCTATGTGGTTCTTTGTTCTTGCTACAGAAATACACGCTTTTGTGTATAAAAGCAGATTCAGAGAGTGCAAGTTCCGGGAGTTGGATGCCAAGCTGAACAGAAGAGGGAGAATAGGACAAAAGATGAATTTTTTCATGGTGGGATTTTATGAAACTTTATCAGTTTTCCCCTAAAAGTCCTAGGTTAGGAAGCTTTTTGCAATGTTACACAAAAATGGGAAGATCACTGTTAATTATGAAGATGTGTTCCTCTGCTGCTATTTCCTGGTGGAGTTTTGGTTTACTGTGTTTGAGGTCTTGATTGTGAGAGAAGATGGTTTAAAAAAAAAAAAAAAAAAAAAAGCTGGGGGTGGGGAAGGATCTTGAATTTTGCAAAACTAGTTCCTTTTCCTCTGAATTATTTTAAAGTTCTTTGCTTTGTCTGCTCTACAGATTGGACAACGTATAAGCCTATTTGGTAGTCAGTTTACATCCATGTGAAAGGCAAAGAAATCTCTGCTTCACTTCCCAAGCTTCTGCCTTTTTCAGTAGTTCTGCACAATTCAGGGTGTCGCCTTTTAGCGGGTGTTGCAGATGTCGATCAGGTGGGCTGTCTCAGAAATGAGCTTTTCCAGCGGCACCCCAAGAGCCTTGCCGCTGCTGAGCACCCAGCTGTGGGGCTCGCCTCTGTGGGCTTACAGCCTGTGGAATCGTCTTTGGCTGTGAAGTTTTGCCTGGTGCCGTAAGATGCATAGGGATACACGGGTGGAATAAGTCCCTTGAATGTTTTATGCTTGCTAAATTAATCTTATTTAATACAAGCTGTCGGAGAACATTACTATAATTTATTTACATAACTTCAGAATTTTTACTTTGCATCGCTTTAGCCCTGCAGAATGCGTAATGTGCATTTGTGCCACTGCCCTCAGCTTCCTGGGGTCAGCCTGCTCGAGCATTTCTCAATTCATGATTGATTTGTCTTCCAGTTGCTAATATGAGGGGCTAATGTAAACACTGTTTTACCAAGATCTGGTATTTGGAGCTCTCTTTATTGTTACATTTATTCAATTAAATGATGTTACATTTATTCAGTTAAATGAACTGCCCTGCCTCACACTTAATTCAGTAAAAATTATGTTCTAATTAGATTCTTTTTCTCCTAAAACAACCCACACAATGTTGGCCTTGTTTTATACAAAGTAAAAATCTATACTTTTAGGAGGGCAAATGTTTATTTGTTTAGGTGCTTTTGTGTGAATTAAGAGGTTAAATTTCTTTTAATGTGTACTCACTTGAGACATAGACACCATGACCTGCTCCTTGAAGGTGGTGTGTTCGTAGCTATACCCCACTTGCCATGAAGCAGTTAAAATGTTAATGTCATATGAAAGCAGCAATGGATGGGTGCCTGCTGCTGTTGAGTCCTCTCTGTGGGCCATGGTTACTATACAGGGTCTCAGTCTGAAGGTTTGTTGTCTTTTTTCTTAAAAAAAAAGGATTCTTCTTTAGCTGTGGTGGTGTCTGTGTCATCACTGACCCACCCCCACCCTCCCCATTGCCTATAAAAACTATTAGTATTGAGTTTTATGCCCAATCTAAGTGAAAACCCAAGTCTTGCTGCTCTCCATGTTTTTTGCATTGTAACATGACAAGCAAAATCTGTAGGATATATAACTGAAATTGTTATTGCATTTAAACCTCCAATATAAAATACACTTTAATTCACGAAGGAAAAGTATGGGAAAATTGGACTTTCGCTATGCTGTCTCAGGTGTGGTCTTCTAAATGTAGGATTTATCTCCTAAGAGGTAAGTTAGATCTGGAGAAATCAAAATGAACTGACTTTAAGGAGAAAAACTATTAGATGGCTCCTGCAGAAAATCTGTTATTTGTTACTGCTTTTAAGAGGTCGCAGGGCGGAAAGGGACTGAAATGCATTCAGTGTGCAGTAGTTAACAAATGAGGGCCTGAAAACAGGACATTGATACAGTGTCTCCTTACCAGAACAGAAAATCCCGTCACCTCCTTACGGGCCATGGATAATAAATTTCCATTCTGTGAGGTGCACACTGTGGAAAGAAGTTCCATTTAATAAAACTTGAGAGGTGGCTTGAAGCTCAGAAGGCTTCTCAGATGGGAAGGATACTCTCACTGCAATCCAAAAAATGAGAAATCACCTCTGCGCTTGTTCCCAATGCCTCAAAAACCTGAAAAAGCACCCATTGCTGACAGCATCTTGGCTGCTTTTACCACTGTGCAGGACCCCACACTCTCCCTCCTCCTGCAGCCCCCCTTCCCTCAGGCAGGGCAGCTTGGGGCTCTGATGGGGGGTGGGGGGGGCCGTATCTGTATTGGCTCTAAGGCAAGAAAGCAAACTTCCCTGAAATGGAAGGAGAAGCAGAAAAGCTGACAAGCTTTTACCCAAACAAGTATCACTGTGATGAAATAAACATTGTCTGCATCCCCACGAAGTAACCCGTTAATTTTTGGTCCCTTTGTTGCATAAGAAAGAGACCAGATGCTGTTTTCATTTATGGCATGAGCAAAGGGTCATTTGTCAAGAGGAAATTTGCCTCTGATACAGAATGAAATGCAAGACACCTTCTAATGACTTAACTGTAAAGCCATCCTGTCAGATTGTTTCCTTGGCACAGGAGAGGAGGACATGAAACTGGTTTTGGCCCTTTTATCTGATGCACATTGGCTTTTTCTCCATGCCATCCATTCCTCCTTTCCCACTGGCAGCAAGTTCAAGGAGAAAGAGCAAGCTGAAGGTTTTGCCTTAAAAGCATCTGTTCTGTTTTATGGAGGAGGAGGAAGATTGAGAGGCAGTGTCCTCTTCAAACTGCCAAGTGGCGAGGTTTGCTCCTGCCCTCCCCTGCTGCTGTTGTAGCCCCATCTTGGAGATGCGACCCTAAGGGAACACTTAAGAGGAAAAGTAGAAAAATCATATCAGAATATAAGTAGCCTTCTTTTCTGGTTGAAAAGAAATGAAAACTTTTTGCTTTTCTAAATTGCGAACAGCACCTTAAATATGGGGGAAGAGAATATTTTTTAAAAAAAGGAAAACCAGACACAACTGGAGGGGCAGACACTATGCAGTTTTACATCAGCCCTGTTAGGGTCAATGCCATTGCAACAGTGCTCCATTTGATATGCCCCATAAAGCTTAGCACTGGGGGAGAAAATAGTGTTGCAGGAGAGATATTTATGATTACAGTTGCTTAAAGCAATTTTATTGTGTTCTTGGTGGATTTTACCATATTTGTTCTGTTGCAGCCATTTCCATTTATGGAAGTTTCCTTCAGTAGCAGAAATATTGCCATAATTTTGTTTGTCACAAGTAACTTGTCAGGAAAGATTAATGAAGTTTCTGTTCATTGGGATAGCACTTAAATCCGTAGTTATCCAAAGGTGCACTGCACAATAATTTTGAAATTCCTTTTTCCATTTCATTTCCCTGTCTTTTCAGCTCTGCTTTCTAAGCGCCTGAGTTCATTTTCATTATTGCTTTGTCTGTTCTAGTTAAAATCTTGGTGTTCTGCACATCTTCTATCCACAGTTCTCTAGAGCATCATTTAACAAAAAAATGAAGGAGTGTAATTCTGAAGTCTGAGGCTGGCTCCTAGAGAATAGGCTGCTGTTTCTTTACTTTCTCGTAATGACCTAAAACCTTTTAGCAGGATGTTCCCCAGCTCTGCCCTGCCCATCCCATTTCCTTGTGTTCTGCATGGGTATTAATTAGGATAAACTCCACCCTTTTTCTTTCAGCTTTTCAAGTGTTTATTTCATTGAAACACATCGGCCACATATTTAACTGATGGTAATGATGTCATAGTCTCCTAATGCAAAATTTGAAGTTCATAACATTCTTTTTCTTATTGGAGGAGTGGAAATCCTTCTTTTGGTATATACTCCCTTGTTTATGTTGAGCATAACTAGATATTGTGTGCTAGCTCACATTTTAATGAGAAGGCACTGTTGCCTCTGCTGAGCAAAGGAAAGATTGACTTGAAGTATTTTGCATAGTCTTCAAATGTAAGAGTTTCAGTGAGAAGCCTGTTGTTAGGTGCTGGAGCCAAGAGCATAGTCCTGCTGTCAGCTGAGCAATTGCTTCCCCTTTGTTTAGCTGAGCAGTTCTAAGAAATAACATGAAGTTTCCTGAAACTTTATACAGCTCTCACCTCTTACCCCAATACGTGTCTTTTTTCTGCTGCTCCATTCTGCAGCTTTATGAAGTTTCCTGAAACTTTATACAGCTCTCACCTCTTACCCCAATACGTGTCTTTTTTCTGCTGCTCCATTCTGCAGCTTTGTGGTGAAATCATCTGGGTTACAGCGCTTGGGATTGGTTTCTCAAAGTGCAATATGGACAAGGGGCTGGAATTCAAATAACTAAGTGGGAAAGAACTTCTTGACCTTGGTCACTTTTTGGGCAAAGAGGCATTTTGAGAGAATGAGGTTTGTTACCACAACCAGTTTTGAGGAAGTCACCATTCCTGGAAATACACATTGTCAGGTTTTATTCCTTTAAATATGCTCCAAAGCTTTAGACTTCTTTTCCTCGTAACAATTCTTGGGTTTCATTCAAAACTAGGGACACACAAATCACCAGGGCCGATTAATGAGGAAAGTGTAATAAATACAAGTTGAGAATAGAAGTTATTAATGTTAAGAGAATAAGTTATATTTGTACACATATTTAAACTGTAAAACTTAAGGAGAGGACTTGCTCTATTGGGGATGAAGGAGTACAGCTAAGGCAACATTGGGGCAAGGACTGGCATGGAGAAAGTCTCAAGCATGGATGAGCCTGCCTAAGGGGAACAAATGTTGCTGCTATGGCTTGAAGTGACGGTGACGGGCCAAGTGCACCAGGAGAGAGGGGCCTGTGGTGAGAGGTGGGGCAGCACTGCCCAGGCTTCCGTTTGATATTTAGGCATTAGGGGTCAGGGGAGACTCTTGTAGCTTCTTTCAGTTTTTGTCATAAGTGTTTTTTAAAAGTGTGATAATGTTCAAGGTGTGTGCTTGTAAAGGAAAATGTCTGCAGAGGTTTCAAATTGGGCCCAGCGGCTGGAATCCTCCGTGAGGTACCTTGGCTGGACATTCTGCGGTGGGGATACAGCTGATCCCCCATCCGTATCAATCCTCCTGTCTTCCAGCTGTGTGCCCCTCCCTGTCCAATTTGACCACTGAGATACTGTGAAACCCTGCTTGAAACCTGCATCTTATATTGATCATTTCTTTATGTGTGTGTTTGTTTTTTGTTTTTTTTTCTTCTTTCTCCTTTGTAGGGAAGATAGCAGCAGTTCAAGGAAGTAGGAAATCAAATTCAGGCACAGGAGCTGAGCATAGCTGTTAAAATTTGATGATAATAGCTGGCACAGAAGGGAGTGAAGATAAGCTCTTTCTAAGAATAATGGTAATACATATAAGCAAGTCATAAACTGATAATGGTGCAGACTCTTGTAGGGGTTGACTATATATACTGCTAAGGGCTGGCTCGTGTTCGCGCTTGCTCTAGGGACGGTCTGGAGGGGAGCCTGTTTCCTAAATGCAAAAGAGGCACTGACAGTCTCTGCTCCTCATCCTTACAGTTCCTGATTTTAATCACCGTCAGCACATCCTACCTGTCTTATATGCAGGCTTGACGCTAGAGCAAAAGTGTCTTATTTAGTATATCTTCAGAATGCACATTTATAGCAATATCAGCAGTTTCGAACTGTAGATTTTATTTCAGAAAATTAAAGGGAACATTAACAGCTGCAACTTGGAGGTGATCTTCAAACTCTTGAGTGTATCAACTCATGCATTTAAACTTATTACTGTGAAGCCTGAAGTAAATTACTGCCGATAATAGCTAAGTAGTGTTCAGAAGGTAATTCTCATGTTTCTCGTTTCTGTTCTATTTATGTCTTTTTATAATACACACACACCCCCCCCGCTCCTTCGTACTACTTGCTGCATCTGTTCTTGAATTCTGCTTTAATTTAGGTCTCCAAATTTGCTGCTCCATGTGGAAGAAGTTGGTACCAGATTAGGATTTAAAAGAGAAAGCTCATGGAGGGGGACACTGTGTTGTGAATAAGAGGCACCATTGTCCTAGGTTCATTCTTACTTATGAGGAGTGGCTGCTGCCTCAACGAGCATGTAATTTTGTAATATTTATTTACCTGATTATTTCTTAATATCTTTACCATAGTAAAGGAAAAGGAGTGAGGATGGTCTAGACAGAGGTGAGTTCTTGCACCGATACAAGTAGTCTGATGTAACTCTCTTGGATTTGCTGCCCATGCAGCGAAGGGGACCAGCTTCACGAGTAAACCAAGTTACGTTCTTAAATGTTAGGTGGCATGAGTCTTACCTTCTCTTTCCCTTCAAAGGCTAACTATTGTGGACGCTTGGGGTGTTGCGTGGCATTTACTTGCAGATAAAATATTCCTTTTCAAAATGATGTCATAGTTCCTATGTGCTAGGAGATCATTTTTTTTTTTTTAATGAGGAACGGTTTACTTTATTTACTATGAAGATGTAAGGTCTGACATTCATACTAATGTTTTAGAAAATAAATCTTGAACTTCTTGTTCTGCATAAATGAAATAGATAAATAAGGCTGTATTTTCAAAACATGAAGGATGAGGTTATCCTTCTGACTGTTTCTTCAGCATTTTTTTCTTTCTTTTTTTCCCTTTTTTTTTTAAAATAGTGATACATTTCTCCTTTATTTTCACCTACTGTTCTTTGTGCTGATTTCTAGTTTGGAGGTAAGTAGAGAAAGTCAGGATGTGATCTGTGCCTTTCTCCAGAAGTTTCCTTATGCTCCCTTGTCCTCCTGCGGTTGTCAAAGGGGATGCCTGAGTAAAGCTTCTGTTTAATAACCTTGAATCTCCACCAGAACCTTCCCGCTCCCTAATCTGTTTTTCACTTAGTTATCTTTAATAAGCATTGATATTATGTTTCAGAGGTTTTTTCCAGTATACTTGTGGGAGGTTTTTAGTTTTGTTTTTGCCTGTCTGATATTTCTCTTGGAAACAGAATATGCCCTTGCTCAGTTTCCAGATGTGCTAGGGTTAAAATAAAAGCATTTGAAGGGAGTACGCTCTGCTTAAGAAGTTAAACCTTCACACTGGACTGATTGTGGCAGCAGGAGAGCCATTTAAGTTGTTTTTGCTACTCCATTTTCTTATTATGCCTCAATTGATGCCACTTTGTTTGCTTCATCTTTCAGATTATCTTGAATTCTTTTTCTCCTGTTTACCAGCTGAACACGTTTCTTTGTAAATAGAACATTCTTGCACTCATGTCAATGACTCTTGAATTTTCAGAGTGCCTATTAGAAGTTGCTTTCAGATGAAGAGGTCACAACAATATCACAGATGCACAGATTGCTACCCGATTAATACAATTATCAACATGGAGAAATTATTACTTGAGTGTTTGCATTTGAATATAGCTTTTATTTTAATGCACAGTTTGAAAAGCATATTTTAAGGAGGCAAGTTTGAATTGAAAATGTTCCAAGGAATGATTTGTATCTTTTGTGCAGATCAAAGCAGCAAAAACCATTTAACAATTTGTCTGTCTTTGATGAAATCTAATGGTTTTTCTGCATTTCTCTAAATACAATAACTTGACACAAGTCTATTATTTCTTTTTAATGCTGTAAAAGGCAGTGTTATGTTACTTAGTGTTCTTTAAGACTTTTACAATAAAGATTTTTATTATGTTACATATACAAGCAATTACATTTGACAATTTGGATGCAAACTTGAATTGGCAGCCACTTCAGCATTTTCACCAATAAAAACATTAAGCATGTCTATTAAAAATGTTTCTTCTGTAATTTATTTTTTGTAATCTTTCAGCTCTGCCACAAAAGCCTCTTGTCACCTTTGCAGATAATTTTCTGCAGACTCCTTTACAATTTAGGGGTGAAAACTTTTTGTGATTAGTTTGTCCTAAAAGAAGGGCCAAGTTTTGATGGTGTCAAGAAAAGGCTAGAATTAGCGTGGAGCGGAGCCTTATGAAGAACTGTAAAACATATTAAAAGGCTGAATGTACCAAAGCATAGCATGGTCCTGATGCAAAGCCGTTCTGAAGGCAGCGAGAGTTTGGGCTCCCTGTAGCTGTACTGATGGAGAACTGTGCTGTGCTGTTTCCTGCTTGTGGGTAGATGGTGACCCCAAGAGCCAGCCTGGCAGGGTCGTGGTTGAGCAGCTTGGTAAATACAGTTCTGCCTGTTTCCTTTGTTTACCTGTGTTATAGTGTAGAATGCAAAACTATAAAATAAGCCTAGCATGAAAAAATCATTCATCTCAACCATCAATGTATGTTTAAGCTGAAGAGTTTCTTATTATCCCTACATGCAATGACTGTGCTGAATTAACCTCACTAGGTCAATATTCATTTTTATAAGTGACCCTTTTCATTGAGAAATTATTTAAATAGGACCACGGTTAGGGCCACCATTTAGTACGTGGTCATCGGTGAATATTATCAGCATATTATATAGAAAAGTTCTAATTTGTACTATTGTCCTGTATATGTGGGTTTATGAGTATATAGAAATATAGATGATATAGCCATATAGTAATCTTAGTAAAGCTTATGGGTGTAAGTATGCCTGTACATTCTGTACAGGAAGAACGAAAGACTTAATTGTGATATATGAAGCTATTCATTATGTGAAAAGGGGAAATAAAAAGCCCCAAATACAAAGTTTGTGGATGGGAACATTTATTTATATATTTCTGGGATGGGGTGAGGTGCGAGTTCAGTGTCCTATCAGGATATGTACCTAAAGGTAAAAAAATGATGCTGTAAATGTTGCTGAGCCAATTTTACTTGCAAAGATACTGATTTAGTTTTGCTTACTGAAGCAACAGTGTGATTCAAGTGAAACACCTGTATCTGTGGCTATGAATTTTACGGTTAAAGCAGCTGGTAATGAGGATGGTGTATGGAGGCAAACCAGTTACCTCATAACTGGATGAATAATCCTTCCCCAAATGAAAGGAATTCCTTGGTATGTTTACTTATTAGCCATTTTAGCTATAAGACTCAAGCAATCCTAATCAAATTAATTTTGTTACTTAAGGAGAACAAGAATGTGTTCTACAGAGAATATTTTTATTTGCCCCCCAGGATTATCTTTGTAGGAAAAAATGAACGTGCACCCCAAGGACAGCGAACCCTTCAAATCTGTCACTGCCTTCAACCAAACTCTTTGTTTCTTAATTGCAATAAATACCCAGAAACTTGTTGGTTTTTTTTTTTTAAAAAAAATATAATCTTCTGACTTATTTATAACCTTATCATCTTTTGCAATATTCAGGCAGAGTATATGTTGACTTACAAGAATGTTTGAGAGTACTTTGAATGTTAAAAGTAAGAGGTCTTTTTAAAGCTTAATTATAAATCATGTGTTTGCCTCAGAAGTCTGCCATTCAGAGTTACTTATAATAAGTTATGATGGTTCTATTGCGAATAGATAAAGAAAGATGAAATGCAACATTTGGATACTAGAAGTGTCTGAAGTACAGAATGCTGCAAATAAGGAAATTATAGAGGCTGGAAAACTATTCAGAATATGTGTTTGAATAATGAAGTCTTTTCTGTTGATAGCAATGTTTTTTTGGATATCCTACTGATAGACATAAAATGTATTTAATAAATGAGCAATTAGGAACCCTCTCCAGTGCTTTGGATAACAGGTCAAAAATGCAATGAACTGTGCTTTATGGCTGCCTGTCGAGAAATCAATGAAATAGTAGAGAAGCTTGACTATGGAAGCTTGACTATTGATTTGCTTTGCATGTGATAGAGGGTGACAATTTTAATTATCAGCTGTGATGGTCTGCTCCTGCAGTCAGAATGTTTGGAGAAGACAGAGTAACAAAGGGAGCTGGGTACCAGGTGGTTCCTTGCAAGTCTTTTCCAAGCTCTTCAACCCCACATCTTCACACTGTTCAGGACATTCATCCTCCTGTGCCCTCAGGCTCAAACATTTCCCTAACGAAAGGGGTGGAAGGAACGTGCTGCTTATGCCTGTCACTGAGGTGTGTGTTCCTAAATCTCTTTTAGAAGAGGGGAAGAATGTATCTGCTTAGAGTATTTTCAGCTTCAATGCGAAAATTCTCCACTCGACTATGCACTTCCAGCCGGCTGGCTTCTCTCAGTATGCTATTAGATGATCCTACTCCTAGTCAAATTTGTGAAAGGCAACATTCTCATGATTTCTAATTCTACAAAATGTCAATAACAGACTACTCGAATGAATGAAATGCATTGATCATCACCTTTTCTTCCCTGTTATATCACATTTCAGCTCAATTTTATAAAAATTTCTGGCTTTAATATGGAATGTCAGCAACATCTCCAACATCCACCTTGTTCCTATTATCCACTAATCTTATTTTTATAAAGATCATTCTTGAGGTTTTGTACAGCTGTAGGCTTTGTACATTTAGCCAGTGATCAAAGTTATATAACAATAAGCTATAGCTTCACATGGAGTAGCTTAAATTTATTCAAGGTAATAATATCATTTGCTGATTAATTTCCCAATTCATTCAGTGCTCATCTTGTATCAAATAAATAATATCCAACAATCACTCAAACATTGATGACATTTCTACTTAGCTCCATTGGTGAACTAGTGGACTAAAACAATACGGCAAATTGAATTTGTTTATGCAGGCGATTGGTTTCAAATTGGGGAAAAATAATTTGAACGTGGAACTACAGTGTCATCTGTATTTGTAGGAAAGAATAATTGCCTTCTGGTTCATTGAAAAGTGAGTCAGACGGAGTTTTCAGCGGAATTGTTAAAGGGATTCTCTACACCTGCCTGGAGCTGATGTACATGTTTAACTTTTGTCTGTGTTAATGACTTTAGAAGATGGAGAAGAATATTGAGAAAGAGAAGAAAGGTAAACAGGCAAATGTTCCATGGGTGCTGCTTTTCTCCTAGTGCATGTAAACCAAAATAAAACAAACCTCTAGAACATCCCGAGGATGAGACTGCAGCATCAATGGAAAGTTTCCTTCCATGCTGTCCTTCATCCTCTCTGCAGTTCTGACAAAGTGCTCTCTGATGGCTGTGTAGGGTCTGCAGCATGTGCGAGCACAAGCGGTTTGGCTGCAAGGTAGACTTTTGTCCTAGGAATTCTTTTTTTCATTGTAAGAAATACAACAATGCTGTGAACGGATCAGATATCATGCATGCATTCACTGTAAGCAAATGATAGGGATGAATTTGTGTATGCAGATTAAATACTTAAATAGTATTAATTTAGGGGTCTGGGACTGAAATCTTTTTAATTTTAAAAATTGTGATTTTTGTTTTCTTAGAACTTTGATCATTTATAAAATGTACATGCAATGCCTATGTGTTGAGAATACTGTGTGTATAGTCTTCATGTAAGTCCATATTTGTAATGATCTATACACACAGCTTCCTCAGCGGTGGTAGCTGAAGGTAATGTTTCTTTAGGACTGAGGTCAGGATGGATTTCCTTACAATATGGTCTGTTCTGTGTAAGTTTTCTGATTTCAGTGTCATGTTAATGAGCACCAGTCTTTTGGTCAAATGTACTTTAAGGAAGCTAAAGTACGGGATTAGGATTTAGTGTTTTCAAATACAGAGACTTTATGGGGGCCAGGACTCTGAACTGGACCTCTACATTTTATATTCTCTTCATAGAGGTTTCTTTTATGCTCCTTGCTTAAAAGGGAGAGGCAGTTTTTGTGGGTTTTTTTTGGGTTTTTTTTTTGCTAGAGACTGTTTTTTTCCTGCATAGCATACCAAAGATTTTCAAGCTACGCGTCTTCTTGTGTAAAACAAATATGATTTGCTACAAGGGTGTTGACTGAAGCTCACAATGTTGAGAGATGCTTTTTCAAGAAAGACCTGCTAAGTGTGATACCTTTAACTCTCAGATTTTTGAACTGGCTACTGAGTTATTCTTTCAGTCTTTTTCCAAAATATGCTGGTATTTCCAATTATTTTCTCTAGCTGAAAATCAGTACCAACATGTGTACATCATGCTTCAGAGCCATCAGAAACACTTGAATATTCAGTATTTTAAATAATCTGGAGAGGTGATATGCATGAGCATAGATCAAGGGAGAGACCATGCTTACATTTAACTGGGATTCTGTGAAGTGAGGTTTTATTGTAGCAGCCTGTAGGAGGAAAAGAAAGGGAAGAGAGCTGTGAAACCACTAATTTGCACCTTATGAATATTTACATGCAAAATACTTTTGTGGGTATTTGTTAAATAGAAGATGAAATTATACCATAACACTGGCAAATGCAGTTGTCAGTAACTGGTTCTACACACAGACACAAATCACATTTTTCACCCAAGTCTGGTGTAGACACAAGCATGTTTGTTATCACTTTTTTCGAACGATGCGCGTTTTCTGTTGCAGACTCTCATTTTAGGAAATCTTGTCATTTCCGCAGAAAACTTTTACTTGCCTAAACATTGCTGATGGAAAAGCCCTAGAGATTCTGGGAAAGCACGTATGTGAGACAGATGTGAGGTCGGTGCAGGTGGCAGTGGTTCTCTGGGCAGTGCAGCACCATGAGCAGATGTGCGGGGTAGCAGTAAGAGTGCTCTTCAGAGGTAGGGACCGACTTGGTACTGCAGAGCTGAGGTTAGGGAGCTCTCTGTCAGGTCTGTCCAGCAATAGGAGCAAAGTAACACAGATGACCAACAGGGTATGACAGTCCTCAAGGCAAGGGTTCTATTGTAGATGCTTATGTTAATGCTTTAAATTCCCTCGCCTAGCAATACAGACAAAGCTGGGGTAGGACAAGCAAAAGTCTGACTGCTAAATTCCTGTAACTCATTCCTTCATGCTGTATGTTGTGGCTCTGATTTTGGAACCTCTCTGTGGGATCCAAGTGCCCAAGTTTTACTAACAGCAATAAGAAACATTTTTTAAAAAAATAATTAATAGCCATCCCCTGTGGGGATGCATGAGTGTTGCATCATTCCACACGTGCGTTACAGGTACACACATAGCTGTTTATTTATAAGCTGTGCAAAACTTTTGAAGCAGAGTTGATGAAAAGACTTTTCTGTGTTTTCAGTGAGTACACCTGCCTGTATTTTCCGTTGGGGATAGTTTCCCTTCTGGATAGATAACATGGATGCTACCAATGGATCTGAGCCCGAAAATTCAAATATAGTCTAGGTATGCCTAGTTTTGAAAAAAAAAATAAAAAAATCCAACAACAAAACCAAAAAAGAACTATAAAATAGTTACTGAGGTAGGCATGGTTGGTTTTGGTTTGTTTGGGTTTTTTTTGTGGAGGTGGTGAGCTGTATATCTGTTCTGTGTATGCACACTCAGTGGATGAATGTTTGTATAGTTACTATAGCTGTCACACTTTTTCTTTTTTGCCTTTTGAAATTTCTTGAGGTTCGTTTCTATTTCTAGATGAAACTTGTATAATTCCCCCTCGCCTTGTGCCTTATATAAATATAGTGTCACTGAGAGTGGATTACATGTCTAACTTTAATAAAAAATGCAGAATAATTGGTGTCAAGAAAAGAAGTGAGAAGGTTTACGGGAGGTATTTTGACTTTTCCAGTTAAATGGATATATAGTTTCCTTTTAACATATTTTTTCATCTTATAAAGCATTTAAAAGGAAAGGGTTACGGATAAATCTGTATTTCTGATACCTCAAGAGAAGTTATGCTATCAAAGGAAAATAACATTATAAAAATACAAGATGTAATGCATCAAATATGTATATACGTATCTGTCTACATGTGTGTTTAGAAGACTGTTAGTGTCAATATAGTGTGTTAACGTAATCACCTATGTTTAAGGGGCACTGAGGCAAAAACATAGCTCTTTAGACAATGTTGCGCACATTAACTATCCCCTTCTTGATGTCTTCTGTTCTGGACAAATTCCAACCAGGTAGTTATATTCCTATGCTTAAAGATTTTTTTAAATTTCATTTCTATGTGATGCATATTATCAGTTCCTCTCCTAAATTTTTGTGCGCTATTGCTCTGCAACATTAAATTGCCACACATCTCCCAACTGCATTCCATTCTTGTTTATAGCTAAATGCACCCAGTAAATGTATCTGAGATGAAAGGTAATGTAGAAACATCAGGGTGATGTTACTGCTTTCAGCAGTGGGTCTCCTTCTCAGCTTGCCGTTGTCTTGGTCACTCACTTGGCACAGGTGAGCCTCTGCATGATGGTTGTTGCATTATAAGTTACGAACCAGCGATAGCGTATGAGAAAAGTCCAGATGCATATATCTCAAACCCTCTGTGAACCACCTGCTCCGCTAGTTTTTGCCTCCTTTGTATGCTGAAATACAAAGCATGAGTTGTTCGGTGGTCTCTGCTGCTCTGGGTTTAGATTCCCATTGGGTAGATGGAGATCGACCACATGGAATGAGGTCAATGTATTATCACAGGGGAAGGTACTTGGCCTTGTAGTGACACAGCTTAATGTGTTCCTTTGGGATTAATTCTGCCAGGTAGTGAAAGAGAAAAATTTCAGAACTGAAATAGAGATAGGAAATGCAGAACAAAGCAGGAACAGCAGCTAAAGAAAATCTTGTGTCAGTAGTTAATGTATCTAACAAGGACGGATATTTACAACACAGAGACTGACAAATCTGTGCAGATTTTTAAATCGAACCCAAATACTAACATCAACCCAAATTAACAGTTTTTAACGTGCTAATTGGATGTTGTATGGTTTCATAGTATCCAGGCAATTTATCTCTACATCTTGATAAACCTCCCTAACAGTATAAGCAATCTTAAAGCTTCTTTCCTATCCCCATTTTCTACCTTTGCAGAGTTTCAGCCTGGATGTTCAATAGAGCATTATCATGCGCATCAGGGAGAAAAATTTTGATTTCCTTCCTCATTAAATAAGCCAACGAAGAAACATAACCCTGATAAGTTACTGCACTGAGTTCAAAGGGTCTAGATGGTATGATGTAATTTTTATAGGTGTGTGTTTTTTTCTTATTAGACTTGTTCATCCGCAATCCTTTTGCTGTTACTTCTATCTCCATAGTAACCAAAGAAGCCCCAAAGTAGATCAATGAGACATTTCCAAGGTGCTGTACAAACACAAAGGAATGCTGAACAAGTTCCATTGCACATTTGGGCTACAGAAAGTCAAACTATGAGGAAACGGTATAACAGAGTTAAGTGAGGATTTATTTGTGTGTAATTTGGTAAAAGGTTTAGCCAGGGCAGTGGGTATTTGAAAACGAAGTGGGCAGTTTTGGAGCAGGAGAGGGTAAGAAAGGGGGTCAGATAAAGGGAAAGAAGGGCCTAATGGGAGGGAATAAGACAAGAGAGAGCAGCTTTCTCGGCGGATTGAGTGCAGACTGGTAGAGCTGTGGTTCGCTTCCCTGTTCTGCTGTGAACTTCCTGAATGACCTACTACTCCCATAGCCCATATTTCAACACATGGATCTGCTTAGTGCTCTAAGGCATAAATTATATTTCCAAAACTATCTTAGTTAAGCAACATCTGCCTTGATTGAGTGAGTTTCAAACCTGCTTGAAAATAGGAGTGTTTAATGAAATGCGTGCTATTGTATTGTGTAGCAGACAGGCATCCAAATGCCTTTAAAAAAACCCCAGAAACACCCCCTCCCCATCCCACCCCAAACAAATAAAACCCAAACAATGCAAACCCCAAACCCAGAATGCTCATCCTTCTGCTTTATCTGTAAAATGGGAATGATAGTTGTCTGTTTCATCAGGAGTGTCGGTCTAAATCCATGCAGACAACAAAACATTTCAGATGTTGTGTGATGTGCAGACGTTGTAAGAAACTCAGTAACTGTAAGAAAAATAGCTGTAGTTGATGAATCAGTAAGGCGTTATCCTTAATTAGCATCAGTCAGTGAGTATATTGCAGTGGTTCCAGCCATACAGCAGCAATTTATGGAATAAAGGCCACAGATAACCGGTTTATGATAGGAAGACAGTAAGAGATGAGGTCTGAAGTATGTCACTTAGCATTGTTGTCCTTTGATGTTTTGGGGATTTGGGCCAGGGAATGAAATCTTCTCTTACTCCTAAAAAAATCATTCCATAGAGAGCTATAATAATGTAACACGTCCAAAGACAACTCTCTTGTGCACAAGGCCCACTATCATACTTAACTTAGGTGTTTGGAATCCATTTCATGTTTTTGTTGGAAGTCTTTCCTGGAGCTTTTGAGTGCCATGCCAGAACTTGAAGACCATTGCAGCTATAATGACTTAATATAAAAATGATAAATGAACTATGACTGGATATCTAAATTGTGTATAAAAATAAAATCCAAAATCTTAATCACAGAAAAACTCCTTCACAGCTCTGCATTTCTCAGAAGATGGCATAAGGGCCTATAAAATTATATGTATATGTGTATACTGTATTTATCAAAGGTCTAAACATCACATTTCTGTTATTGCTGTTGATTGAATTAACTTTTTGAGACTTCAGTTTTAATTTGTTAGAACAGCAAAATGGCAGTGCATTCTGCTTTTACAAGTCTTTACCATCTGCTAGAGTAGCAATGAACAAACAGTGTAATCTTATTGTATTGACAACTAGCTTAGCTAGGACTATTTAGAAGTTGGAGCATTGTTGAAATAAATATTCTTCCCCTGGGCAACCTATTGAAATTCTTCCCATCACTTGTAATTTATCCATTGTAAAGTCAGAAGTGAGTTTCGTGTTGACGTTGCATGAATTAGCAGCGTTATACAGCACTTCTTCAGGGTCTGGCAGTAGGGCGGGTTAGGTGGGTGGACCTTAGCCAGGCTGTGGGAGTGCAGGAGAAAGAAAAATGTCTGTTTCTTCATCAAGGTATCTGTTGAAGTCACATTGTGGTTGAACAAATGTGAGGAGGATGACTCACAAACATTAATGTTTATCTTTTAACATAATATGGGAGAGAAGACCCATGCTAAACAAATGTCTGCTGTAGAAAGCTGCATTGTGCACTCTGGAAGGGAAGAAATTAGTTAGATGTTGTTCAGTAAGCGTTTCGTAAGTAACAAGAATACTGAAACGAGCCTGGAGTTTGAGGACTGGTCTACGAATGGAAAAGATAACTTAGGTAAACAGGTTCCATTGTAATTTATTTGGTAGTACATGCTGTGAGAATTCTTTCAATTTACTCTAGAATTAAACCACTACAGAGGAAATTAAAAATTCATTAACTGACATCTTTCATTTTATCCAGTGATGTGTAACCTCCTAATTTAAGTAAATACTGCTACGACAGTAAGTGTAAAAAAGGCTGCAGATATGTGATGTAGACTGATCTGGGTGAGGATTAGCCACTCTTGCCTCCTGCAGTATCCCAGTATGAAATCTGCTGACCTTTTTCCTTTGCATTCCACTGGATTTTACATACACTAAATTATCCCAGTTCATGTCACAGAAGATCTTCTCATGTGCAAATAGCAAAATACATCTGGCATTTCAGAACGGCACCTTCCCCAAGTTACTCTGTCAAAATGCGAATGACTGGAAGGTGCTATTGGTCAAGAGCCTGGCACCCTGGCAGTGGAAACAAGTGTTTCCAGGTCATCAGGGCTTTAAAAACAGCTTGCTGTAAGGCCAGATGCATTCAGACTCGCAGTATATACGTGCAACACAAAGTAATAAAATTCCTGATGGTTTGCATGATTGTTCATATATTTAAATGAACTTGGTTTGTGAACTTTTTTAATGTTCATTTTCTTAGCATGAGTATAGTGATGAAAATTGTACTGACCTGCTCAACTCAGAAAGCAAAGGTTAAGCTTGTGTATTTTGAACTCTTTTACAGCCAATTCCAGCATTGTTTTCCTTCTGCATTTGAAGCAGGAGCGATTTATAATGATTGGGTTTTCTTTCCAATTAAGCAGAGGAAGGAGTGTCAGCTTCACTTTTGCTGTATAAACAGTAGATTAGACTTCAAAGATCTGATACGTCAGAGGAAGATTTTTGATAGTGCCAAATAAAAATAAAGCAGTCAATAGCTAAAGGACCTTAAAATAAAGTGTTTGGTGTCACTAAATAAGGCCCTTGGAAAAGAGACTGTTGGCTGAAGAACTGCATAATTAATTAAGTTTTTACATTGCTTGTTGAGAATTGCCAGTGATCCAGTTGTGTCCTCCAAGCCTTAAAGCCATGAGAGCGGGCCAATACGTCTGCTGCTTCCATTAGGCCAGTATCAGTTGTCAGTAAGGCTTCAGCATGCACTGATCCAAATAGGGAGCTATATTCCACAGCTATGTGGATATATCAGGCCCCAATTATGTGGATTATCATTAGACGGTTAGTATTCAGTGTTCTCAGTGACCCCTGGCACCCTTTTTGCTGTACAGAGGGTGACAGATACCTGTTTGGCAGATGTCACTGTATGTTCTGTACAGTAAGATGTTTTGCCGTTAAGCAGTGATTACAAGCTAGATACACAGAGCTTCTTATGAAGCAGATGACTTGATCTTTTCAAGCTTGCAGGTGTAGAGAGAAAGAACATAAAGTAATTAGTACAATTGTTGAACTTCTGTATGCTGGATCAAGGTACAAACGCTGGTATTTACTTTCCTGATTAGGAAGACATGACTACAGTCAATGAAGATAAAAAATTTTAGAAATTTCTATAATACAATAAATCTTTACTTTATGATCAAAACTTGCCCCATCCCCAGATTGATAATGTTATTTACCCTTATTTAAGAGTATGTTAGAATGTAGTTGTAACTATTTGCCATGACTGGCTGTCTAGAATGAGATACCATGCAATTTGCATCTCATATACCCAGAAATTAAAAATGAAGGACTGACCACTTGACACCATTGTAGTTCTTGAAATAAAGCCTGCTGAGCTCAGTTTGTTGTGCCTGCTAAATGACTTTGCTCACCAATTTGAATACATGATGAAATTCCTATTAGAAGATGGCACTATAATAATTAATAGCGTAATGAAAGTGCCAGAAACTGAATGGAAATATTGTTCTGTTAACCCCTTATTTCAGAACACAAGTTTAAAATGGAGTTTTTGAAATGCACACGTGATATTTGTTCTGACATCTGGAAAGGTACTCCCTTTTTTTCAGATACTGGAAAGTGATCAGAGCTGTGATAATTTCAGTCTTTCAACAATATACACAGAACTGTGAGCTGTATTCTGTGGATGAGTTTGTGTTTGTACTCTAGAGGAACTGCTGTTGCCCCTC
Organism: Falco biarmicus; assembly: GCF_023638135.1. Taxonomy (NCBI): domain Eukaryota; kingdom Metazoa; phylum Chordata; class Aves; order Falconiformes; family Falconidae; genus Falco; species Falco biarmicus. The sequence continues at coordinate 51,608,013 of NC_079295.1, read as the reverse complement.
ACAGCTGTGTAAGAAAGGAAGATGAGTGTTAACAGTAAGGTCGTGATAAATGCGTTGTGCACCATAGGTGGGAAATGCGGAGCTTCCACCATTTTAGAAGACAGATTAATAGAAAACCCTCACCTTTACATCTGTTTAGAAACTGTGTAAGCTCATAAACATTTTTGAATTCTCAACCCATCCCCTCCCCAAGGTTCTAATTATTCTGTATCAGGAGCCTTTTAATTCTTGCTCTGGGATGAATTTCCGTTTATATGCTATGCCTGTATCAAAGCTTAGGTTCCTGTTTATAGCAGTGCAGCTTTGAAGATGATGGGCTAGGTTTTTTTCAATCCAACTAATTTAATTTCTCCACATAGCCACATTTAATATTCATGGTAATAAAACATAACCAGAAGTAGTATTTGAAAGTAATAGTGAACAGAACACTATTGCATAAGGTGATCCTTCTTTCCATTACCAATGTTTCTCCCTTTTCCTCCTATTTCTCAGGAAGAAGTGTAGTGCAGGTATGTACAATATGTCAATTCTACTCTTGACATCTTTTGTGAAGATCTCATTTTTTTCTCTCTCTATAGTGTTAAGAGAATGTCCTGTGTTCTCAGTGTGTCTAATACATTAAGAGCCATAGAATTTTAATTCTGTAATTATAAAAGCTTGAAGGAATGAGCCCATTGAATGTACTTCAGATAGGTTATCAGCTTTACCTTTCCAAATATGTTCTATTATAGAAGCTGAGTTCCTGAGTTTTGTCATATGCACGTGTTGTGGTTTAACCCCAGCTGGTAAGTGTGCGCCACACAGCTGCTTGCTTTCGCTGAGAAAACTCATGGGCTGAAGTAAAGACTGCTTATTAGGTAAAGCAAAAGCCACATGTGGAAGCAAAGCAAAGCAAAAAAAACCAACAAAGGTATTCATTCACCACTGCCCTTGGGCAGGCAGGTGCTCAGCCAGCCCCAGGACAGCAGGGCTCCATCATGCATAATGATTACTTGGGAGGGCAAATGCCATCTCTTCAAATGTTTCCCCCTTCCTTCTCTTCCCCCAGGTTTATGTACTCAGCATAATGTTCGTGGTCTGGAATATTCCTTTGGTCACTTGGGGTCAGCTGTCCCGGCTCTGTCCCCTCCCAGCTTCTTGTCCCCCCCATCCTGCTCTTTGGTGGGGTGGGGTGAGCAGCAGCAAGGGCCGTGGCTCTGTGTGAGCGCTGCTCAGCAGTGCTGAAAACATCCCTGAACCATCAACACTGTTTTTAGCACAAATCCAAAATGCAGCCCCATAGTAGCTACTGTGAAGAAAATTAACTCTATCCCAGCCAAATGCTATTAACTGTATCCCAGCACAGCATACATCTGGCTGAGAGCAGCTCTTGCACACTGGGCTATAAATATATTATTTCCACAGGTCTAATGCATCCATTTTTTTTCTGTATGAGTCTTGGATTTTCTTTTTCCTTAAAAGCATTGTTCTACTGCTGAACCAAAAGCTGTGGAAAGAAACAGTACTGAATATTCACATTTGAGATATGGTAGCCCATTCAAGTAAAAAAAGCTGCACCAAAGTATGTCCTATCTCTTTTCTAAACAATCTATATTGCAACTACTAATTAACTTGAATGTAATGAAAAGGAAAAAAAAAATCATATGTTGATACTCAGAGTAATTAATTTAACCATTTTTGATGTCAATAAATTAACTTCTTATTTTTCTGTACATGCAGAACCTTTAAGTGTCTCAGATTTAAAGTATTTTTACATGTGTTTTTTTCAGGGAGGGAGTGTTTCTATAATGACAATAGTTTTATATTCATTAGTGATTACTGGAAGTCATTGGATTGGTTTAAGAGATGCCAGTTGTAAGGAGGCTTTTTCTTGCAATGAAGGAAGAGAGTTTTCCATTATACACACAAGCATTGGAACAAGATGTAATCTGGAAACAGGAATAGAGCTAATGAGAGCAAAAAGGAAGCACAAGAAAGGAAAGGCGACCAGTGTTTTGCATTCTCGTTCAAATGGTGAACAAGAACAAAGGAGAGAGCAAAAGTCAGATAAATCTTACTGGTAGTCAGTTTAAAATAAATAAAAGCAGCCTACTGAACAATGTGAATTTTGAATCATACTCGTTCCTGCTGTATTAGCATCTGGAAATAGTAAAACAGTACAATGCTTGGGGAAGGGGCTAACCCTGCTGTGCAAAGGAAGTGAATTGTCCATCTGCCAAGGCCACCTACATCAGCAAGGGATCTGACCCTATGAAGACTAGCTGCCATGGGGCTGTGACTTTGACACCATCTTCAATTTGTAGTTCTATTGATTTTTCTCATGGCCGGAGATGTGAATCAATCTATTTAGAAAACTGGACACGCAGACCAGTCTTCTGTAACTGCTGCCCAGCAGTTCATTTCCCAAAGGCCAGCAACTATTCTCCAAGTTGCAACAAAGGGGAAAAAAATAATCTGCCATGTGCCTCAAGATATCAGAGAATAGTTGCTGGATCAAAGCAGTTACCTTAAGTAGCGTTTCATACCTTTGTTTGAAATTGGACTTGCTAACAAAGTCAGGGAAAGATTTTTTCATTGATTGGGTGTGTAAGTGTCATTCCTCAAAACGTTCAGCTGTTTGTGAATTTTGGAGTGTCTTTTAAGTACCCTAGATAAACATCTAGGTGTTCAGGAATAAACTGCCTCCTGGGGAAATGAGCAGCTTGAGGCTTAGTGGTTATTCATGCCTGCAGGATACTTGTGAGATGGAGCATAGCAGGGAAACCCCCAACTTTCAAGAAGTCTTCCCGCTGGAGCTCTGTCCCTGGGCAGAAAGCCCCACTTGGTAGGCGTGGCAGTGCTGGGGCTTGGCAGGCTGCTGTAATGAGCTTTCAGAGATTTTTCTGTCTCTGCACGCTCAGTCACTGCAGTAACTGATATCTGAATCTTTTGTTTATAACTACTGCTCAGCATCTGTAGGGTCCCCCCAGCCCTGTAAAGTCCCTGCTTTACTAAGCAATAAATAATGCAGAGTGAGGCTGATATAGGTTACTGCTTGCCCATAAACTTTGTTCCCTGCTATAAAAACTGGTTTTAACAAAGACTTTATTAGGTTTAGCTTGGTGTTCTGCTTAAAAGCGGGTATTGAAATATGTTGTTTTTTCTAAGGGCTCCAGGTATGCTTTGGGAGGGAAGGAGAAAGCTAACTTTCAGGATTTGGAGTTGGGTGTCCAGATTCACAATTTATTCATCTTGCTGGGCTACTGAAGGCTGTAATTAAACCTGTTGGTACTTTGAAGCAGTTAAGTGATAAGCATTCCATGGTGAGCATTAAAATTAATATTTTTTATTTCTTATTTTGAGGTTCTCAGGTCCTAGTATCTGTTTAAAAAAATAATTAAGAAAATGTAGATCTTACATGACTGTTTTCATCTCCCACTCATATCCTTAGAAAAGCAGCTGATAGGTTTTCTGCACGTTAGGAATGGCTTTTTTATTCAGGTCAAAGTTAATCTTGCTGTAGTTGGAAATGGATTATCAGGCATGGAGCCCTCCCCGTCATTGGGCGGGAGTTGGTGCTCATCAACTTTCTCACCATTTTTAAATTTTTTTCTTTCTGCTGATCTCTTGGGGTCCTGTTCTTAGCTATGAGCAGCAGCATGCCAATTTCAATTAATGTTTGCTTTAAAACAAATGTTATCATCTGCTTAGCACTTGTGACTTTCCCATTTCCACCAGGGATAACTGAAGAGCGCAGAAGTATGGCTTTGTTTCTTTCAGAGTGATGTCACTGTGCATTGGTGAACATCATTAACCATTATCCATCTGTGGCATTTCTTCAGGTCCCTTGTGATTTAAAGGTCAAGCCAAGGCCCGAAGACTGAATTCTCTGTCTGAAATAAGGACATTTTCTTTCCCATAACAGATTAAAAGCCAAAGCCCATTGCTTTTAAAATGATAGGCTGCTTTCTCGTTGAGAACAGCAGGCCAAGGCTTGCTCTCAAGGTTTTTGGAAAGTGCTGTACCGTTTGCAGGCCTGTAGAGATGCTGATTACATTTGTGTGAATAAATGATGTTATTAGATTGCTGATTTTAACAGAGGAGAAGGCAGCAAGAAAGTTTTGTTGTTTAAGCCTTTGAAAATGAAGTTACAGACACATTTTAAAACATAAATCAAAATAATTTATTTTGGAAATTTTGACACTTCTAATGCTTTCGATCCTTCTTGCAGTTGTTGCTATGTGAAGTTGAAATAAATGTCAACCTTTTCTTCTTTTCTCTCTCCCCTTCACCATGAACCCCTTAAATTTCACCTGTAATTGTTTAACTCTCCCACTCCTGGGTCCTCCTGTGTCTTGTTAGCCATACGTCAAGCACAGGGCTGTCTTAAACAATTGTGACAGTCCAAATAACTGTGTGCGCCCAAATGTTAAAACCTGGAAAAAACAAGTCAGAAAAATAAACAGTTCTTGGTCCAAAACAAATATGTACCCAGCTTGTTCCTGACTTTTCTTTGAAAATAAAGCTCCAGTTCCCTTTTGGCCTGAGCAGGGAGTAGGATATCTGGGGTAATGAAAAACAGGGAAGCTAAGGCTTTGTTTTACGCTTTTTATGAACATAAGGAAAAAACTGGGAAGGAGGCCACAGGCCGAAAACATATAGAGTGTTTCACGCGTGTGTGCTGGGCCAAATAATCACTTATTAGTGGTTCTTGTCAGTTCATAATTTTTCATGATTATTTATGCTGCCTAAGCTATGTGGTACTGTAGTTAGCAGATCCATATTGCTGCGTTATGAACAATGAACCAGATATTTAAATGTATTATGTGAATTGTTTCAGAAATATAAATCATGACTCTGCCAAACAGGAACTCGGGGGCTTGTGTGTTGGATGATACCAGTGTTCTACCCAGCCTTGGAACTTGTTTTTAACAGGTGTGGTTTCCTTATGCTTTGGAGAAGATTGCCAGAGCCTCCATAATAAATAAAATAGAGCAAAAAAAATCAAAAGCAAGATAAGGTGACTAGAATTGAATCGGTCTGAATTCACACCTGCAGGTGATCAAGGGATATGTTTTTTGTTGGCTGCTGAAAAAGGATCATAAGGGCTTATGAAACTTTTGAAATGGTAACTTAAAAAGATATTAAGTACAGGTATTTAAGTGTGTTTTTGAGAAAACACTCTTCAGCTAAATCTTTAGGCGCTTATGAGGGCCTTACTGGATTTAGTAAATAGTTCTTGATATTTTGCTTAGTATTATTCGTTTGTGGTTGGGGTTTAAGTGTTTATCTCCACTGAGGTGTTCATAATTCATTTATTATAAATTCCTTTTCAGCTACTTGAGGAAAATTTTATGTCACATTTGGAACAAGAAATGTAGAGTGTTGAAGAGTGAAGGCTGTTATCTTATTCACATGACAAAGGCATATATTATTCATACTGTAATACCCAAACTGCAGGAATTGATAGATGGGACATATATAGTCAACTCCCAAGAAAACTAAAATATATATTTTAAAAATAAACTGCTTTTTGAGTGGTTAATTCAAAATCAGATGGATCACTGTAAGATACTCTATGTGATTATTTTTACTGTTGGGACTCAAACTACCTACATACATTTTTCTCACTGAGTCTGGAAGTCTTAATGCATTTATTTTTCCTTCTGTTCAGGTGATTTAAAATGTGAAAAAGGGACCAGTAGATCAATAATTTAGTGCAGTCAGATGATAACTGTCTTAAACTGTTGGTTCAATTGTAGGATATTATGGAGTCTTACGTACTGAACAACTGCATTTAGATAGTATAATCCATATTTAAAATAACTTCTAGTGGGAGGAAAATTGGCCATCGTTGAGGAAATTAACACCTGTGTCTGCACCTTTTATGTTCTATAGAAAGGTTTGGTCAGCATGGAAGAATATTGCAAGATTATTCCTTATACAGAGGAGTAGGTGAACCCCGCTTGGTGTTATGGCTACAGTGTTAAGAGTTTTTCTTTCACATAATTTACTCAACCACAGTAAAGAACTTAAAAGCAGAGCAATCTTAAATCATGGATGTTGTACAGAAATTTATGGGCAAAAATATCCCAAATCAGCCTGACCAAGCCTCCTAAAATATTCTCAACGAATGACCTAATTAATGATTTAGGAGGACATCTATAAAAAGTCAGTGCTTTTACTGCAATAATATACCAGTTAGAGTGTAATTAATTTACTGGGTTTTGTGACCCTGTGAAGCAGCTAAACATCTTGTCTCATATTCAGAAATGACGACTTGGTGCCTTTGCTGGCAAAGATTGCGTGTATCTTCCCAGGATGTCTGAGGCTGAGTGCCTGCGTGTTGAAGTTTTTCTTCATTTACTGCTCTGTTTTCAGGGGATTCAGACCATTTCTGCATGTTTTTCAGATACCAGGTACCAATCACTTTTTTGATCCATTAGGGATTCCATTGCACGTTGTTCTCGCTGCAGTTACAGAACTGAGGAATCACAAGCTACTTAAGTTTGTGTTTTCTAAAAACTAATTTGTTTAAAACCGCAATTCTCATTTAAGTATCAGAATACAGTATCCTTAATAACTGACAGCCTGGTTCTTAAATTAAAGCTGTGTTCCTCTGAAACCTGGCCTTCTCACAGGCTATTCCCATGAAAATCTGTCCCTTGAATTTGATTCTTTTATTTAGAGAAGGAAAACAGGGAGATTATTCCCTTCTCTTCCTAGTTTTGTATTAAAAATTCTAATAGGTGCTGTCATCTGAAAAATGCAGCAAATTTGGAAACACCCTATTCATGTTTCAGGAAGACCCTTCTCCATATCTGCCACTTGCCAGTGTCCTGTTGGAGTGGATTTTCAATAATCTGGTTGTCTCATGAGGGGCAAAAGCAATACAAATGGTTCTCACTGAGATTTCTGTAAACCTTCTGTTTGTTTCAGTGAGTGATACTATGTTTAACTACTGTTTTAATACAGGTGATATGCATACGTAGTTTAAGCAACCGTAACAACTGAGTAGATGGCAAGGGTGTCATACAAGCCTTTATCGATCTGTTCAGCATTTGCTTTGAAGACACTGTGTTGACTTCGATTATAGCTGTTACATTCCCACTCCTCTTTAATCTCCTCTCTCTCAACCGGAGAAAACCTTTCTTAACTCCCAGAAAACTTCTGTCTGGCCCAAAAGATGTAACTTGTAGGAAATCATAGCATATACTGTATTTTCTCAGCATTAAGCTCAGAGATGAACATGACTGAAAATCAATATTGCGTTTGGCCTGCAGCCTCGTCATTTATTGATTTATGTGTCATTTGTCTCCATAGAAAACACAATTATTGCTTAAATACAATACAGTATTTTGCTAATAGGATACAAATGTCACCACTGAGTAAAAAGGTCACAGTTGCATGTAAATGATCGTCAACACGATCTCATGCTTGTTGCTGCCATTGTTTTGAAGAGGTGGTTAAGATACTGGAGATCTAGGCTTATTTCTGCTGACCCTAAAGGGAGTTCAGCTGTTGATTTAAGTGGCGGCAGCGATTCCAGTTCTCTGGGCTTACAGAGGTGCTTTGCACTTCAGTTTTACAAAGCACAGTCAAGGCAGATCACAGAGGTGACCAAGGATTTCCTCTACCTGATGCGGGGCCATTACACCAGCAGCCATCGTCCAGCCCTTCCATTACTGGTTTGTGTTTAGGGGAAGCTGCTGTGGCTTTCTCAAGATTATGGTATAAAACCTAAATCTTTACTCGCGTGCCTTGAATTCCCTGGGACCTGAGCAGTATGTAGTACCTGGTGGGAGCCTGCTCCTTAGGAGCTCCTGAGTGGCACAGAATGTTCAGTGTCTGCACCTCCCTTTTTTCTTTCTCCATCACTGCTATGACTGTGCTGAGTAGGGTCACTGCTCCTCAGCTGGAGAAGCAAAACAGAAGAGCTAAGTATGTGCGGACAAAATGAAAAAATAGGATCAGTTTAAATATATTTTTGCCTGTATAGTTGGCAAATAGTCTTCTCTATCCTTCCAAATACACTTGGAAGGCTATAGCAACAATACCATAAAATAAATGTGATTTTTTTTTTAACTTAGTCTGAACGTTTCATGGTGATTGCTCCATTGCAATCCAGCTTTTATAATTTATTACAGTATCTAGTTTAGATAAGGGATCTCTCTGAAGTGGCAGTACACAGCGCTGTACTACAGAATATCTGCTGAGCAATAGAGAAGGAAAAATTTCTCATGTTGAGACTTTTTTCTTTATAGCCTTGAACTTATTGAGGAAAATCCGAACATAGAAGAAAAAGAAGGAAAAATCAAGTAGGAATTTAAGAAAGATTGCTGAATTTTCTGGAAGACCTTACTGCCCAATTCCATGTAGACAAATACGTTTTCACTTCTGTTCTAGTAGGATGTTTACTGGCCTTAATTCTTTCACAAGGTAATGTGGTTATCGCTTGATAAATGTGTTTGTATCTTTAGTAAGAAATTCAGTTTTCCCAAACGGACATAGAGAGGAAGTAAGTTAACAACAATTTGAAAAGAGGTTTGTAAACTCCGGTATCATCAGCCAGGTGGTCAAAGGCATGATTTTAAGGATTTAATTTTTAAAAAATATGTACTACTTAATTGAAAATGGTGGCGTTAAATACAAGTTGTTTTAAACATTTCTTGTTGCTGATAAAGTTTAAAATGGGTTAGAACTTAAGATATTATGTAAGAAGTTTCTTTTTCATACATACTAGTGAAGTGATCCTCTTAACTGGGAGGTTTTATGTGGTGGTAAGCACCATGCAAGTGTATGTGTTGGAGATCAAAGTGGAAGTCAGAATTATTGTAGACAGTATTTGACAATATTGTAACCCCTTTATATAGAACAGAACATCTCACAGGCCCTTGAATTACAATTTTTTTTTTTTAAATTCAGATTTTCCTATGGCAGATAATCTGTTTATCAATGGTGTTGTGTAATTATCAATGAAAGAAGGAGATTACAATATTATCTTGAAGGCACCAATTTCTGCACCACGTTATATGAACTGCAGGAGGCCGGCTCAGTTGAAGTTGTGTTCTGATTTAAGAATTCTTGTTTCTAGATCTCTCAAACTGAGGATACTTTGTTGTGCTGTAAAGAGTAGAACAAAGTCAGTTTAATATTTTTATTTAGGTTTGTCATGAAACTTTGTGGCAGAGGTTATATGGCAGAAGGAATATGATACGTTAGTAAGTCACTGAGTGACTGGTTCACCTCTTCTAGTCAAGAAAGACAGCTGCAGTGATGGGGAAGATTATCAGGGACAGTTCATTTCAGATTTCAAAAATACTCTTCACCTTTAAAAACTTTGCACTTCCTAGATGTAATTTTTAGTTCTGCATAGGCTGCTAGAAGAGTTAAAAAAGGAACCAGTGTTGGTAGGGATTTACTTCTATTTTGCCTTCCACCTTTGATTCAGGTATATTTTTGGTATGTTTTGAGATGTTCAGAGGCACTAGGCTTATGTAATGATAAGTGGCAATGTAATTCAGTCTAAAAAAACCCACTTGTGGAATAATTTTCATCAGGAAAACTTATGTATTCTGAATTTTTATTCCAATGTGAAAGAAAGCAACTTTTCAAAATATAAAATTTCTGCCCTATGTCAACCTCTGTTTACTTATTTGAGGATCTTATTTGTGTGGGAATAGTCAGAGAGAGGAAAATAGCAATGCACGTCTTTTGGTTTTAATAAGGTTTGAAACTATTGAGGGGGTGTGGATGTGTATAACTCTTAAAGTGCATGTGCTGATTGTTATAGCCTGTTTAGAACCTGTTGTTAGTGTGCTGAGAGCTCTGTTTCCCCTGTGTGGAATTCAGAAGAAAAGATTTGATCTTCAAACAACCAACAATACAGTGTCCTCTCAAAATAAAACTGAAGTGAGGTGTTGAAGTCTAAGTGTGAAAGAACGTTTTTTTCAAAACCTGTATTCATCAGTTCTTACAAAGCTTGAATTAAATAAAAATGTGGCTTAAATAAAAATTAAAAAAATTCTTTAAAAAAATCACTTAAGGAAGTACTGCTTAGTCACATAAATCTTCTATAATTCAGTTTCTCTTTTTTCTTCCTTTCACAATCTTTTTCTGCAATGTCCTAAGCAGATTTTTTTAAAAAAGAAACATTACTGTGAATTAGTTGGCCTATAAATTACTGTGTACTTCCAACTTAGTCAACACTAAATGCCATTTTGTCTAATATTTTGATCAAAAAGTTAATATATTTACATCTCTAATCTGAACACAGAACACCCAGGTTTGGTATACCTTGTGTTTAGTAAGGGAATTTATATACATATAAAATACATGTACCACCTTCTAATAAAAGAGAATGAACCCAATTCACTTTAACCTTTGTTGTTCTGAATGAAATTTTCCTTTGTGAATAAGTATATTGACATTAATAACAGTATATTTATAGAGAGCTCTGTGAATTTTCCCCCTCTCTCAGATGTTTGAGCTAAGGTACTTTTTTCCCAATATGGCTAATCTAAATAATCAGAAATGCCAACATTTGCAATTTAATGTACCTATTTTAACATTAATTTACATTTTAAAGTACCATGATTTAATATCCTTGGAGGTTGTTCTGTTTGTTGTACATGTGGGTTAAAGATTTAATACGTGTGTTAATAAGCAGAACTGACAGTTGATCTTTTTTTGCTTATTAGCATCATTCTAGCTACTTTGCTCTGAAGAAAACTCTTGACTATTCAAGGGTCAGGAAAATCAGTGTTGTTGGTAACCCTGACTTTCGTTTGTTCTCTCGGCTGATTCCCAGGCTTCCCTTAGCTGAAAATATTTTAGCCTGTATCATGGATAATACTGGGCCTTGTTCTTTGGGCTGGCCTCCTCTGCAGGAGGTATTACCTGCAGAGTAATTTTAAAATGTAAACAAAAAACTTACCAGTAGAGCTCACTTAGTATTTTACTGATCTAGTGACAGTGTAGTCCATGGTCAAGTTCATATTTGTTGGGCTTCAGCCTGATCCCCTTTGTTAATCCTGCATCTCCTATCACTAGACGCAGGAGAAACAGTGGCAGGATCCCGGCAGGGCACCAGATCTGAGACACCTAACATGCTCAGCAGCATGGTCCTGAGCTTTGGCTGCAGCATTCAGAATGCCCGGTGTGATGTTTTCTTTTTATTTTCTTTCTCAAACTTGTACGATATAGCTAAGTGCATGTTTGAGATCTTACTATTGAAATAAGATGTGAACTTCATCTCAAAATAATTAATATGCAAAATGATAAATTGATGGGCAATTAATTCAGTCTTCAGATAATTGCTGTGTTCTGTCTTGGCCTTTGAGGGTAAGCTTATCAGTATTCAGCACGATCTTCTTAGTCTTTATTTGTTAACCAAACAGACTTTTATTAAAACCATTTGTTCTCTCTCTTTTTTTTTTTTTTTCCCTTCCCTTCGCCTGTTCTTTTCTACATCAGATTTGAGCTAATTCAAATCAAGGAGGAAGGTGGCTGAGACCCTAAAGTCAGTAGCTTCTTGTTTTCCTCTCAAGGGTGATATTATTCCAGTGGCTGTGATTCTAATTGCAGTAGTATTACACACCATGAAAGCAGCTTCAGGCCACCTGGGACTCTGCATTTTTTTTTAAAAAAAACCACCCTAACCAAACAAAAACCCAAACATACAAACCAAATCCCCCCCACACTAGCTGCTTGAATTTTCTGAAGAAATCCATAGACAAGCCTGTGTAAGTCCTAAAGCACTGATTTTCTCTATTAAATGGCCAAAGGGTGCTTTAGAAATGTATTGCTGCACTGTTTTGAATTCAGTTTCCAAATGGATGTCAAGTACTGAGGAAGATAATTCCGTGTCAGAAATACTGAATCCTTTAAGAGCTTTTCTGTGGCCAGCTGTTGTGACTTTCCTAAAGGGGAGCCAGCCTGGAAGTAGCTTCTCTGCCTATTGGCTACTGCAGTGTCAGTAACATTGATCTGATAAAAAAAAAAATAAATCCAAAATATAGCCCCTATGTGCAGGCTTGCACATGCACACAGAAACCCCCCAAAACCAGGCAAGTGTGAGCTCGATTCCAAGGCTTCTTTCCCCAGTATCTTTTCATTATTGCTGTTTCAGTTGCACCTGATTTTTATAAAGGATAAATATATTTTCGTATATTTACTAAACATACATATATATATATATTTCCTAAAAATGCTCTACCTGTATGAATCAATGGTTAAATGTCTCCAACAGAAAAAGTTGTCACAGCTTACATGAGAGGAGCATTCAGGCACTACGGTTTGGTTACCAGTGCAAAACCAGCCCGGGCTGCAGCCACACTGGCGGCTTGTGTGGCTGTGAGCGTTGGCACTGGCTGCTTGTGGGCTCAGCTCTGGGTCCAGACAGTGTAGAAATGGGGTATCGAAATCACAGGGATTTCTTTTCTACGTTAAAGAAAGAAAAAATTCTATAGAAATACAGGAAAACATATTTTGAAGCTAGTGACAAGTTTTACTTTGGAGCTATGGGTGTCTGGGGGCGATGTGCATCACCTTTCTTGACTGTTACAGGACCAACATTGCATTACCTTCCCTGGTTATTGGCATGCCTGTCTTTTTGGGTGGAAAGCATGGCAGCCATTCCAAACACTTCTAAAAATATAGGTGTATATATGTATTGCTCCTGATCTAAAAACCTGAACTTTCTAAAAGAGGTTTAAAAAATAAAATAAAAAATATTTGCATTTGGCTTTCAGGTTAATAAACTTTTCATTGTCTGCTAGGGATGATTGCAAATCTTTTCTGAAGTTAGCTGAAAACAGTGAGGACATCAATGTCAAGACTCTATGTCATTCAAGACTGGTTGCTAGAATCTATTAAACTAGATTGTGATGGTTGCTGTGGTCCTACCTGTTGTTCCCCTATGGATGTGATATTGCATCATCTGGTGGGATGTATTTAAAGGAATTCGTAATCTTAAGCAGGGTCAGAAGAAGCTGAGCAAAATTATGTATGTGAGGGAGAATGTGGGAATGTCAGGAGTTATTCATGCGGAGGTCTATGGGAATTAGAAATGGAAGGTGTAACACCTTGGTTCATACTGTTAATTCTGTCACAGTGAACTGCTGCAGTATTTTGAAACCATGCACTGTGTTGATACAAAAACAGTCTGCGCTGATAGTGAAAGTCAAATGCATAATGGCTTGATTCAGCAAACAACTTAGGCATCTTTGGAGCTGCAAGTGTGGGTGGTGTTAAGATAAATCAATGTATGTCTGTCATAATTTGTCCTTTGTTAGAATAAAAAGCGAAAAAACATTAAAATACAGTTCTATTGATTGTACAGTTAAATTTAGAAAAAAAATATTGTGCCACTGATGACATATTCTCTACCCAAGTGACATAAATGTAATTTTCTTTGAGTAAAGTACTTATTTTGAAATACCTTCTAACATGTTGCTGGTAGAAATCATCTTCCATGGATCTCTACATTTGGTTAAAATTTCATACCAACTTAAGTGTTTTTCTCAACTGGAGGCAATTTAAAACAAAAATGGAAGAGAAGACAGCAAGGCAAATTTTTGCAGTGTACCCCATAACACCCCCAAAGGTTCTCTCATACCTTTTTCATGATGTCATTGGGTACAGCTTGTCTGTATCTGACTGTGAGCTCTACCCGTATCTGAAACCTCCAGCACAAACCGAGGTTTCTGTAAGATAAATTATCTTCTGTGTTGAAAACAGCACAAAAAGTCATCTCCAGCAGTGTGAGAAACAGACTCTTCCCTCTTACAGTGCTTGGTGAGAGCTGAGAACACCACAGAATACTGCAGGCTGTTCAGGAACATGAAAGATTTGTGCTTTTCTCCTTTTTATTTATTGATTTTTAAATCTGCATTCATTCTTGCAGCTGCAAGGCTTTTTGTCTGCATTTGTTTCACTTTATCTTTTTTCCCTTTAACTTATGTTTCCCATTTCATAAAGCCCTACTTTCTATATTAACTATTTTGGTGATTTTGGTTTGGGTTTTTTTTGTTGGGTTTTTTGGTTTTTTTTGGTTTTTTTTAAATCTTATTGCCTACTGTTCTACCTTCCCTGAATCATCTACTCTGTTTTTCTAGTTCTCATCATTCTCCTCCTGCTCCACTGTTGCTGTGCTGTTACAAAGCTGCTACCAAAATGGCAAAGAAGAGGGCAGAGGGAACGAGCCAGCAGTGAATCAGGCGATGAAGCGTGCACTGGTGGTTACAGCAGTAATCTTGGCTGCAGAGCAGGAGGTTGATGCCAATGACAAATGGCCAATAGATGACAGTTTAAAATCTAGTGAATGAAGTTAACAAAGTTGTTTTACAGCACTGTGCATCTGCGGTTACAGCTAACTTCATGTCATTCATTTTGGTGTCATGTTTATTGCTGACAGTCTTTTGATAGAGTTGAGGGCAGGATGGTCAGCAAGACATGCCATCTTTAAATGGCGCCACTAGACACATTTAGTCTTTTTCTCCTCCTCTTTGTTACGCAAAGTACTTGGCTTATACGAAGAAATGTATCCAGGTGCCAAAAGGAGGTCTGTTTTGTAGAAGAGTAACATCAGCATTCTCCCCACCCCCTTCCCAAAAGTTCAATGGATGGTGCTGTTTGTACCTTTTTCTAAAAGCAGTTTGGTAAGGTGTGCTTGGACCTATTTTGTACAGAGAAAGTGGAAGGTTCTTTAATTACCAAAATCTGACAGTGGTGACCAGATGTGAAGATCTGAGCATGTACCCACGCAAAGGACTTTAGAAAAGGGTATTTGAAAGATTTCCTGTCCGTTCTTCGCTGTGGTAGCTTGCAGTAGTGGTTTATACCATTTTGAACAGCATCAAACACTAGAATAAAACCGGGTAACCGCTTTGGGGTAGCCATTCACCAGCATGAAGTTCTAATGACGTTAGTGTTCCTTCACTACTTCTTCAGCAGCGATGTTACTTTTAGTCCAAGTAATGGAATTACCTTCTGGTAAGAGTGCAGTAGCAGTGAGAAGAAGCAAGCCAAGACACTTTATTTGGCTCTAGCCAAGCACAGACAATTTTCTGCTTCTTGGAACTCTGTACAAGTTTGTGAGCAATAATTCAGTCCTTACTTTAAAAAATGCTCCACCGCTACTTTGTACAGATTTAATATATGTGAGATATATATCAAGGAAAAAAAAAATGTATTAGACAAGTACAACTCTCAGATTTCTCAACACTTAACATAAATAATTGCTGCACTATGAAGATTTAAATGGGGATTGCCACTTTTATAATTAATTCTTTTTTGTTTCATCCTCCTTACTAATTGAAAATGGGCTTTCAATGCAGGATGCTTTGAAATTGTGTGAAGAGATGGAATTGGAAACGAACTTAATTAACTACAAACTGTCCAAATCAATCAGTGTTTCACAGTGCCTTTGTAATGTACAGAGTTCATAATTTACTTGGGATTTGCCATAATACATATGCCATAATTGCAAAGTAATCATGCTGCGAGTGTACAAAATTTAGTGTGCTCTGATGCTCTATTGGGATGAAATGTCTATGCTTCCACACACCGTACTGGATTGTATTTTTCCATTAACCAAACAGAGGACTTCTATAAATTAGGACACTTCTCCAAGTCTGGCAGGGCTTTCAGATGTTAATAGCTAGAGAGAAAAATTCAATGTCCAAGCAATCTGGCATTTCAAATGGTGTGTGTTCTTGCTACACTGACCATGATGTTTGCAGCATGGAAACCTTAAGCTTATATAACAAGATCATAGAAAACAAATATCATCCAGAAATGCTTTGCAAAATTTTTGTAGGTTTCCAGAAAGTTTTTTGTGGAGTAAAGCTTTTTCTGAATCAAGTATGGAATAGCTCTGTGCATTATTTTCTAGCGGGGTCAAAAGTGACTACTATGAGGCAAATTTTCTTGAGTTCGTATTTGTCCTTTTCCACTTCCCGGACACATGTAGTCTTGAGGTACTGTATCTGATGAACGGGGCTGTCAGTGACCTCAAAGTATTTGACCTTCCATATCACATACTTTGTGTATGTAAGGCTCATTCAGGTGTCGTTAATGATGTGCCACCACAAATTTGAAACAGCTTTTCTTTTGGGAGCCTGATGTGCAGTTGTGGCTGACTGACCTGTTGAAGTTCAGGGACCCCCACGCAGAATGGAAGGTGTGCACGGTCTTCAGGAATGTGCATCTTCTATACTTTGTATTTCATGGGCCGCTACCAGCTGCGCATTCATATAATTATGCTGTTCAGGGTTTTATTCCAATCCTAAGCTCTATTTGTGTTCTAAACAAAGTCCCAGAAAGAATTCTTCGTTACTCCTGTTTAGATCGTCATTATTGTGCAGGGGAAGTATTTTGTGTGTCTTTTTAAAAGCATCGCTTTCTCTTGTCTACAGATTTTGTGAAATGATTTGGTTTCTCGCAAATTGGGTAACTTTTTAAAAAATAGGACAGTGCTTAGGTTTGTCTTTGTGCCTTGTGAACACTCTCTTGATTCTGCCTGTACGGTCATTATGCTTACATTTTCAGTGTTCTTCCTAGAAACTAGTGACTTCTTCATGCATCTCTGCGTTGCTCAGGTTACCTACTTGGTAAGGTAACCCGTGGTAGCTATGTCTGGCTTACCCCATGACAACTTACTTGATTTGAGCATTTTGCAGTTTGGAGATTCCTCTGCATGAAACTGAGATCTTCTAGAAATTTGGTTCCTACTAGAGTACAGTATTCTTCAAATCTCTGTAACGTAAGGTGGTTGACTTGAATTTTACACGTTTATATAAACCTAGTGAGTGAGTAATATTCGGATAAAAGAAGGGGGAGATGACTGTTTTATAATCCTTTGTAGCTCTGCCTCCATCCACGAATAGACCAAATCCTTGCCTGACTTTCTTTGAATTTACTGGCTTGATCCATGAATATTTTAGTTGCAATAGCATGGGAAACCTCTTCATTTTTGTCACTCTTCTTGTTTCTTTTTACTTCTCTGTTTCAAGCTGTGCTGTGTCTTGTGCTTTAAAAGACAGTGTTTTGAGGTGGGGGTTAATGAGAAGTCTCTGTTAAGAACTGTAACGGAGTCCTTAGTATGGAAAAAAAGAAAGCTAAAATAATAAAAGCTAGCTGAAGGAACTTGAGAAGTATGTCTCCTCTTAACAAAAATCTCATTGGCTGACAAAATTCATTCATCTTGAATCCTCCAGGGGCCTTTGCTAGAGGGTCAGAGATCCTTCTTCTCTGGGAAGTCTGTTTAACTGTGACACAGCCGTTGATGATAATCTCTGGCCGTAGGATACGGGACTCCTAGGAATGTGGGCACTGCTGAGTTCTGGCCTTTCTGTATCAGAGTATTTTCAGTTTGCAGGTGATTTATTCTTTTATTCCTGACACTGATGTAATAGCAAATCTATCACATCAGAGTAATCAGGTTATTTGGCTGGTATGAAACCCCTCTGTCCTTCTCAAAGAGTAACTTCTGAGAATGGACCAATAAGCTGCAGCTGCAGAAGAGTTTCAACACGTAGTAAACCAAATGGATCACTGCAGTCTTATCAGCACATGCATTTGGATTGTAATGAATTTTTTGTCTCCTGTGTGTGCATCTATGTAGGCATTGTAAACAACTAAAATAAGCAGGATAAAATTTTCAATCGGCAACTAAATTCAAAGAAAAAACCAAACAAGTAGCAATGCCTGTGGCTGGGGATCTTCTTACACTCTTCAGTCTTTGTTTGTACCTGGGTGTTTTTAGCCATGTGTTCTTGTGACGACATCGAGCTTTAGGTTTATTAATAATTTGCTTTATTTGCATTGGTGAGGCATTCCTCAAAATATGCACATCCTTTCCCATATCTCACTGTGGTAGCCTGAATGAACAGAGAGTTTTTTGGTCTGTAAAAAGGTTTTCATCAGTATCTTAGTTTCAGCAAGGTGTGTTTGGCATAGGTGAAAAGCAGGGCAGAATGTGTGCCATTGGACATTCTCACTAATGCTTTGTATACTGGCTCAGTATCTCTCTACTTCTACTAGAAGTATTCCACATGAAGCACCTACAATCAGCTTTTTTTTTTTAACTGCATTTCAGAGAAAAGTTATCAACTTATGTATGTCTTTCTCATTTGCCAGCTTGAAAAATGAGATCTATCCCAGTTTAGGGTAGAATTTCTTGCTTTTATTCTCTACCTATTTTACCTTGAACTGTGGAGTATATTTCCTTTTATTTCTACCTTCCAACATTGAATTTATATTATATATATATGTAAAATATATATATAAAACCTGCTCTATTCTAACAATGCTTTCTCATATCAGCCCATTTCATTAGCATTGCATCTACTGTGTATGTCAAAGAAATTGATGAAAATATTAAATAATTTCGTAGCTCTTAAGGGATTCCATTAGGAATGCTTTGCTTTCAACAAATACGTTTTCTATAGCTCAACCACTTGCTTTATTTACAGTTCTCTAAATCTTTCTCATTTCTAGCTTTCCATTCAAATGTTGTGATGAAGTTCAGTGTGAAGCTCTGCCATGTCTTCTAAAAAGTCACTTCTTGGATTAATCTGCCTTGTTCTGTAATTGATTAATTGCCTGTTACATTTTTTCTCATCTGCTGCCTCTATATCTTCATGCTTTTGCTTAAAAAATTGTAGAGACATTCAACCCCTCCCCACACGCAAGTCTGGGCTTCCATTTTTATTTACAGATTCAGCAGCTGCTGTTCTCCAGCTGTACAGCTGTTAAATTCCAGTAATAGATCTGGGATATAATTATTTTGGGATCAGTGGTGTAATATGCTGCCTTTTTTTCACAATTCTGGCATGGAAACTAATTCTTTTCTCCAAAGTAATGTGTGCTGGACTCTTGCTGCTACTTCTAGTGTACCTACAAGGTACTAGAAATGTAATGAGTTACACCACTTATGTGTGATTATGGCTGGCATACATGTTCCCATAGGCTTTGTTGTTTTGGTGGAGATTTTTTGTTTTGTTTTTCTTTTTATTTTGAAAGAGACAGAGAATGTGGATTTCCAGAGCATATTGTTGCCTCCATTTTGGTGTTCATGGTTCATTGGGCCCTAAAAGCAGGAAAGTCAGAAGCGCTGACAGTCACAGTCAGTTTGAGGATTCAAATTCTGCTTGGGTAGCTTGTGAAGTTGTTTGGAAGGTGCATGGTACTGTGCAAGAAATCAGTTACTCATCCAGCAGCTGTGAGTGATGGCAGAAAGCTGTAACTTGGAAAGGTATAGGCAAGGTAGCACTGTTTCTGAGTATGGGCTTCAACACCCATACTGCCAAACCCCACTTGCAAGATTGTGCCATGGTCTCAGGTGGATGAAAGTTGTGCAAAGTCAGTATTGCCATGTGCTGTGGAAATTAATACCAAATCTTGCAAATGTGCAGAACCTGCAGTAATAATACTTGTTAGTGACAGCAGTTCAGGATCTAGTGGAAACGAAGAATATGAAGAGTACCGTGTACCGCTATATGCTTGTCACACTTAAATACATGTTTATTGCAGTCAGCTGCCAATTCCTGGCCTGTTTCGTGTGTTATATAAGTTATATAAGCATAAGCTGTGGTATACTGACACTATGGAATTTGTAAGTGATTCTTGTGTTTATTATTTGAAATTCTGAGGGTGAGAGGACTGCTAACCTAATTGAAAGGGGTTTTTTTGCCTGAGTAATTTTATGGACTATGTTAACAAAGATTTGATTTCTTTGGCTGGTTTTAAACAAACTGTATATAGTGCTTTGCCTTGTTATTTGGGGAACAGGATGCTGTTTTAGTCACTTGTGTAGATTGCTTTGATATTGTCACAGACCCCTTTGGTAACAGCAGTGGCCTCCTTGATTGTGTTCTGTTAGAGGAGTACAGGAAAATAGACCTTTGTTTTGCTTATATGCAAGGGGAAAAAATAAGAATAATGCACTCAGACTTGCTGATTTTTCAGAGGAAATAAATGTTTTCTAAAGTATCAAACAACAATAAAATAAGAAAATAAACTCTTGTACTGCAACAAAAATGCTACTTGAAGGGCTAAAACGTATCCTCCCACCCCATATCAGTACAACCTATCAGGCTACATAATGGTTGTGCTATCTAATTTTTGTCCTCTTATTTTCCCCTCCCAAGTTGTCCTGCTATGTAATACAGCATCCCCTGTCAAGGGTGGGAAAAGATAAAAGGAGAGTTAAGAAGCTAATGAAGTAAGGCCTGTCTGATTAACAGCTGGAGACTAGGCTGCCACCCACTGACAAAAAGGAGTGAGGAACCAGAGAAGGATGGTCCAGTCAATCACATAAGTTATTTCCACAGTAACTCAGCCTCACTGAAGAGAAAACAGAATCTAGCCATTCTTTCCCTCCTTTCCTCCATCAACTTTCCCAAAGCTGCGCTTTCTATTAACGTGTGCTAAAGGGACCATGTTCTTTACAAGGACAATTCATAGTTCAGTTTATATCCCTTCTTTTTTATAGCAAGAATTCTTCCAGGATGCAAATCTTGGGATGAAGTTCTTTCTTACCTCCTTCAGCATCTGCAATTTTTCCTGAGATCGCAGGAGGGTAAATGCCCTCTGCAAATGCTCCGAAGATATTCCATAAAACTTCTTGCTTATTCCATGGGTTGACATGAAGACTGGCTCGTATCGCTGTAACAGATGTGCCTGACTTCCTTTTCTTTCTGATAAAAGATAGTCTGTGGTAAGGAAGATTTTGATGTTTGGGGAACTGGCAGGTACCACCTATTTAGAGAAGGGGTATAAAGCTGGGTGTTAATGGAACTCCAGTTAGTATCTCTTCCTGCCAGTGACAGCTCTTTGCAGTGCTTGCATTGCTCTGGGCACACTAATTTGGCCTTGAAAATGCCCAGTTGAACAAGCTGGCTTCAAGTGATAGAATAATGAGCACTTCTCATAGTCCGGCCAAAATCATTATGCTTGGGGTATTCCCTCCAGATGTTCACCAAAATGTGCACATACCTCTTTTGCCAGCTAACCGTATGTCAGGAGCAGGGCCAGCAGGGATTAGCTGGCAGCATGGAGTCAGTAAGAACTGGACTGGCTGGCTGGAGCAGTATGCAAGGAAAATGAGAAGTTAAATATCCAGTAAGTGTAATGTAAAATGCTGTCCAGAGAGCAGAGGTCAAAAGAGCCAGCAGGCACAGACAGGGGATTGTGGGGCTGCCAAAGAGAACTGACTGTTCAAGGTGTGTAATTCATAGTTAGTAGTAATCACTTTGCAAGCTGTCTGGACAGTCAGGCCAGTGACAGCTGAACGGACACATAGCTGGGACTGAGCCCAGCCTGCAAGCTCAGGGAAGTTTCCTGGGAAGCGAGAACTGGCCACTTTTTAGATAGACAGTAAGGTGGCACTTATTGTGATATGGGCAACAAGCTGTCCAGCTATTAGGAACTGCCAGCTGTCTTCACTTCAAGTGTGGCATTGATGCCACCACAAATACAGAAACCAGGCTTTGCCCCTGATACCAATAAGCCTGAAAACATGAATATTTGGAATATGTAGTGTCATAAAGAAGTAGGTCCCTGTTTACTACAACACTGAGCTAAGTACTTGGACAGGTGAGTGTTCCCGCTGGCAGTCAGTGCAGCCAGTAAGCAGACATTTTGGTGAGCAGGCAACCGAGCACTGCTGTGCATAAAGAAGTTGTTATTGAGTTAAGTAATCTTACACCCGTAAAGGATTTTTTCATCACTTATCAAGAAACAAGAAGTACATAAAGATGAGTTTCATCAGAGGAACGTTATTGCTGGAAATCCTTTTGTCTTTGAGTCTAATGTATGAAAACAGAGACAGCGCTGCCTCAACAGAACAAAACAGAAAGCTGGCTAATGCCCATAAAGCTTCCAGACACTGCTTTTTAGTCCTCAGAGCCCCAGAAACAGATGAAGGGCAATTCAATTGCTCTTAATCATACTCCACTGAATACATGTTTTATTTCAAAAAGCCAGCTGCTCTAAATGCCATTGACAAATACAATAATAATGTACTAGTGTTAGTGTCAATGTAAAACTGTACACCATTTTATGGCTTGTAAACATCAAATAGTTCATTTTGATATACAAAGGAAAAGCTGACTGGGTTCAGCAATGATGTGCAGTATGTTCCTTAGATTTGTTTTTAATGCCAGGTTTGTTGGTGCAATACGGCTTCAAAGAACAGCAATAGTTGGGTGTTGTTTTGGTTGTTGGTTTTTTTTTTTTCCTAATGGGCAAAGCTACACAAAAGTACTATTCTTTGAGATTAAAATAGATGTTTTTTCTGAAATCTTACATATTTCATATTAAGCTGTTGCCCTGGGGTGGGTGGTGGGTGGGGTGGATTTCTTAATGAAAAGGAACCTGCAAGATGAAACACTGCAGTTGTGAATGGTTTTGTATTTGTTACGGTGCTGTAAGTACACATGTGTGCAAAAATATGTATATAGGTTTAAATATACAGCTGGATTGTCTCTGTTCTACTCTAGCTGAACGTTTGTACTTTCAGAAACAAAGTGGCAATAATAGTCAACGTCCTCAGTAGGTGACAATCTCTTATGAAGCTCTTCTGTGGATCAGTGCCGGTGCTGTAGGAGCTGTAGACATTGGAACTCAGTGTTCCTGCTGCACCCTTGAGCACAAAAAAGCTAATTTTGCAGTTTTCCTGTTAGCAAAACTGAATTCTGACCAAAACAAGTTCCTTTAGGACATTTTACCTTTCTGGCCCTTTGCAACAGAATACTAATACAAACCAGAGAGCTGTCTAACCTGTATTCTGTCCCTGAAAGTGGACAGTAATACGGGGTTTGCTGGGAGTTGTTTAAAGAGAAGATGTGTAAGGAATATGGCAGCTTTGTCAGGTTTTGATTCTTGCCAGTCTTTCCTGAGCTGGGGATTGTATGTATTCAGACCATCATGCTTAATGTGGACAAAAACATAGCTGCTGTTCTTAAATTATAATCCCTTTTTGAACCCATTAATACTTTTTGAACCCAGTAATACTTCTTCAACAGCTTCTTCAACAGCCCAGGGCAGCAAGTTCCACAATTTAATATGTATATCATGTTGACCTTTTTCCCCCCACTTTTTTTTAAATTGGCTACTACTTCATTTCTGATCATGCCCTGTGTACTGTATTGTGAAAAAGTTAAATGTATCTGTGCTCGTTTTCTTCAAACTGTATGTGATTTTACACATTTCTATCAGATTCCTTCCATTGTTCTCCCCTTTCTTAAAGACTGTGGAACAGGAACAGAGTGAATCTCCACCTGCTAGTGCTCACTCCAAAGCACACTCAAAGTCACTGTGTCAGTGACTTCAGTTGTTGGAGGAGATAATGTGGAGTCAGGTCTGGGAATCTCTGAGTAGCGGTGTTTTTATTCATACCAGTTGGAATATTTCTTTTGTTTGGATTAATGGAATCAAAAGCATAGAGAGAAAAAAAAAAGAGAGAAAGGATATTTACAATTTAGTAGAGCATGCAGAAGATTTTAGAGTGGGGAATTTACTCTCACAAAACCAAGACACATTATAAAAAAAATTCAGGCTAATGCATATTTACACCCTACAGATTTCATAATAGCATCCATATAGCACAGATTCACAATGCTCTTTTAGAAAAGTGGTTCCAAATATTTAAATGTTATTTTTTTCAAAAATCAAATAATGATTTTTTGATTTGGATCACATTTTGACTGCAACTATGGAAGGGATATAATTATTCATTCCAGTAGAGTCTAAGTCCAGGTATAAGTCAGTGTTCCCTAAAGAAATTGGGGGGATGACCCTAACAGCCACTGTTAAGAACACATATGAGGATAAACAGAAAGCACTTAGTAAACATAAAGGATGGGGCAAATGGGTAAATTGGATAGTTTAAACAAAAAAGCAAGAGAAAATTGAGGAAAAATTGTCATTGGGTGACTGCCTGCATCTCAGCTAAAAGATTTTAAAGTATTTAGGAGCAGAGAAACATCACAAACTGCAGACAAGAAAATTATGGGGATGGTAAACAATGATTTTGTATGTTTCTTACAATACCAATGAAATGTGTGATGACAGCCTCATTCAGAAGTAGACCAAAAGTACCAAAGGATGTTCAAAGATATTCAGGTGGGAGACTGAACATGTAAAAAAAAAAATATAGTTCTTCATAAATTATTCTTTATTGGCTTTATAATAAAGAGATTTATCACTAATTAATGGTACACTTGTGGACTGACCACAAGTTTAAAGCTCTGGCATCTAGACAGAATTACTGTCTTTGCTGTGTTGGTAACTGAGGGGGATGTCATTCAGCAGACAGTGGGTGATCAGCTCTTGCATGGAGATGAGGGTGACTGGCAAGGAGAAAATCGAGCTCATGGATTCTGCTGTCAGCCAGTTCTCTGTCAGCATGTCCTGCTCCCTCCAGAGATGCTGAGTCTTCGTTAAGTAGGGACAGTTTATTGGTTATAGGTTATTTAGTTGATTCTGTGCCAATTAGCTGCGATGATAAAAGGATTTATCTAGTTTTAACAGTTCATGCACCCTGCAGAAACAAATGCACACTGAAAATCAGCTGGGAGAGATGCCAGTGTGAGGGTGGTGAGGCACTGGCACAGGCTGCCCAGAGAAGCTGTGGATGCCCCATCCCTGGAAGCACTCAAGGCCAGGGTGGATGGGGTTTTGGGCAACCTGGTCTGGTGGAAAGTGTCCCTGCCCCTGGCAGGGGGCTTGGAACTGGATGATCTTTAAGGTCTCTTCCAACCCAAACCATTCTACGGTTCCATGATTTTGGTCTCTCTATTGGGTCAGTAATATTATCTAAGCAGGCAATGCTGAAACCTTCAGTAACTATGCAGAATTTCCCAAGTGGTGGGAATCATTTGTACGTGAAAGGGCAGTGTATGTTAGTGGGTGAATTTCTGCTCTCCCAATGACTGTTGAATTAAACAAAGCCCCTGGACCTCTTCTAGGCCAACCCCGGCCTGCAAGCTCAGATTTAGTAGTGAAACATTGTGGTGTTGTGAGACAGTAATATCAGGAAAAGGATGTTTAGATGCTAAATATTTTATAAGAAAATAAATTCATATCACTGAATTCCATATTAAATTTCTCATGCAGTTTACTGCCATTCTCTCAGAAAACATTACACATTCAACCGAATCTTGTAAGAACTGTGATAGAATTAGCCAAGAAGCTTGTTTTCATTATTTCACTCATTTTACCTTATCACATCATTGTCTCAGTAATTGTTAACCAGTTCATTTAAACTAATCAACTATTTGTTATGGTCATTCTTAGTTCGGTTTAGCTTTCTCTTAGGAATCCCTCAGTTCTTTAAGAAATTGACTTGAGCTAAATGCCTTGAATAGCAAGAATGGAGAAGGAGCGTTGAGGCCAGTGAATATTCCTTGTACTGCCTTGGGCATTTATGAACTGTAACTTCCACTGAAATTAGGAGCACTACGGAACTGAACTGCAGAAATAAATGTGTCACTGCAGCTGCAAAAAGTAACCCTTTCTGTGTCTAGTAGGACTGCAGCGGGGTGGGCCTGTTCAGCAGCAGCAAACGTGGCACTTGGCATGGGAGGAGGAGGAGGTTTCATGAGCGGTGTGAAAGTAATACCCACTGTTCAGTCTTACGGTCTGCTCTCTCGTGTGGAAGAACATCAGCTGGGCTATGAGTAAAGCTTGCTGCAAATGTGGTTGACAGAGGAAAACATATTTTACCTCAAGTTTTAGAGAGGTCAAAGCTAAATTTCTTTGGTAACTGTTCATCTCCTATTATTTCTTGAATGCTTGCAGTACATAGTATAACGTATTGAAGTGACACAAAGCAGCTGTGCTAGTAGGTGCAGGGAGACAATTTCTGTATTTTTTTTTTTATTAGGACTTTCAAATTGGAGTTTCTTGATCAGATTAAGCAAGTTTTCTAGAATCCTGTCAGCGAAAGCTAACAGGCCATTTTCAGTGTCAGAATTTATTAGAAATGAAATATAGAAAGTGGAATGAAATACTAGCGGTCTCAAGCTTTTGTAGCCTACAACAAAGCTATTACATGTGAGGAAAGAGAAGCGAAGTTGATAGAGGTATCCAAATGTATCGTGTTTATGAAATACTCAGGATAAAAGAAAGAGGTGAAGTACAGCACAGGGCCTGAAATGCAGTGATGATTCTGAGGAGATACTACCTCGATACGGTGCAGCTGGGTGTTACTGACTGGCTGTGTCCTGATAAAGATGTATAAAGAAGTTGTAGCACCATGCTGAATTGTACTGCTAATTTTACAGCTTCTGAGAATATAGGCAACTAAAAGAATTGGTTATGTGATTATGAATTATTTCCCACCCATTTTTGAGTCTGTTTTGTGGCTCAGGAGCACGTGAAGGTAGAACTAGACCTTACATAACACAGAAGCCAAGAATTTGCTCCGATAAATACTCACAAAATGGGTGAATCTCTGTGGTTTTTCATGAGCAAAATCACTTGAGGGAATTTTAGGACATCAAAATGCTTGCTCAGCATTGCTAGGCCAAGACGTGATGTTTTGGCTTGCTTTGCAGCACTGCTGAGTAGGCTGGTGGCAGGCAGTAGGGAATTAAGCCTTCCGCTGCCACTGCGTTCTCCTGTGGAACTTGTTACAGAAAGAATCAAAGAACAGAAAGGCTGTTTGTTTGTTTGTTTATTTATTTATTTTGCCAGGAGTATATGTCAACATTGTAAACCCAGTCAGAAATTAGTTTTCATCAGTTTCTTCTGTACAGCCTCCATAGTACTCAAGGGTACAGGATTTCCCACCACCTTTCAGATGTGAGCTGGCAGTGCAGTAGCTACCCACAGCATATAGCGACTTTTTACATCTCATCCTTGAACAAATGGAAGGCACCAAGGAATGGCCCACTCCATTGTTTTGGGCTAATATATGTGTGAAAAGCAGCTCATTCTAAGACTAGGATAAAACTCTCTCAAAAATTGCAACCAAGAGTTGATTTTTGAAATTATCACGTAGGAAAATATAGCCAGCACCCATTCTGTCTGTTTATTTGAGTAAGCAGAGAGTTCTGTTCTTCTAGCTGAGGCGTTCTGTGCTTACTCTGGAAAAAACTAAAAACAGTGTATTGCTTAGACTTGAAAGAAATTCAGGTAATGTTAAATTAAGATGACTTTTGTGAAGTTTGTTTCTTAACATATTTAGACATAAATAATAACATCTTTATTTTAAGAGTTCCCAGAATTTTTAACACTGAGGATGAATTGGAAGCCAGCATTTACAGATTTTCACGCTACAGTATGTGCAAGTTTATTTTGCCTTTCACTTACCCTGATATAAGGTGGGAATCTGAATGCTTCCCTGGTGTGTCTCAAACAGCAAGCTGGAATTACTTCTTTCTGGATGGAAAAAGGTGCCTAGTTTTTTTCATAGTTCAGATTAATCTTCAATGGTAGTTTAGTCCATAAAAATGAGCATAATTTTGAAAAGCTTTAACTCAAATAGACCTTTGTCAAAGGAAGGTATTTCTTTTAAAACAATAAACGACTTATCAGTCAACTCCATTTAAAGAATATTAGTTCTAGGCAGTACTAAGTATTATCACGTTGTTGTTGAGCCAGAGACAATTAAAATGAAATTTTGTGTTTGCAGCAGAATATAGGAAAAAATATAAATATGAAGTTGTCACTTGTCATCACACCAAGCTTATTTATCGCACCAGCACTTCTTA
Source organism: Falco biarmicus (assembly GCF_023638135.1). NCBI lineage: Eukaryota > Metazoa > Chordata > Aves > Falconiformes > Falconidae > Falco > Falco biarmicus. Next base: position 51,580,312 of record NC_079295.1, on the reverse strand, counting down.
CAGATGCTTTGCTAAGAAGAAAATAACCAGAGATTATATTTCTCTGGAAGGGCAATGCAGACAATCTTTTCTATAAATATTCAGAAAAATTATTATTATTGCTGTATGTTTTACTGGTGTGTGTGTATACTGTTGCAGTATTTTGTGGGCCTATAGTAGAACTCGAGTGGCAAAACAGCTCTGCTTAGAAAGAGAGCATACTTATTATAGCTTTAGGAATAGCATCAGTACATCTGTTGCTCTTGAATGGAAATGACTTAATGTAATCATGACCATTTAAAAAACCTGGTAAGGGCTTGTAGAGTCCACTCTTTCACAGTAGCTAAGTTTTGGTGCACTTATTCATAATGAATCAATGTTCATGGTAAAAGCCTCTTGATCGATCATATGGTGAGCTTTTGGATTAAAATAATAAAATTGTAATGTTACACCATTTAAAGTTCAAAGCTCAGACAAGGACAGAGGGTGCATCTTGGGCGTTGCCACTTAAAAGCCACATCAGCCCAGACAGTAGGAGGTTATTGACTGTTAGGGTAGCTATGACAACTACATATATATCTGTGATCACTGATGCACAGATATCTTCAAAATGTAGTGTGTTTGGCTGTACTGATTTTACATGTAGTATATTTTTGTCATTTATCTGGAAGTCCAACAGTACTAGACATACAGTTTATGAAAGTGAAAATATAAGAACTTTGGAGTTCTCTGTGAGTGAATTTCAGTAATATGTCCTGTAAACCAATACATCCTCTGAGTATGACAAAACAGTTAAACTGTTGTTTCAAATTCTAGATCACGCTATTTTCATCTCTCTCTAATCTCATATTCTCCTTTAAATTATAGATTGCCCAAGTGGCACGGACTAAGTCAAGGGAACTTTTGGAATGTATTTAATATGGTTTTATTAGCTTTACTGCAGGCTCAGGATATGATTTGGTGTGTTAGAGATATATCTGTATTCAATGATGCCTCCCTCAGGATTCATTCCCTTTTAATGAACAGTGAGAGACAGTAGCAGTGTATGTGATGTATGTTTTCGCATGGTTGATGAGTTTCTGTAGTTAAAAAGTACGTGTCATTGTTATTTACTCTGTATTATTTATACCGCAAGTTTCTTGGAGGATGTAGCCCCATTGCACTAAGCAATGTAAAAATATAGATATTATCAATTTTTTTTAGCTGCTTTTCCTAAGAATAAGAGGCAGAAGCAAGCCTTGAAAGCAGTGTGAGTCAGACTCATTCCTCCTAAGACACAGCTAACATTCTGGGACATGGCATTGTGTGATAAATGATTGATGGTGGTATATTTATCCATTTCAGTGGTTTCTTGGCATTCTAGGAATTGTAACTTTGTTGGGCTTTTTGCTGATTTTACTTTCATGATCCCATTTTACTGTTTGGCTCAGAAAAGGGGGCTACTAAGTAAATTCAATACTCAGTAAATTTACTAAATCAAGCCTCAGAAAAAAAAAAATTACATTATGAAGGGACAGTGTCTAGAACAGAGTGAACCTGAGCTCTGCAACACTTCCATTGTTTAATAACGTTTAGATTTGAATGTCTTTATTGGAAGTTTTTTTTTAAATTGGGGTGAAACAACATTTTATGCACTAGACAGAGTAGCAATGTGTATTTAAGTGAATACATTGGTTTTGTCTATGGTGATGGGTGGTTTAGGTCTTTCTAAGTAATGATCCAAATTAATTGTTTGGTATGGCTCAGTATTTCTACATAAAAATTATCTTCAGGAATGATAATAAATAAACCTTATGTAAGACAGAGTTTCATTAAAGCATCTTCTGATGTTTTCATTTTTGTGTTGCTTCTTTTAGCTTGAAATTAATTGTTTGTAAGTCTTATAATATACAGAGTAAAACTAAAATTGTATTGAATGTTGGAGCAAAACACCTCTGCCTTACAACCATTGAAATCCACTAAGATCGCCAGCTATGATAACATTATGTTACTGAAGAGCTTGACTCAGTGGCAATTATAAATCATATGCAGAAACCTTAAAATTTGTTTTCTATTTCATCCTCTTTGTGGATGAAGAGAGGACCTGACATCCAAACGTTAAAAAAATTGATAGTCTTTCCAGAATGGGTTCAAAGCAAAACTTTTTAAGATTAACCACCCAGGAAAGGTTAAAGGTGATATTAGCTGAGTCCTCTCCCGTTTCAGGGAGGCATGCTGTGCCATGGAGACACAAAGAACTACTAAATTACTCCAGTACTTCTAATGTATTTAGCATTTTTAATAGGAAACCCTATCATAATGAGACACTCTAAAACTCTACTTTTGAACACATAGCTCTGTTTTTATTTTTTCTGAGTTTCATATTTAAAGGTTTCCTACCTGTTTGTCAGATTTTCCTGATGTATTTTTAATAATTATCCTAATAACTAATTAAAAGTTATCAGAAATGTAATCTTTGTCCACTCTGCTGTCAGATTAGCCTTATTTCCTAACTAGAGCTAGTATTTTTTTTTATCATTCTGCATGTATTAAAGTGGGCTACCTGAAATTCTGGAATAACTGTATGAGAGTGTACTTTAATACTACAGACCTAAAGTACTCTTAGAAATATGGTTTAGAGAATGAACCTTGTTGTGACATAGGCTACTCTTTGTATTTTATTTTTTTATTTTTATATAATAATTTTATATAAAGGACTTTATAGTACTGTACAGAAATATGAAGAGAAAAATCTGATTTACTTGGAAAAGTAGAAATACCTCCTGGCATGTGGCACATGCAAAAATAAAGCTACTTCTATATATTTTGGTAGTTCTCTAGTTTTGTTTTGTTTGATTGTTTTTGTTTGTAGTCTTAAAAGTATTTTCGCTCTTTATAAGCTGCATTCCTCATCTGTTCTGTAAAGCATGCTTTGCCATGCTCTACACTGGAGTGACAGAAGGACAAGGACCCCATTAGTGTTGAAGGATCCTACCATCTGATCTGACTAATATCTGTCACATAGCCACACTTCTCTGCCTTTCCCTGTGGAAAGAAAAGTAAACGTATGTAATAGGATGGATTTTTTTGGGGAAATGAAAGAGGACAATATAGAAGTGCACATGGTCTTCCTTCATGCGAAAGGGATGTATTGCAGCATCCTGTGGCAGCTGTAATTTTCATAAGTCTTGAAAATGTTTTTCCTGGTATAGCATATTGCTGTAATTGAAGGGAGAGAGAGCGCACAACTTTTTCCAAGGTGGGAGTCTTCTAGTCTGATGTGTTAAAATTATTTATTTTTGTGGATATCCTAGAGAATGAACTTTCCTAAAGCTATGAATGGAAATCTCCAATAGCTGATTGCATTGCTATTGTGGCTGGTGCCAGCTCTGGAAATCTTAGCGTGTCAGTGCCTTTCTGTGGCTGCGGTGTGGTTTGTTGGAGTATGCTGTTTTGTTAGGCTCAACTGTATAGTATCTACTGTTTCTTCTCCCTTGCTATGGTGTAAAGACAGATCATCCCCTAATTTAAAATAAAATGTTGCATCATATTGTAAAAGGCCAAGGAGAGAAAAAGGGGGAAAAATATTCACCAAAAAGACATACAAAAAAGGCTGTAATTGCTATGCAGATACAGCTACAGGAGGATGACTACTGTGGGTCAGAGGAGAGTGAAAAGGTCAGGGATTGATGCATGTAATCTCACTTGCTGTTATCTCTGCTTTGGTTCATTGACAAAATGTAGAAGACAGGCTTTCTCAATTGTTACTCTAAAGGTCTGTGTACTTCTTTTGCAATAACCCCCCTCTTTTTTATGCATTCCAGATAGCCCCCTGTACCCAGAGATCTGCAGTACTTATTCTCAGTGTGCCTGTACTTTCTCGTTTCACTGATAAACTTGGATGTCCTGGGCTTTTTTTCAGTGATAAGGTGGACTATTTCCTTGAGATAATATTGTTGTTGGAACACAACAGTGTATTTTCAGCACCTACAGGAATTAAATTCATTGGTGTGCATCTTTAACTATGATTCTTAAAATAGTTGTAACTTGCATATCACAGCCAAAACATCAATATTCCAAAAGTTGACTTCTTATATTTTTGCTGTACATTTCTAGGTAAGTGGAAACAGTTTAATATTTGATTCCTGTAACAAAATACTGCATTTTGGCAAAGTTAATCATTCTAGAAGTTTACATATCTCTTTTTAATAAACTCTTTCTTTGAAAACCAAAATCTGCTATACCAAACCAAACCAATGCCCAGTAAGAAACCTGCCTCAAAAAACAAAACAAAACACATGGTAAGTAGACCAGGTAGGAATGCAATATACAGCATGCATACAGCAACAGATACTGGGCTAGAAATGTATTTCAAGCTGTCATTGACTATAGTTATTTCATTTGCATTCACTTGAATACGTTCTCAGCCCTTTGGACTACGTGTAATAAAATATATCTGTGCCGTGCACAACGCTGAGAGATTAATGCAGTTAGTCTCCTTATAATTTGCTTGTCCCACTGATCATTTTGGAGATGTCTCTCTCACTGTCAAGAATTGATTCCAGTAATCATAACCTACCAGCTGGCATGTCAAAGACAGAATCAAACCTGGCAGTTATGCTATTATGGTACCAATACAACCCACTCATTGTCCTACAGAAGCTAAGCCATCATTTTGATTATCAATACCGTCATTTTTTCTTCAGTTAAGAGATTGATTCCTTTAACATTGCAGAGTGGAAGAAATAAACTTCTTGCAGATCAATAGCATAGCAGTCTTTCTTTTCTTACCTCAGACAATCCTGATAAGTGCAGTTTTAGATTGCTTATCTTACTGACTCAACTGCTTAGGTAGAAACGGCAGAAAAATCTGTATTTAAAAATTTTCTCTGGTTTGTTTTTTGTTTTTTTTTCTGTGTGTGTGTCATCTGAATTTTCACTACTTGCCATTAAACTGCCTTAAAATTCTCCAGTAAACATCAGTTTGGCCATTGAAGTCTTGCTGTTATAATTCTTCTGTGTTATGTTGACATTACATTCCAGTAGTTTAAAAAGCCACATCACAACACTCCAAGTTCACAGGTCAAATTAATTTGAAAGTTGGATGGAGCACTGAATGCTATTAATGGAAAATTGATCCTGAGAGATAAAGCTCATTACCTAGGAATGCATAACTGGAGTATTACCTCAGCATTGGTCTGTCTGTGTCCTCTATAGGAGTAAAGTTACCAAATATACAAGGAATCTTTATTTATATATTTTATTTAGAAGGATTTTTCAAGGACACTGCAGTGTCCTTGTATGTAAACTATTCCAAACCTTTTCAGTGTTTGAAGGAGAAAAACAAAATCCATCCAGAATTTTCTTTTTAAAGTATGAACTCATTGAATAAACTCTTGAGTAAAAAGTGACTGAACAGTCAGTGTGGGGCCTCACTGATGTATGGGTGCCATCCATGTGGATGGCAGAGATCTACTAGAAGAAGCATCAGCCTGGATTTGAGCAGAGACCATCACTTTGAAATCTCAGGTTAACTACATAGCTCTGGGGTTTAGGTACTGTGAGCAAGTTGCTTTTCTGCTGTGCTTCTCTGTCGGCTTTTCTGCTGTATGTGATTCTGGTTGTATCTTAACCTCATCCTAGACGCAATTGAAAAGTCCCTTTGTGTTTGGCCTGTCACTCAGAAGATGTGTCATAGAATGCTATTACCTCTACGCGTGTCCAATCAGAACCAATGTCTAACCGGAGCTGCTTTGTCTGAAAGACTCTGGCTAACAAAGGAGGAACCATTACAGCCTATTACATGTGAAAGGAACTTTCCCTGGACTCAGTAAGTGGCGCAATTTGTTTAAGAACTCCACCGGAGTGCCCTAAGGGGTTCTTAGTGCTGCCCTGTCGACTCTGGATGGCTCTCCTGCTGTGCCCCTTTGTTTAATCTTCTTTCAGGAAATCTCTGCCCAAATATTCATTTCAGTTAGGTTATTAGCATCATTTCTGTCTCACATCTGTTGCAAGCCTTTATCCCTTGTTTACTGGCAAAGTGAAACATCATCCTACCAAAGATGGGTCTATGTGGGATTATTTCATTTTATATTTATACAGAACTTTTAAAAAGAAGGGTTCTTTATACCTGGGAATTAAAACTTACTGATGCTGGTAAAAATAATAGCACCTCTAGTGGTATTATGAATGGCTAGTATATGTAGTGATAATTCCCCGATGTACGTTGATGTACAGCAACCAGTGTACCTCTCACCTCTCTGACATAAAAATCAGGTTGATAAAATTCAAAAATAGAAGACAGAAATTGCAGTAAGCTGTTCACTAGAGATTCAGACTCTGCAAGCAAGATGCCCTAGGCACTCATGAAAAATGTAGCCTCTCTGCCTCTTTTTGCCCAGTAGGGTCATGTCCAAATCCTTTCACCTTTAAATCACATTGCCTCTTGCTTCACTATCGTATCTTGCCCCTGCTCCTAGTTTGTTGCTGCCTTAGAGGCTTCTGTTGTTCCAGAGACTAGAGAGGAACATTTATTAAGAGAGATTTATTTGGAAAGGTCAGACTATGCATTACCTCAGCATTAGGTTCAGTCTGCAGAATAATGATTTCATTTAGAACACTGAGGTTCTCCAGACTTATCGCTTATTTTAAAATATGACTTTGAAGAATCAAGCATATGTCAAAAGTCTGGTAAATAAGTGAATCTCCATTCTGCTGAGGGCTTCTGAAGCACTGGAAACTTTAATGTTTTGTTCATTCATTTACACTAAATATTGATTTTAATTAAAAAAAAAAACCCTGCATTTTTTTATTTTTAAAAAACATAGCACATCTCCCTGAAATAAAATTTCTGCTCCAAATTAGAATTCAGGTTGCTTCACATTTCCTCTTTTAGGAAGAGAAAGGATTATAAACATGTAGTAGATAGAAAATGGAAGAAATTACTCATTTCCTATAACTGTGGATGTTAGTATAATCATATACAGATAATACTAACAAGCTTTCTTCATCTTAGTGTCTAAATCAGTTTCTGTTGTTTTGTGTTACAATTCATTAGCTCTTCCCCATAAACTCGAGTATAACTTTTTTGTTAATACTTGCACTATGACAAAATTAGAGCTGTTGTAAAAGTCCAGATTTTGAAGTCAGTGATTTAAATCTTGGCTTCATTGACAAGGACCTCATTCTACCTATTACAGGGATTTTATGCCTGCATGATATAATAAAGTACATATTTATATATTAATCAGTAAAACACATAGGAACTGTAGCCCTATGTACTATAATCTGGAAACTCACCTATATATGCCAGATACAGTATGAACACAGATCAAAAAGAGACTATACAGGCATCTCATTTAAGTATTTGACAGGATACAACACATGTAGATGTACAGGGACTTAAGAAACAGTGTAAGGCCCATGGCCTTACAAAACAAGTGGCTTGTGTTTTGTTAAAACTTTTGTGGGCATCACAGTGTGGTTTGAAAAGGTGTTTGAAGATGTATAATGAAGTAATTTGGTGGATATTTATGGGGCCTCTTCCCAGTGTGAGAGCAGTAGGGGAGAAAGTGCTCGTTTAAAATGTGGATGAAAGATGAAAGATGCTGGGGTCACGGGCTAACCTGAGGCAGGCGTTGACCTCCTAATACTCAGTGAGAGCCAAGACAGACACATACTAAGGTGGCCTTTGAACATGAAGATAAGCAGTTCATGTTTGAGGTAACAGAGGAGGAGGAGGAAGTGCCCAAAGAAAGGGCATATAAGAAATACAGTGAAGTTCGGAACATGGTGTTTTTGGAGACTAGTAGGAAAAGTTGCCTAATTACATATATATTTTGCATGTCATGCAGAAAAGTTCTGTAAGCTTTTGGTGTGCTCTGGCTATGAGATCCTAGAGAGAGCCTGGATTGATAAAGAATGCCCTGGGCCCCAAGGAGAGGAAAGGTTAGGGATGTTCAGAAGATTGAAGGTACTTTGTTTTATGAGAGAAATAAAGGAAGATGTTAGGGATGAGGGTTTAAGAGTGCTCTCCTAGTTATGTAGGTAGTTCTATGGAAGTAGCATTGTGTAGATCCATGAGAAGAGGTCACAGATGCAGCTCACTCTTAGCCTGAACAAAGATAGGTCTGGAGTATAAAGGAGAATGGCAAGGCATCATAGATGGAGTTGAATACGAGTTGTGGTTGTGGAGGAAACATTTGAGAGAATGTGGGATGGAAGAAGGGCAGAATTCTGAGACTCTTGCTAAGTGTTGCAGAAAGGGTGAGGAGCTGAAAGAAAGTCAGGATTTCAGAAAGAACAATGCTTTGTGCATTTGGATTTACTCCTTTTTTTCATCTTCTTATTTTGCACAGTATTGGCAGCTCTCTTTGTTAGCATTTCCTTCTTGCTTAAAACTGCAGGTGCTGCCTGTTTGTACTCAAGACATGTCCCCATTTTTTCCTTATTTTCTGTAATATTTTTTGTCACCCTGCATCCCCTTCTTTAATGTCATCTTAGCCTGTATTTCTTTCAACGCAATTTCAAGTTTCTTTTACTCATTTCAGAGCTCTTGAGCATTCTAGCTTCCTTTGTCTACCTATATGTATTTTACTGATACTTTGCTTCCTTCCTCTTTGGCAATGTCTGTATTTCATTAAACATCTTGAAGACTTCCTTTTTACTGTCTCTTGAGCATGGAACATCCTTCCAAGGCTGATATATAACTTAATCTCTTCTTTTTCTACTGCTATTACATATAAGCAGCACAGAAATTACTAACTGAAAATAGCCTGCTGCCTTCATATTTGTAGCAATTATGGGATGCTGGTGATGGGGTGTCTCCTTCCATCCCATCTCAGGATACTAAAATGAAAGCTAAATAACTGTTGCAGAGCTATTCAGATTTCTGCATCAAAAGCTTACTTCTTCACTACCTTAAACTGCATATTCTCATTTATGTCTGTTCAAAGTGAATGCAAAATCATAATGTAAAAGGACTATTCAGGATTGAAGTTGATGGAAAATCAAGCATGAAACTAAAAGAGAAAAAAATCAGCTGCCCTTACCATTAGCACTTAACAGAATCTGTCATTTTGTCAGTGACTGAAGGAAACATTTTAATGAAAAAAATCAGGGAGATGCAAGTAGTATGCGAATGATAATTGAAAATTGCTTGTTTTGAGACTGACCCTTGAGACCTCAATAAACACAGTACTGACTTTCCTAGTCCAGTTGGGATTTTATATCTCTCCCATCACAGTGGTGTTTGGTCATCTGCTTTGCTTAAATCCTGCAAAATGTTTTACAGAGATTAAAGAGACTTCAGCACACCTGCATATTTACAGTATTTTATGCTTAGATCAACTCTAACACAAAAAGCGACTTGCCAAAAGCAACGTAGAGATCAATGGCTGAGCTTAAAAGTAAAACTCGGGAAGCCTCATCATCAGCTTCCTCTCTACCCACTAGACACTAGTTAGTCCATAAATATGTGATCAAAAGATTGTTCTAGTGCATGCCTCTACTTGAAAAAAACATGAAAAAAATCAATCTCCTTGGAATCATTTAATAATGACTGAGGTTACAATTTTTTAATTGTAAGTCAAAATGAATAAGCATGTTACTTGCAATCGGTGTCATATTTGTTTTCATTCCTGAAACATGACCTGTCACAAGTAAAATATTTAGTGGACAGTACAATTAAATCACTTGTTATTTGTGGGAACCTGTGAACTCTGATCAAGGAGGAGAACTGTTTTCCAAGCTGGCACTAAAATGAACATGAAGCCTGAGCATGCCAGCTTGTTTTGTGCTGCCACCTACTATTTAACCATGGCATGTTTGAGCACCGCCTGGGTTTAACATCTCCATTCTTTTTCTTCTCTGCATGTAGTGTCTCACTGTAAGCAAAACCCCCCACTCTAGATCAGAAAATAAGGGACATACATGCTTATGAACAATTTTCTATCAGAAAATTCAATCAAGGTTCTTTTAATCAAAACATTAATCTTTCAGACACATATCACAAAACTTAGAGCAAACCTGGCTGCCATTGCATCTTTCCAGTCATTCTGCAAATGACTCTGAAAAGCCTATCAGCAAAAGGTGGTTGCGAAGAGAGGCAGCACAGATGCTGAGCAACAGTTCTAAACATGAAGAACTTGGTATTTTTTTGTTTATCTCCCTCTGTGAGTTCAGTCCTTTGGGGAGGCAGTGAAATAGATTTGAGCAATGCCAATCAATAAAGTGAAAATCACCTTAAAGGGTATGTTATAAATGCGACAGTGAGAGATTAATCTCTTGCACTTTTGGAAATAGCTCTGAGTTTGTTTTTATTTAAGGGGCTGCAAAGCTATCAAATGGCAGTGTTTAAAAAAAAAAAGTGCTGGATTCCTTCTTGTTTAAGTGACAGAGCAGTTTATTGTAGATTGCAGTCATCTTATCCTTAACAATGTTAGCAATGAAGTCATGCAGATTCCAAGCTGGTTTTCAGCTTGGTTTGTTGCTGAATGCAAGCAGAAAAGACACTGATATCTGTTCTCAGTATTCTGAAGCTATTGTTTGGGTTTTAATCACAGTCAACACCATCAGCAGGCTCTAAAATATTTGTAATAGCTCAGTGGACTAGTCTGTTCAGTAGGATATTTCCAGCCATTTTTTAATATATTGACCTTCGCAATGTAAGGTCCAGTGTAAGTAAGGATGGGATCCCTTCTTTCAGCTTCTTTTTCCCTGATGTAATTTTTTGCTTTCTTTTTTTTTTTTTTTTTAAATACGAGATGTGATTCTTTTCTTCCTTTGCCATGATTTGTCATTTAAGTCGTGCATGATTTTTTCAATGAAGACTTTTCCAAACCTTTTTCTTTGCAAGCTAAAATTGTGTTGGCATAACAAAGTGATCTCCTGTCAGTGACTTTATCCAGGATACATCTGCTCTCATCATTCCTGGACATGGTGTTAATTAGATTTCTCTGAAGCCTATCTTGCAGCAGATGTTTTAGGCTTACCCTTTACCATGTATCCAAGAGGTCAGAGACAAACTTTCCTAGGAACAGAGTTGTTTCTTGTGCCTTGGAGCTGCAGTCTGTTGCCATTTTAAGTGTTTTGCTTTTCACAGATCAATGGAATGTTGTCCCCGATTTAATTGCAACATCAAGCAATTCATCTCCATCCATTAATAATATAGTGCAGTGATATGGTAGGGCTATCACTGTTTGATGGGAATGATATAGATTAATATTTTTTTCTTTCCTTTTCCTGTATAGCAATAAACATTTGGGTGCCATAAAGTGTTGATTAAAGCCAAGAAATATAATGTCGGGGCATTGGGGCAGCATTTTCACTGCTGCCTAAGTGAGTATTTCAAACTGTTAATATGTTCCCAGGTTTTTGTGCACTATTTTGCACAGAATCCTGTATTGAGGCCAGTGCAGTGCTACCCTCGCTGCTGCTGTTCCGCTCGCATAGCAGATACGCCAAACTTGCCCAGTGACTAGAATGTGCAAAAGTACATTGGGACATGGTAAAGACAGAGTGAAAAAAGATACTGCTGAGTTTAGGTAGATTAAGGAAAGCAAGTAAGCAGGCTGCGCTCAGATTTTTGTTCCTTCCCACCCTCAGCCCCCACAAACCCAAGCGTGGGGCTGACGTTGCCTTGGGCTGGCGGCTCTGAGCAGGTGGCTGTGCTGGGCACCATCGGGGTGCAGGTGCTGCCCCCAGGCAGGGCGGCTGCTCTCAGGCTGTGGAGAACCAGCCCGCTGAGTCTGCAGGGTGTGCTGCTTCTCCCTGTGCCTGCTGTGGCCAAAACATAACCTTTTTATGAGGGAAATGGCAGCAAGAGGCAGCTGCCTGCTGGGGAGGCGGTGGCAGAGGCCGTGTGGCGGTCGTGGCGGTGGGACCCGCTGCAGGCTGCTCCCCTCAGCAGCGTGTGGGAAACGGTGCTCTGTGTTACCGCCATCCAGAAGGTCATGGCAAATACCAAAATTTCCTGCAAAATAATGGGCAGTAGAGTGGTAAGTGTACTTTAATCTAGATATTTCATATAAAATTAAGGTGAGGTAAAAGGGAGAGGTGCTGCAGGTGCCGCAAGGCTCTGAGAGGGAGCGAGGAAAGGCCAGAGGGCCAGCGCTCCCCTCTCCCTGTCAGGCCAGCCGCCAGTCTGCTGAGGGGGGAGAGGTGGCTGCTTTCTGTACCATGAATCCTTCCCAGGCTGGCACCACTTCTGTCACAGGCCTCTTTCTAGCTGTGTTGGCAGTGCCAACACCACTTTTTGCAGATGAGCAAGGACAGCAGGGAAGCCCATGTCAAGGAAGCCATTTCTGGTTGACTAGGCAGACGGCCAGGGTGGCTTTTGGTCAGATATCCTCCAGGCCAGACTGTGCTATTAAACAAACTCTGTGCTGCTTAATGAAATGGGGATCTTTATGTGGTCCTGAGATCAACTGGCACAACCGTGCTGTGCCTGCCTTATGTAGTCATTGGCCGTGGGTCGTTTCCTTTGGATCTGGGAAGGAATTTTGGCTAAATCTGCTTTCCTTTGTGTTGCCCATCCTTTTATGTTCCTAATGGTTATATTTTCAGTATTTGGAAGTTAGCCATTGATTTTACCCTGAATAAATCTCTTCCCTGCTACTCTACTGATTACCACAATCTCCAGTACTGTATTATCAGGGCACTTTATTAGTTATGCATTTCAATTCTCTGTTTCTTGGACGTCACTGGTTCCCTCCTCTGGAAACAAGAAACTAACAATGACTGGGTTTTGAACATAACCCTGATAAGGCTGAGTTGGGAGTTTTGGCGTAATGAGTCTTAAATTTATTTATGATCACTAGCCACAGGGCTTGAAGTTGGCTCTCCTGACTCTCTTTCCACTGACTTCCCCCCTCCTCTGGTAATGTCTTATCATTTTCTTCTCCAGTAATGAAAATCCTTTCTTCAATGCCTACATATTTTTTGTGTAGTTTCTTCCATGCTCATCCCCGTTTTTCCTTTTTTCCTTCATATGCTGCCTAGCTAAAATAGGACATGCATCAGTGTAGGTCTGTTTCTTTGTTCCAGTGATGGTGGAGAGCTAGAAATTTCGATTAGTCTAGTGGTCTTTGTGTGTACTGATTCGTCATGTTGCCTGTTTTCCTCTCAAGATGTCTCAAAGTTTCTCCTTCATTTTCTTATGTTCACATGTCTTGCTTTGCTTTTAAGAATAGTGAGTGACAGTTGTTTCTCAGTCAGTGGATTAACTCTGTTGATTAGTTACCTTTCTATTTTATAATTTTAACACAGTGTATTAGTATGGTTCAAAAGCTCATAAGGCTTATGTTCACTGTCTGCAACAAGGACCTCTGGAAAAAATTGTTGCTGGTATAAGGAGGTGGGGGAGTATGTGTGTTTTATTTGGATTGTTTTTATGTTTGATTATTTGAATATTGGGACTTGCCAGTTTTTGTATGGATGCATTTAATTATATGTGAGCAGGCATGAATGACAACGAATGAATTTTACTCAAGGGTGTGTCTGACGTTTTACTTCACCACCAAAGAAACAGAACCAGTATAATGTGACTATGTTATAAGCTGAATAAAAAATACTTGAAAACATAGATCAAGCAACAGTTATGAACACAGAGAACACATACAGAAACAATTACCTGAACCGTATCTCCTTAACAACTAAAAAGCATGGGTACATCTGCTTAAACCTAAAACAGCAAAAGAAAATGTTTTAAGAGATTAAAGTGAAACCCAGAAAAATGAGTAAAATTCATCATAGAAACATTTTATTGTGATCAGTTCTTGGGATGTGAAAGAAAATGAAGGTTTTAAAGTCTACTTAGTTTTTTAAAAGCTGTTTCCTTCTTTTTCAGAAGCAGCAGTTCTATATTAACTTCTTCAAGACCTTAAAAGGATCTTCTTCTTCCTTCAGAGAAAAGGTAAGAAAATAATTATCTTAATAATTTTTTTGCCTCATTTATTTTATGCCCTCCTAACTTATCCCAATATGGCCTTCTCCTGGGAATCCTGGTGTTCAGACTGAAAATATACTGCATAGTGCAAGTGCTTCCTGGATCTGTAGTAGACCTCTTGTTCATGATTTCAGTCAACCAAATCTGGGGAGCTTTCTGTAATATATGATGTTAGTTCTTTATTTAGAAATTTGAAAAAAAAAAAAAAAAAAGTATTCTCTACATTACCAGTTTTTCTGGGTAGTACTGGGACTGCTTGATTATTTCTGCCCTACACTCCCTTCCTTGTTTCAATGTGTCAGTACAGAAACCTGATGGGTAGATACGGTCACAAAATGCGTGCTGTCTGGCGGTGCTCCCTCCAGACAGTTGTTCAGCAGAGGACCCTGCTAACTGAAGTGTAAAGGACGCAGCGTATTGGCAGCTAGAGCCCCTGCTTTACTGCTGCAGTGAAGATTCAGCTGCTTCTTTTCATGTTTGGTAAAACAGTGCTAGGAACAGTGTGACAAATGTATAGGATTAAGAGGGCAGCTTTCTTCAGAAGAGAGTTGATTTGCGCCAGACAGTGTTGCAGTTTTGTTCTTTAATATGTTAAAATATTGTTGTGCTTAATATGTAACATTAAGGTTGTTTCACCGTTTTCTGCCTTTATTCATAAAGTACCTGAGACAAAGTGGTGGCTTTTATCTCCAGAGGAGGCAGTGATATTCTGAATAAAGTCTCAAAAGTACATCTTTTTGGTGCAACATTTCTTGTTTATAACTTCAGTTTGCTGGAAGAGTACAGAGAAAGAAAAGGAAAGAAATGGGGATCAGGATGAAGGGAAAAGACCGCAGTAAGCACCATTCTATTCACACTTGACAATGTCACAAAATTGCCAGTCTTAACATATTGCTGTGGCACTCTGCTACTGCAGACATTTCTTTTTTTTTTTTTTTGATAATGAAAATGAAATACTATTTCACCTTGAAAGCTTTACTTCTGCAATGGGATTTCAACCACAGTGCATTTTTCCAGAAACCACCAAACCTTGAGATGAATAAAAGGTTTGACAGCTGTACATCGATAAGCTCTAGTGCCCTATTTTCCTGTGTTCCTACCTGTCTTATATTGTGTTGTGAGCAGGCTATACCAGAAGTGCAATTATTGCTACATTTATAATGTAGTCCACCCAGAATTACAAATAATAGATTACAAGGGAATATATATTGTTTGGAGGGTCTTAAAAATATAATTATTAAAAAAATAATAAATCTTCTACCAGTTGGCATACAGGTCTACTCGAACCATTTCAAATTAGCTCAAGAAATTATTTTTTTAATGGCTCACTCTGTCTTGGAAGAAGGGAAGAATTGCTAAAACATACTTTCCTTCCAACTAGCTCTTACACCAGCCCCTACAGCAGAAAATGCAACTTTAAAGAAGTATAATGTGCTGTATAATTTATTAGCATAAGGGTAGCCTACAGTATGTACTAAATCTTCTGCATAACTTATTTAGTAGTGATACGAAGCTTCTGAATTTTTTTCAAAGTACTAGCATTTTTTTTGATTTGTTAAAATGTAAGGTTTGAAAGCAGATATTATTGGTATCATGCAGTATGAAGTATATAGATACATTGTAATGTTAGAGTTGCAAAGTCAAGCAGAAATTATGAAATCACAATAGTAAAACTGCTTCTTGTGTACATTTATTGTAAAACACACAGATATTTCTGAAGCTTCTTAATATGAAAATAGCAGATTTATTTCAACATCAGAAGTAATGCTTTTACCCACTGCTTGGTTCTTGGAAAAACGTGATCTTCACACATGTGATACTATTCTGACAATAGATAAGCAAATAAAAAAAAGTAAGTCAAGGCAGATGTTCAGCAAGATCAGTTTCCACTAAGCAGTTCAAACTCATCAAAACTCTAAGCATCAGTCTACAGTCTTCTGTGAGAAAACAGGTGTACATTGAGCATGGCATTGGCTCTGTGTGTACTGTAGGAGGTGTAAGTTAATGATGGAGTTGAATCAGTTATATGACTTGCAGGTAAGCTGTTACGTTCTGCAAGGCTTTACACTCTTCACTGACAAACTTAAGAGTTATGCCTGATTGCAACAAATGGGCATGCGCAAAAGCTCTTCCTTTGACACTGAAAGAAAAAGATAGGGACAGTATTTACCCATAGAACATGGCAAAATTCCCACTTGCAAGCATTTCGGTGAAGTTATAAGAGAGCTTGTAAAATACTATCCATTTTAATAAAAAGACAAAAATCCCCATTTTGTTATTTTTTTGTAAAGGACTGTAGAGAAATGAAGGCAGTGGGTTGATCAGCATTGATAACATGCAGCTGTGGCCTTGCCGCAGAGGCAGTGGGCTGATTGACATGGATGATGTGCAGCTGTAGCTTTTCCAGCTAAGTGGTTAAATAGCCCTGAGGATTGTGGGAGAGGGGGTCAGATGGAGGAGGAGCAGGGTGGTCTGACCTCTGGATGAAGGCATACAGCACAGACAGTAGAATCTTTGACCAATGGTAAAGCCTTGTTGCAGCCTACTAGTTTGTGCTGCAACAATTGGTGCCCCATGTGAGGCTGACTGAGTTGGGTTCAGACTACAACAAAGGACTGTAATGGTAATTACTTCAGTCACTTGCTAATGAAGAAGTAGTGATGTAGCTCCTAGCTTTGGTTAGTAAAAAAGAAGTTTGCAACAAATGAAGTGCAAATGCTATAGAAAAGTCCTATAGAAAATTTATTAAGAGCTGTTGAATAAGTTCTTGTGACAGAGTTTGAAAAATAGTTGTGGGTTTCCTAATTATCATCAATGGATAGTTGAAGGGACTGATAGAGCTTTGCAGCTGCTTCTGAATGCTCTTAAGCTTTGTGCCTCGAAGTTTAACTTTTGACTTCAAGATTAAGTCCTAGGAAATAAATGTATAGAATCAGTAGTGAGTTCTAATCATGATAAGTCAGTTGTATAGAGAGGTTCTGTTCAGATGTCTCTTTTATTTCCTGATGAGAATGACTATTCTCTTTCCTCTCAAAAGTACAATTAAAATGTAGGATAATGCAAATTATAGAATGGTTTGATTTGGAAGGGACCTTAAGGATCACCTAGTTCCACCCCGCCCCATGACAGGCAGGGACACCTTCCACCAGACCAGGTTGTTCAAAGCCCCGTCCAGCCTGGCCTTGAGCATCCCAGGGATGGAGCACCCACAGCTGCTCTGGGCAGCTTGTTCTAGTGCCTCACCACCCTCACAGCTAAGAATTTCTTTCTTGTATCTACTCTAAATCTACCCTCTTTTAGTTTAAAACTATTACTAAGATTACTGATTTAGACCCATTCTCTAGCCTTGCACATACTTGGAAGTGCTGAAAAGATATGCAAATACTCTGAAATTAAGACACATTCAGCGAATGGTTCATTTTATTATTTCTGTGTATTCACATTACACCGCCCCAAAACTGTTAGACTATAGCTGTGCAAGGAATGAGGGATTGGTTTTGGAAGGGAATTAGAGAGGAAAGCCATTGTATGTCATGGTAGATCTATGATGCAGAATGTCTGGAGAGATCATTGCTTTAATGCAAAGTTGAGAATTGGAAGTGAGTTACTGTTAAGGGAGAGACTTTGGGGTTGTGAGTATGTGCCCTTCATTGAATGCTGAACAAAGCACAGATGTTTTATGTGTTCAGTTTAAAAGAAAAAAGAAAAAAAAAAAAGACATGTAAAGATAATTCATATTACTTGGGACTTCAAATTCTAGCAAGTTTCAAGGTGGCTTTCATTCCTAAGTCTTTTAGGAGTCATCTCTTACCTATGTGAAGAGGTAGGTGCACTTTAGGGTTTCCTAAATGAAACATAGTGCATGTAAAATAGAGATATCTCCTGGAAAACAGTGTGTTTTTCAGGCAATGTTAAAAATGATTCAAAACTCTTCACAGAAGGTTAATAAAAGCTACTGAGGGAACACTGGGATGGTGTTACCAGTGGAAGCTGCTGCTTTGCAGAGTGCTTAGTACCTGGGCTAAAATCGACCCCTAGATAAGTACATTACCTAATGTGAATCAGAATAAGCAATTTTCATATTGATGGCTTTCTTACTGTATTCATGAAAACATGATTCACCACTGTAATGGGGACATCACTTAAATTACACCAGAATTGCTAATGTAGAAGCACGTTATTAATAAAGTAAAACTATCGTGTGCTAATGACGTTCCCACTGTGTTAATAATGATTTCTGTATTAACAACTGCTCCATTATATTAGGAAGAAGTGAACCGACCCATCAGTGTTATAATGTTATTTATGTACTAAAACTTGTCTGGTATTAGAAAATTTCTGAGAGCTTCAGTAGGGACATTGATGTTCAAAGGATGGGTAGAAGACCGGTATGTCTAGCGTGACTTCTGAATGTGTCACAATTTAGAATTTCAGCTTCTTCATTCCTAGCTTAGCTCCATAATATAAGAACAAAACTTCACCTCTGGAGATGCACATCTAGGTGTCTTAAAGGTCTGTAGGGTTTGGGTGTTTCTGTCCATACTGAAGCCATTACTTCAGAAATCCCACCCAGGCATATATATAATTTGCTGGCATCTTTCCTTAGAAATGTTTCTGTCAATAATGAGAGAATTAAGAATGTGTTCTTCTAGTTGGAAATTTTTCTGTAATTTGGAACTGTTGCTTATACAAGAGTGATGAAAAACATTGGAAGGAGGCTTGCATAGAACGGACAAAAATATATAGAACTTGGCAATGTTGTAAACATTCCAGAGGTAAAAAAAAAAAAGCTTACCAAGAGATAAAACACCCAACCAAACGAACAATGTAAAACTGTGCCTTGAGAAAAGTGTAAGATTACATGTAGGAAGTCTAAAAAAGAATTAAAGCACTGCAATCTCACAAAGAAAAGCAATCTTCTATGGAAGTTATGTAAAGAACACAAGGAATATAAACAGGAAGTGTTAGGTAAGCTGAGTGGTCTTTTGAAGAAATACATGCTCAGTTATTGTAGTACTTGATACTTTGTGAACATTTTCTGCAATGGTATGTTTTTGGTTTTTGGAGAAGCTATGAAGTATGAAATATCAAAAGTGACTTCTACAGAGAAACTTCTTTCAGGGAGTATATAATGCTAGTCTTCGGGGGAGTAAGTTGACTTATGTTTTTTGTGAAGCTAAATGGGGAATTTTGTAAACCCAGATTCACTGGTCTCGTTTAGTAGTATTGTTACAATAACTCAACTTTGCATTCAGTCAAGTTCACGTGCATTTTTCAGTAAACATGATCTGTTCATGTTTTCTTAGAATGTTATTGTTTGACATTTCATATGGGCAAAATGTGTGACTAAGCTGTATGAAAATTAATCTTAGTCATAAAGTAGTGGTTCCTCAGGTTTTAAGGACTGTAGGAAGACGTTCTGTGCTATGCTATGTTATGCCATCCTATCCTTTACACTGCATCTGTCACCGTAGTATTTTGATACTACCAGTAGTGCAGGAGGTTACATGTGTTTGTTTTCCTGGGTAGAAAATGTATGCCGGGGAGCGCCTTATTCGGGAATGACAAGTACCTCTTGGACAAGATGAGGTTAAACCCCCCTTGTCTTTACCTGAAGTGATGAGCATAGGTCCTTAGACGTATGGGAGTAATTTCATCGCTGTGGGCTAGATTCCCCTGAAGCTGGCTGTTAGATTGTCCAGTGTGCTCTGTGTAAAACACCACAGAACTTCATCCAGCTACGTTTTTGTTGAGTCAAATAACGTTTGCCTGAAGTGCCTCTTCCAGAAAAGCCTGAAGCCTTTAAAAAAAGTGGAATGTCTCTAATTTCCAGAGGAGGTGGGTTCTAACGGAGTGTTCCACTGTGCAAATGAGTATGTTTAAGTGAAACAAGTCTGAATACTTTTTAACATAAGTAAATATTGGGGAAAATCAAGCTGTAAATAGGAGAGAAACTGAGTAATGTTACTGCAGCATAGAACCCCTTTGGTGAATAAGATGCACATAGAAGTGGGAAAACTTTGGTTCAGACTTCTAGCTGTTTTACAGTTATAGCTCAGGGATTTATCACAGAAGCTCATGTTGACCTATTTATTGAAAACGTTAATGTTTTAAACTGATGATTAAGTGTTAAATTAATGTTTGTAACTGACTAAATCAAATATTTATGGTATAATATCACACAGATCGGTTAATGCATTTACCTTCTCGTCTCCTCATTGCAACTTATTTATGCAGAATAGATGGCTTTTGTGTTTTCTAAAACATCTGATGCACTTCTTGCAATAGAAATTGGTATTAATTTTGAAGTATAAATGCATTTTTTTACTTTTAAGCTGAGTTTTGTTCACATTTTTAAATGTTATTCCAGTTTTCTGTAGTGTATCTGTACTCATAATTTCTCTCTAAAAGAAAAACCCAGCTTAATTATTGTTTCACTAAACTCTGTACCTGAACACTAGAAATTCAATACATCTCAAAAAAGAAATATTTGTCATGTCTTCTCATATTATTATTATGAGGTCTGCTTTGTAGATTGCTTATTGCATTCTGTACCTCAGTCTGTATGGCAGCTTTGAGGTCTCCTTAGAGTACATGTGCTTATCAGGCTAGGGTATTTCAGAGATCAATCTCTGTTTAATGACAATCCTTTAATTCCATCTCATGGTTCAAGCATGCAATACAGTGAAGTTGTTTGTTGGGGTTTTTGGGGTATTTGTTTGTTTTTCCCAGTGCTGCCTTTTTAAGATCTTCAGTTCACATGATCCTGTGAAGATTTACATGTGTCTGAGTAGCTTGGCTTAAGATCGTGAGACTACTCACAAAGTGAGCAGGTGTACAGAGCTTGATGCTCTCAGAAGCCCTGTCTAAATTATTATGAAGTTATAGGGAAATTGCTCGATCGGAAGCCTCACTGAAAATCACAATGCCAAAGACAAAGGAACTTGAGGATGTTGGGATTTCATCATGTTAGTGCTCTGAGCTGGGCGTATAAATGTACTGTTTGTATGTCTGACCCCTCTTAAAGTAATCTGATTAAGTACAGCTCTAAGGAGTTCTCCAAGGTAGGCTAGAGAAGGTGGCAACAGCAACTCTTTTTGCTGTGTATTTTCCATTGTAACATGGGTAGAGGTCCAGCGGAAGATGCCTGCTTTAGCAAAATTCTCCTACTATTGAAATGTTATCTGGGGTTTTCTTCACTGTTTTGTTTAGAATTCAGTGAGAATCAGGTATCTAATTCTTTTAGGCATTTCTAAAAATCTCAGTGTCAAGTTCAGGGGCCTTTTTTAGGTATGGCTGCATATTTCATGGATATGTCTTTAGCATGTCAAGCTATGTGTGGGGATAGATACGTAGAAGTGAATATATGTTATGCTACATGCATCTTTCAATGTTGAAAATAATTTCCTGGTAGCTCAGCAACGAATGTGACTTCTATATACTCTGCAATATTGTTTTTAAGATCATGGGTAATAATTTTTTTCTAGCGTTACTATGAAAATGCAGAAGTTAATTACTTGATATAGTTGGATTATTTTTGCTTATCTTTATTCAGCTGGGATTACATACAATTTGAATGTAGCACCATGGTATGAGTCCACTTCAGATAGTCAATTATATAAGTCTATCAACAACTATTTTATTATGGGAACAATGGAGACAGAAGGCTTGTGTTCTGTGATGAATGTAGATTAGAAAGAGGTCACCCTGACATACATAATTAGTTTCAGAAATTTAAATTAATAGGTAGTGTGCCCCTAAGGCATCCATACATTCAGGCTGAGGCTGCAGGATGTCTGGTCCAGCTCCTGCCTGCTTTTGTCAGCAATGACATGGCTTAATGCACTGCTTGTATAATGGCATAAGATATTATGGCAGGGCTAAATCACTGTAAAAACAACATTTGCATAGTACTTTGGTCATACTACATCTATTTCCCTTTGGAAACATTTGCACTGTTACATTATTATACAGATTTCTAGTAGATGGTTGGCTCAACCTAGTATGTCTTCAGGTGCTTCATTAGAGCTAAGCAGATGCTTAAAGAATTTTCTGCAAACAGTTAATTGAGAAGATCTAGAGGTGTATGAAATTGCTATCCTGTCTCATTATATGAACAGTACCAACTTAAAATGATCAAAGGTGAACTGAAAGCCATTACCTGCGAAGACCTGAATCATAGCATAGAATGCAGACATCCACCCCAAACTGGAGCAAAACAAAGCTGAGAACTGCATTTCCAAGGTATCTGACTGATAACTCCCTCTCACAGCAGATCAATCTTTCATGGGTTTTGTCTGCCACTGGTGAGAGGTCATTATAGGCAGAACATCACATATTTTTCCTTCCTTGTTTACAAGCTTAGGCATGATACCTCAGTTTCTGGAACTTTTTGAGATGCATCAGGTTTCCGTTTGAGTTTAGTTAAAAATTTGAATTGGATATTCCAAGAGATAAAAATTCTGAGTAGCATGTGAAATCTGACAGTATGTGACAACTTTCAATTAATTTAACATAGATTATTTTTCAGTTTATTCAGGTGTCAAACTGGGAAAAAAAATTAAATAATTCACTGTTTCTCAAAAATGGAGACAATCTGGCCATGCATTTCAATGCTTGACACTGCTGAATTATAGTAATATTCATGAAAGGAAATGTAGGAGGACAGGATTTGCAATGGTATGGGTTTTCTCTATTTTTATTGACATTTGTAATCAAATACTTTATTGAGCATCTTTTCAAAAATGTCTCAACAGATATCTTCCTACTTCACAGCAAGCTTTAGTTAAGGTATAAAATATAAGTAGCTTATTAATTATACATTTTTTGATATTTTGAAAGTGTGTAGGTCTTATGTAAGTGATACCATTGTAAAATATCAAAAGTCCACAAATCTGCAGATGAAAAGAACTGCATAGTATTAGTTTACTGCCTTTTGATTTCCCTTAAAATGGCATTACTTGTAAGTCAATGGCTCTTATTTAAGTAAACAGAATGTGACAGAAAGATCCAGAAGTATTTGGCCTTTTTCCGTGGGTTTTTTTTTTTTCTCTAAAGGTAATGTTGTTGAAATAAATTGTCACCAAGTAATGGTTTCCTGCTGCCACATAAATGCCATAGTGAAACCAATTATTTATTTTATAATTATCTGTTTTATGGAAAATAAATACTGGAGCAATCCCAAAATGTTTATTTCCAAAGTAGAAGACTTAGATCCTGTGACAGCCCTCTATTATTATGTGTTTGCTTCCATTATTATGCCAAATGATTGACGGGTTGCAAATTGGATAATTTTCTCCTATGGGAACTGATGTAGTTGAGTGATTTTCACACAATACTGGTTTTGTTGAATTCCTGTCTGTCCTTCTCAGTGGTCAGTTCAGACTACCTTTCTGTTTTACAGAATGTATGAAAAAGCACTTGATTTCCTGTCTATCTGTGACTATTTGTGCTAACGTTTTCCAGACCAAAGTGTTTTTATGGTCTTCATCACTTCTCCACGCTGTCACATAGTTGGTGAGTGGAGTGCATAGGGTCCTCTTTTGCTGTTAAGACCCCTGTATTTGAAATTGTGGTTTAAAATTTTTCTGCATACTGGCAATGGTAATATACAGTGCTCCCACAGAAAAATAACCTTCATCCCTAGTAGGTGTTCAATTCCATGGATGAGAGCATGTGAGATGACCACAAAAGAGGATGGACAAACAAGGAAAGTTATTTATTTATAATCCACATTAGGAAAACATGAAAAACCTATAAACAGGGCACAAGCAGAAGAACCTGGCAAATGTGCCTGTAAAAATGACTGGAGCCGCAGACATATGTATATTAGTTTCAGTTCATGTGGTTTGAAAAGATATGTAATAGTAGAACTTGCAAGATGTTAATGCGAATATAGAGAAATCTTTATGTAACCTAATCCTGAAGATAATTTTTGAAAACTTCTGTGATTTGCTCTACAAGCGGCATGTGGTTTTGTTTTTTCCTTCCCTGCTATGAAGTGAGAATATGTAGAGGCAACTAAGGCACTTTTTCCAAGTGGGATAGGATGAGGAAATAAAATATAAAATTAATCTCAGACTTTCAAAAAATCAAGCTGCCGTCGTTTTTCTTTTGTTGGAACTAGTCTTCTTATTTACCTTTTTTCTTTTCTCCCTGAAATCTAAAGTTTGATTCTGCTTTTTTCCTGCCCTTACTTGAATCCAGATAAAGCCTTTTAGGCTCCCCTGAGTTTTTCCAAGTTTATATCTCTGTCACTGAAAGCAGCATATAAAGTCTTATCTGGCTGATATTTTATGTAATGGATGAAAAGTCAGAGAAAAGCAGAGCATGGGAGAGAGGGGAGAAGCAAACAGGACAAAGCTAAAACATCACAAATAAATGGATAAATAATACCCAGTTCCCAACATTACTTTTCTGTTTGTCAGAGACACTGAATTCTCAGCTCTGTATTTAATATATATTTAAAAAAAGCATGACACATGAAAATTTGTTATAAAATGATAAAAATTGTAAAATTTAATATCTCTTGTTAATATATCATGGATATTACAGTAATAGGAAAAAAGGCTGCATTTTTCAGCATTACTGCTGTAGGTATGTATTTTTAATTTCAGTCACAAGTTCCTGCTGTTCCAAACATGCCATATAATCTGCAGGGATCTGGGGAATTAATTAGGTACATTTCATTTCTCCTCTAACTAATCCCCTCAATTTGCTTAGTTTAGGGAGCTGAACACACCAACGACTGATAAGCCACAAGGGCCTTATTTACTTTACAGAAGGTTCTGCAAATCCCAGCGAGATGTTGGCCTGTGCTTAAATTTTCTCTACTTAGTCCTTGGGATAGTGGTATTTGAATGTGACCCTTGAAAGCAAAAGTATTATTGCACTTGGAAAAAGCAAATGAGAGCAGGTTAATAATAAGAACAACCATAGCAGTTTAACAATAAACCCTTTCTATAGCCAAGTATTTTCAGCTTAAAGTGCCTCAGTGAGGATACAAAGCATCATTTAAGATAAGAAGTATGAATTGTGCCTGTTTCATTTCCAAAAATAATAATTGCAGTGAAATATCCTCATGTTTTCTAAATGTGGTTACAGTTGATTAAATTCGCTTGTTTTCAGTTTGGTTTTGAACTGCTCTTTAGTATCAGACTATTTTTTATTGTCAGAGAATTGCAGAAATTATGCATCTATACTATGTTATTGATAATGTCAAGCCTGCAGCTGGATGTAAGTTATGTCGCAACAGCTCGCTCTTTCTTTTGAGTGTACTGAAAAAGTTAACAGCAGGCTTTCATTTGGTTCTGCCCAGTGAGCTCCTAAGGCCAGGGAAGAAAGAGTAAGCTATTTTTGAATGGATGCTAAGGGGAGACAGTGGCACATACTAATTTTGTGAGATTCCCCTGGGGCAGTTGCATCATGGTTGTAAATTGAAACTGTTTTACTTGGGTGAGGGCTAGCTGGCTGAATAATCCCATTGATTTTGTTGAGTGTTGATTTGCTGTGCATGTTTTTTAATCATTTCAGGACAGGGATTATTGAGGAGCTACGTATATAGAACCTGTAAATCCCTTCTAAGGTGTTTTTTTTTTTTTTTTCCTTTTTTTTTAATGTCTGTTTTTGTAGTTTTGAAAGGATATAAAGAGTAAAAATAGGCAGAATATTTTCATCTTTTGTCCATTACTGACTATTAGAACAAGCACACAGTGTATCCCAGCTTTTCTTGGTTGTTTCACAGCTCTACGGTGACTACAGAGTTTCCAAGACTTTACTACTACAATCGTGAAATGCTAGGAAGAGTCTTAACAACTCCGAAACATTCATATATTCACTTTTATCATTACAGTGAAATATGACAATTTTTAAAAAGTGAAATTGTCACATTAGGTTGTTAGAGAAGACACAACTTAAAAAGAAAGATTTGTAAGCAGTTGTCTTTCTTTTCATAATTTCTGACATTACATATCCAGAAGAGTCTGCCTGATAAATGTGCAGTACCAATAATGTACTTGTAATGTTTATGATGGTTCTGAAGCTTGTGTGGGGCTGCTTTGCCAAAATTTGACTCTTGTTCTCCTTAAGTCAATTGACTGGTTCTCCAAAAATGAAACAAAGACTATATAACATTTTTTCTCTATATTGATCTTTCCATAGAGCCAAGAGAAGTATTTTTACCCTATGGCTCATTAATGTGCCTAACACTTAGACATTTATCTGGAGAGAGGAATGATGTCATCTGTGCTATAAAATCATCTGTTCGATTTTCCACATTTGAAATAATAGCTTTGCATTGCCTTTTCTTACCTCGAGTAAGGCTAGAGCTAATTATGCCTTGCTAATTTCCTTTGGTTTATTATTTAAATAAATACTTCAAGTGTGTAATCTTTGTTCATGCTATGTCTAGATATTAGGCAACTGTGAAAGTGCTGAGATTTAGAGAGATCAGCTAGCATCCAATAGGCTAAGATCCAAATAATTCTGCTGATTTATGGTGCTCTCACTAATATTCTGTAAAGTTCACTTTAATTCAAGTAAGCAGTCAAAAAAAAGTCTACTACTGTGCTTGTAAATGTGAAGTATCTCTGGATTTGCTGCAGACTACAAATCGCATACTAGCTGGGATTGTTCTGAGCCTCACAGAGCAGTATTTGCTCTGTAATCCAGGCTTGGCAACTGCCTTTGGAGTTCTCTGCTCATCACTCCTGTTGAAGTGCTATGGCTAAAAAGCAGGAGCACACACTTTAGGCAAGCTGGCAAGCGTATGTAAGACACCAGTGGGAGGCAATGTTGGTGGTGTGTTCACAGACATGTAAGGGAATAACCACCTGTCTAATCGTAATGGAATTTTGTTGCTAAGCTACCTAAATCTCCAGTGAAAATTTTAGTCTTAATTTGTCCTCTTCTACCATGAGACTATGTTACACAGTACTATATGCGGCTCTGAATAAGGGATTTTTTTTCACATTGTAACCAAGAACATTGTTAGCATGTCAGAAGGTGTCTGACACAAGAATAATAGAAGGAAAAGAAACTGTCAGCATTATTGTGACCATATTGATTACATGGAGCTTATCTTCCTTTTATATTCTCTCCTGTCTAAAATACTGCTCTTTGTTTTCCTATTTGTTTGAGCAAGAGGGTGTTCAGCAGTTATACAGTGGAAGCTTGATACACAGAAAACATCCTCCTTTTAGCTGTAATAACTTAGTACTCTGAGGATAAAACATACTTCTTGAATGCTATTCACATCTAATGCCATATGCAAAAAACCCACCGACTCTTGGAGAAAGTCTATTTAATTTCAGTGACTGGATGAAAGCTTTATTTTTCAGACTGAAACATGTAGGTGCCCAAACAGCTAGCTACCCTCACATCCTTGATGTTTGTTTGCTTAATTGTCTTTATATATGATGGTCTGATATTATTGAAGTTATTGATAGTGCTGCTTAAAATTTTTCAGTTTTAATATTGATAAAATTAACATGTTATTTAGAAAGGTTTCTCAATCAGTAAATATACTTGCATAGAATATTCAACCAACTGTTCTTCCTCCCTGGAGTTCATCACGAGAAACAATTTACAGTCTAGAGTCCCCAGACCCTGAGACACCCCCCCCACCCCCCCCAGTGTCAGTCAGTAAGTTACAGTTTCAAGCTTTCGGTCTTCACAGCAAGATCTAATAATTATCGGCTTCAGTTTAGGCTTAGAAATTGGGCTTTTGAACTCACAATTGTGTGGTGAAGAGCTTTGAACTAAGACTGCTGGCTTCCTAACTTCCAAGATTCATAAGTATTATTAAAGATAAAGTTTAAATGGGACATTAATTAAGTTGTTTAAAATTGCATTTTGGATTTCTCTTTAACAGGATTTTTTGATGCTTCATGCCAAATACAGTAAAAGTGTTTTGGAATATGTAACTTTCTTTTCAAGTGGAATTCTGGAATCCTATTTTTAAAAATTGAAAGAACCACATATTTTCCAAAGTGGAGTCATAAAACTATGCATATTCTCACTAGCTTCACCCGTGCAAGGAGTTATGTTCTGTAAATGTTCAGAACTTTCAAATCAGACTGAAACTCAAAATTAAGTGTCAATAAATTACTTCAGTGATCAAGGTGACAGTCATGGGACTGTTGGAAATAAGAAATTAAGGTTGCTTAACCTTGATATGAAGGTGAGGGTTGAGGGTAGTGAGAGGAGACTCCTTAAAACGTCTTTATCTGGTTTTGTGCTCTTTAGGAGCAAGCTTTATATCTGTTTAGTAACCCTCTCTCCCTGAGTACACTTCTGTATGTACTGTATGTACTGTGGTTCTTGGTTCATCTTGGAGCTTTAGTAATGCAAGTTTTACATTTCGTATTTCAAAATCCCAAGTTATGAACAATACATTAATGAAACACAATTTAAAGAGTTGTATGGATCATTAAATCCTCTAGGAATGTCTGATATTTGCTAACTAAATTTTGAGAAACTTGGAATATCTATACACTTAATTCTTCAGTCTTATAATAGAGGTAGCAACCTCATCATGAAGCATTTCCTAATGATTAATAAACAAATGAAGTTAATGGCTGGCCCTAGGCTATATTTTGGGACACCAGCTCTTCCCAAGTGGTCATTAATCCCCAGGAAGCCTCCTGCCTGAGTCATCATTGCTTAATTAGACCATGAGGATATTGCACGTTGATTGCAGTATTACAAAAGGGAGATGATAATCAAATGACTACAAGGATCAGCAGTGTAAGAGTAAAATGTTTCCAATATATGTAATGGTTTTAACCAGAGCAGTCCTGAAACAATGTTATGATCCTATGTGAACCTATATTCCTTGAGTGAAGCGCGAAGGAAAAGGTCTGACCAAAGCAAGGAATACAAGAGTCAATAGATTTCTGCACCATAACTCTGAATTTAAATATACAATTAAAATGTCTATTTGATTCCAGCCCTAAAATATATCCTGTAATGATTTTTTAGGTGGTTTTATAATTTCATCCAGTGACATTTTCTTCAGGTTTATGTCTTGCATAATCGAAGTGATTGCAGAAGATTTATCTTAAAAAATCAGGCTGCACAGGTGAGGTTACAGAATTTCTTTCAAGGAAGTGTCACCTCCATCAAACAAGAGCAGCAAATTTGGGAATTAAACCCAGAACATGTTTCCTTTTTAAAAAATAAACATAAATAAACAAGGAAATGCTTCCTTTTTACTGATGCAGAAATTCTTTTCTGAGCAAGCTTTATAGATTTTACAGCCTCTAATTTTCATACAGTTGTATAAAATAGGCAGGGGTTCAGTGTTTCGTGTTATTGCATCCTGCCTAGACATGTTTTCCATCCTTAAGTGTGTTATTTTTTACAGAATGACTGCTGTAAATACAGGTGATTAAAGAGCTGAAAGACAATAGCAAGCTTTTGGTTAGTTCAGGGCTGAAGTGGAACTATACCCATCTTGTGCATAATGAAAATGAAGCTTGAAGGGTGGCTGATGCAGAAGCTTCTAGGCTAATTAAGGTGTTGCTTTAAGTGAATAAACCTTCAGCCCAGTTTCAAGTAAGGAGGAATCAAGAGGATGGGGCCAGACTCTAGTGGTGCCCAGCAACAGGTAAGGGGCAACGGGCAAAACCAGCAACACAAGAAGTTCCATCTGAGGAAGAACTTCTTTACTCTCAGGATGGAGGAGCCACGGGAACAGGCTGCCCAGAGGGGCTGTGGGGTCTCCTCAAAACCCACTTGGAGACGACTGTGCAGCCTGCCCTAGGTGATCCTGCTTGAGCAGGGGATGGGACTAGGTGATCCCCAGAGGTCCCTTCCCACCCTGGCCAGCCTGTAATTGTGTGAATCATAAGCAGTTAGGTAAAAGCAGTTGCTGGCAAGAGAATAACGAGTATACATATAAATTATCATATTGTCTGAATCCGGGGCCATTTTAAAAAGCTTGAATTGTGGGCAAGGATGACTATGATCACATTTTTGCTTCAAAAGGCAAGGAACAGTCCAGTTGCATCCTAGCTTTTTTATGTAAAATATGTATTTATGGCCTTTATGATTGGAAAGCCTTCCATGATCTGTGTCTGAATCAGAAAGATTTGTCTTGATTTTTTTTTTTTAATTTGTAGTTTATTCTATCTTCGCTATAACTTTTCAGATCTGTAGAACTCTGGATTAGGTAGGTCACAATATTCTGAATTTGACCTTAATCTATGAAGAGATGGTGCTTACTATCTTCATGGTGGAATTCTGAGAATAAGTAAAACTGCATTTGGTTGAAACAAGTATGTTGCCAAAGGAAGCTAAAACTTAGCCCCCAAAAGATTTTTCCTGCTTTCTCACTAAAAATTTTTTTTTTTCCTTAACTTTGGAAGTTATATATATTTTTTTTCTTCAAAAATTAAGATAGACTATCAAGGAAGACATAGTGTCAGATTGAAAAGTTAATCAGGGTTTGTTGTTTTTTTTTTCCTTAAAAGAATTTATTTAAAAGTTTGTGCTCTGCCACCTAATTTGACATGTTCAAATATAAATTTGTTTTAAAAAATGTCATCTCAATTTACATCTCTCCTAGTAAAATATCTTGCTCAGATCTATTTCATATTATGATCAATGTAACTATTTAATATCTATTCTTTAATTTGACCATCTGTTCCTTTTCGATAATATTTCATATGTATCTCACAAAGGTATTGTGAAGTTTATTTCATCCAGATTTTAAAGCTGGTGCTTAGGGCCAAGTAACCAGAATCAACCAAGTACATGGAACAAATATCAGAAATGTTTTTCCTCTTTAATGTTAATAAGATGGTATTTACATGTGGAGGAGTATATCATAGGATATCACAGTGGTCTGTTCTTAATGTCCTGTTTTGAAAAAAGAGTTACTTGCACAGTTGAATGGTGTATTTTGTGAATTTATATACACAGTCTGGCAGTGGCAATTCTCACACACACACGCACACCCCCCCCGGAAGGTATCTGTTTTGTTAACTTGACATCTTGACATATTGTTTTCTGGTTTCTTTACCTTGGTATCCTGTTTACCTGTGGACCACCCTTTAAAATGGCTCATAATCTACAGGATTTTGTTTCTCATAATACCGTAGCTAAACTTCAGGCAAGCATTTGTTGAAGACATAAGCATCTTAATGACTTTTTTTCCAGAAGTGTTCAAAATAGCCTTGATATTTTCTTGCTCACATACATGTTCTTGCTCTAGGGTTCCCAGACTTTCCATGACCTTGGAAATTCATGTTACATAGTAAAGGTAACTAGAAATATGTATATAAATGATACTATAATAACTACTTGTTATTAATATCTAATTACAGTGGTGTTATTGGCATGTTAAAATTTTATTATTTTCTGGTTACTGTAAAGTGTACAATGCTAATGTTTGTCAGCATATGCTATACATGTTGTCAGAATATACCAAAGCCTCAATTGCCCTCAAAACTTCACTAGCACATGGAGTTGATTGTGTTGATAATACGACTTGGAAATGAAAGGAGTTTTGCAAATGCTTATGTCCCACAGTATTACCTCAGTATTGTGAATTCTTGAAGAACAACTGCTACAGCTCTGCTTTTTTTTTTTTTCAAAGATTAAGGTGGCGCTTCATATAAAATATTAAAAGAGAACTTTTTTTAGGTGCTAATCTTATTTGGCAGTATTTCCTTTTATGAAAGCTTGAAATTATAGCATCAAATTAAAAACCAGGTTGAAAAGGACTACTTGAGACCATCTAGGCTAACCTCCTGTTCAAAGCAGAGTCAGCTTCTAAGTGCACAGAACCTTTTTTGGTTGACTTTTGAGACACTTCAGAGATGGAGAATCTGGACAATCTGTTCAACTGTTTATCCATCATTATGACTTTTTTTTTTTTAAATCCCTAATATCTAATTGGAATTTTCCTTCCTTTGTCCTTTTGCTGTGCACCTACATCTGCTTCTCTTCTGTGAGCTAAATGGACCTGGCTCCCTCATGTAAGCATCTCATTTGCCCCCTTCTGGAACTCAGTTTCTCAGCGTCTTTCTTGTATTGGTGACTGAAAATGGGACACAGTACTCCAGGTGTGGCCTTCTAAGTGCTTAAAGAGGGGAACAGTCAATTTCTTCAACCCTCTAAAGTTTGTTATTGCAGAGAATCATGTTTTTAAATCAGCTTTTTCTTTTTTACTATATTACTTCACCTGATGTACTTCTGTTAAGAGTTTAACAAATGCAAACAAACATACAGAGGCACAAACAATATAATTTGAGCAATATACTGAGTATCTGGATAAAAATACAACAGAAATACTCAAATTCAGTTAAGGACAATGGTTTGGTGTTTTTTTTTTTTTTCCTGTCAATGCAGAAATGTCATTATCTGTCATCTAGAATTAGCCTTCCCTAGACGTAAAAATGGAAGAGAAGAATAATTAAAGAAATAAGAAAATTTTTAAATTTATCTGAAGTCATACATTTCTCATTTTGATGGAACACGTTTTTCTCTAAGTGATGGTTTATCTTTGATTTCCATGTAAATACTGTACTTGAATTACCCTTTCTGCAATAACATCAGAAAAATCTTAAAATTTATTCAGTAACTTAGTAGATCTGCAAACTCTGTGTTATGCTTAATGTAACAGCATCAAGTGTAGTCATCCACACTATATTTCAGCCATTGATTTTTTTTTTAAACTGAAACAATATTCTGAATTTGATTTACATTTAGAAAGTAACTCACATCTTCAGAGCAATGCTTGCAATTGCTGTACTTAAATTAATTATGACTTTATACTATGCTTTTTTGTGACAAGGTGATTACCAAACTGTTGTATTTAGAATTAATTGATGGAATTCTTTGACGCAATGTATCATTAAGTCTGCAGTGTGTAGATTTTGTGAACGGATAAACATGATGTAGTGTTCTACAGTTATATTTGGTAGATTAAAGCTAACCAACTACTGACAGCAACACTTACATTGAAATTCCCTGTGTTGTTAGATCTTTCTGTAAGTGTGTTGTATGTATTGCTTTATCCCTTCACCCTGCATATCAGAATGGGAGACAAAATGCAGGATCAGATGGATCATTGTTCAGAGTCTACCCACAACCATACCAATATTCCAATGTATAAACTGTTACTTGAAGAACAGTATTTTTTCTTAGAATGGCTAGTGCAGTAATTTTCAAATTAGGCTCTGACTCAGTATTGGCCTTCAGATTAATTCGGGTTTTTTTCTCATGACAATATTAATCCTTTTTCTTCAGTGGCTCATTTTTCACATTTTTAGTACTGATAGAAGACTGTAGTATGTTAAAAATCAAGACACTTCAAATTATGTCTACTAGACGGTATAATACTTGATAGCATGACACAAATTTCATTTACATATTTTACACAATTATTCAGTAGAGAATATAGTTAATTTGTTAATTCAGGAGAGGTAGTATCTCAGCTGGGGTCAGACTTCCTTAGAGCTATGCTTATATATGCCAGCCGGAAAAGCAGATCTGCAAATGTGGCCCGTTTTTCTGATTTCCCAGTGACTTGTTTTGTGACATTTATCAGGGCACTTCTGCCTAATTTCTCCATCAGTTAATTCCAGTATGTTATTTTTCTGATGTATTTATATGTAAAGAACAGAGTTATTCAAGTGTTTCAGTAGATTCTGGAGGAAGGTGGGAAATAAGAAATAGTTATTAGTACTCCTGTGATCTGAAACTTAATTTATTACCACACATAAACTAACCTAAAGGCTGTCTGTACAAAAGTACATATATGCATCAAAAAGATATCTCTAGAGCAAGTTGTCATATTATTTTTTTGCTCTTACAGGATTAAATTTCGTAGGAAGTTAAACACAGTGATGAAATAAAGAAAAGATTACATATGAAGCAGTTTAGTAAAGTGAATGTGAGGTCTTGCAATGGAGGTAGGATCAAGTGGGCAGAGCTTTACTTAAATGATACTCTCACTGATTTAAATAAATCCCTGAGGAAACAAGATATTGCTCAAAATAAAGTTGTCGGTGATATGGAAACTCCAGATCCTGTAAAAACTTGCATCCTAATAGTGTTAATTTATGTAGCACATATCTCCAACTGCCTTTCTATACATTAGTAAATTTCACTCTATCTAAATTTAAAAAAAACCAACAAACTCAAGATCTGAAATTAAATATCTGGCTAGGGAATTTTGGTTTTCTCTTTTCAGTGTACTTGATGAAGTTGGATGACTAATTCCCATCAAGGTAATGATTTTATACCCACACTACAGGTCTCTCCAGCCGGTTAGAATAGCCTTCTGTACATTCTAGATAGCTGAATGAACAATACAGACCAATCTTTTAATTGCTTAGTCACCTGGCAAAGATGCATGAAGAAATACTGCCATTAATTTCTTAACAAGTTAAATGGTTGATGATCTGATCATATGCAAATGAAACTAGTAAAAAGACTAGCTATTCTAGAACCTTGCCATCAGAACT
The DNA here is from genome assembly GCF_023638135.1 of Falco biarmicus. NCBI lineage: Eukaryota > Metazoa > Chordata > Aves > Falconiformes > Falconidae > Falco > Falco biarmicus. Next base: position 51,545,935 of record NC_079295.1, on the reverse strand, counting down.
GATTCTAAAAGTGGGAAAAAAGTGGAAAAGATGTATGGTTTCTGAATTTGGTTCATCCATTTTCAGCTGCAAGCTCCCTATAGGCATTCCACAGGAACATGCATGTATCTCAAATGGCACGTTAAAACTGAGGTCATAAAAAAATGGAGAGATTAATATTGAATGGTCAGGATCATAACTGAGCCTTCAGTGCTGCTTTCCTCTTGTATTTATTGTTACTGCCTAAATCTTGTTCCATTTCTTTTTATTAGTGTAATGCTTTCCACATTTCCATTTCCATTAAAACCACATTCAGAGCTATTAGTGGATTGTTATTATCTAGTACTGTATCAATTAATGGAGCCAACATGCGAAGAAGAGGATGTAAATCAGTCCTCCATGTGAGAGAGTGGCCTTGCAGACTGGTTTCCTTATTCCCTGAAGCCTTCACAGAAGAGTGATTTCTGCTTATGAGGTGAAGTGTTGAGAAAAAGAAAATACATATTTAGCAGACTCCTTCAGAAAAGGACCACTAAACGTGTCCTTTAGTTTAACAGAAGTTGAATCAGATTTGTTTGACGCATTTTGGGGTTTGCTATTTTAAATTTTTTTAAGGAATGTAAGGAATTCACTATTGAGTTGCTTTTCTGAAATATATCCAAAAAATAGCTGTAGGCACTCTCTAAGTCTGATAAATTGCTGATACTGTTCATACTTTTTTATTTTCTACATCCCTAGACTGATTCAACTGCCAGCCAAGTACTGAAGACTTCTAGCAGCTGGTTTTAAGTCAGTTTAGTATTTTAGAATAGTGGGTTTTATAGCTTTAAAGGATTAGGTAGAATAACTAATGAATACAAATCATGATCATTCAGTAAGTGGTGCTGGTCACATTATTTAGAAAAATACTTGGAAAGATGGGAAAATCAATGAAAGAAAAGTGATTTGTGTAAGAAATACATGTGATTTCAGTAGGTCACTGAGTAGTCACTGTGCTTTTGACCGGTACTTGCTTATGGATCTTTCCATCTCTCCAGTATTCAGCCACTAGTCCCCACCCCGCTTTGGACGCAACAGTGTGACGAGGATTGCCTCTCCTCAGAAGTTATTTTCCAGATTGTTATCGTTATTAATATGCAGCATACCCACTGGTGAGATTCAGAAGTTTTCAAGAAGTCTGTGCTGATGAAGTTGACAGAAACTTCAGGTCTTTGTTTCAGAGTTGTCATAAAAATCACTCCTGCATGCCAGTAGATGCATCATGTTGAAATTCATTAATGAGGACAAGACTAGTGAAGCTGTTCCATGTACTGTGAAGGGAATCTTCACCTGGCAGTTGTGTTGATGTGCTGCATATTCTGGCATAAGATACTGTGTGATGTTTTGGCACACAATAGGGCAATGAAGATGGTCATGCTCTGTACATACAAGCATAGATACACACATTTGTGTTTGTATATACTTATAGGGTTACTGCATGCATTATGTGTGCAAATTGACAACAATATAGAAATTTACAAACTTAACGAATTCCAGACTTTCTCTTTTTTGCATTATTTTGATCAAATTCTGAATTCTAGGTATAGTATGTTTATTGAGTAGAGGTATCAATACATGCACCTCCAGACAGATTGGCTTTTCTGTGCATCAGTTAGGGAAACGCCCCATCCCAAGGAATTAACAGGCTGCTTTGGAAGTGAAAAAGAAATGGAATCAGGCATAGAACATTGCTTTAGAGTTGAAAGGATGTAGAGAGGAAATTTGATGTCTCACACTGAACCCTGTCTGCAAAAGGACCATGATATTGAGCCCAAAAATCTGGAATTTTCCAATATGACTTTTATTTATTTTCCAGTATATGCAACTTCAGTTAAAATAAGAATTAAAAAACTATCAATAAAACAGAAGATTTACTCCTCCTAAAGATTGAATTTCAATGAGTGGAAAATGTGAGTCTGCGTGAAACCATAATATTTGAGGCTGTAATGTCCATACTTGTTTTTAAATAGTGGCTGATACTATTATTATTGTATATGTATCACAGTTTGGTTTTTTTGTGTCCTGAGTTAAAATTCTTGGAGATGTAACAGATGACTTTTTATAAGGTTGTTGTGATTGGAAAGCTATCCATTTCCATTCCCTCTTCAGTAACTTGTTTTTGTTGTTAAAAGAGGAGGAAGTGATAATCTTCCTATCAGGTCATACGAGAGGTGTTTTAAGCGGTATAATAAGGATCTTTTATTTGCTTCATTTTGGATCTAATGAAGAGCTATCATGTGGTCCTGTGTAAATGTTTGTAGCATATTGGTGCTCATGCTTTGTAAAATCTGTTGCAAAACCCAACCAACATTCTTAAATAGAATTGCTTTAAGATTTGATAAAATTTTGTTTTAAGAACTAATTTCAGTGGTATTTGCTTTAATCTCATTGATAGAAATGAACTCAGAACAGCTAATGGTTTCTTATATTTGCATGCTCATTCATCCATCTCTGTTTTTAATAGGCATATCTCTGCCTTATGAAGGTTATTTTAAGAAACGCAAGGGCAAGATATTTTATAGAGGTAGGTCAGACAAAGTGCAGATTAATAGTATATGTTCAATTAATGCCTGGGCAAGTGAATTTCAGCTTTGGTCAGAACAGCACCTAGCAGACAAAACAGCATGCCAGTATCCATTGTTATAATACTTTACATCCCTTCAGAGAGTCGGAACCTGCATGGCCTATGTTGGAACAGTTGTGTGCTGAATATCAGATAAGGTCTAATGTCCACCAGGAGATGTATTGGAACTGTTTACTTAAGACATTTCAGGATCATTTAATGATTTCCTTTTACTATGCACAAAGCTAGATTCCAGTTCAGGCCACATAGTTAGCTCAGCATTTTACATTTAATAACTGTTTTTTTTATACACCACCTACATGGAGGTGAGAGGGCAGAGACTTTTTCTATTGAGTTACACTGGCAGATTTCAGACTTCTGGCAAGTCAACATCTAAAATACGCAAAGTTTTGATGGAATAAATAAGTACCTTTGATAGCATACACCACATACGGAGAAAACAAGAAGAATCCATCCTGTTCATACCTGTTCTCATACAAACCAAGAATGAGCATAATGAATCTACTCTAATTCCATCAGTGTAAAGTTAGTGTAAGGAGGAGGGGAATCAGCTTATATGAGCTCAGTGCCTGTTAATATTATAATCAAAGGCTGGATATATTCCAGCTTTTAGCTTGGGTCTGATGCAAGTTGGTGTTCAGCAACAATCAGCTGACGTTCTCTACAGGAAAAAATCTACAAATAAAGAATATTTTTCTGCTTTCTCATTTTCTGTTTGTGGTTTCTGTCTTTTGCTAGAAGAGTATACTTCCCTCTATATAAAGACTTTGTATCTAATTCTTTCTTAATGTCGTGCTTGTGATTTTCAGCTATTATCCTTCAGCATGATAAGAGTGGAAGTAGCACATTTTCATTAATTATTTTGTCTTACTAATGTTTCTTCTTGTATTGAAACTTCAATTCCTTTCATTTTATGAAAATTAATTTGTTTTCCCCCTAGTTTGTTACAAGTCCTAAGACTTCAGTTTTTATAATGTGACTAACAGAGTACCTGCTCCAAAACACCCAGAATGTGTTACTTAAAAACTGCTATAGGGAGGTTAAGGATTACTGCTAAGGTTCAATTGGTTTCATATTGGATGGTCCACAGATATGAATACCTGTAATCTTTCATAAGCAAATGCATGTGCATACAGTCAACTTGGCAGTCACATAAAGAACATACTAAGTATAATAAATCAAACATGTTATTTAGCATTTTATGTAATATCCATTCATAAGATATAATTTCTGGTAACAAAAGAAAACCGTTCCTGTTAAATAGAGGACTATACTATACCTCTAGATACTTTTCTAACCTGGTCATGTATCTGTGCATATAGATGAAGATAGGGTGGATGTTCTGTTACTAACAGTTCATTCCAAGCATGAATAACCTAGGTAGTACAGGTTCAGTGCAAGGCTGAAAGGTAGTGCACAAAGCAAAAAGAGCAGCTAGTAGTTATTTTTCTTTCTAGAGTATAGCTGGGATACACATTGAGTTGACAGAAGCATCGTGCAAGAATCAACAGAAGTGAATTTAAGGTTAACATTTGTTTTTAATTTTCAAACTGAGGATATTTAGAAATTATATTCAGCCTTGATTTTGAGTCCTTTTTCCCCCACTAATTTCTCTTGCAAATATAACATTATTTCAGTGATGTGTCATATGCTGCAGGTGACATGGGTGAAACATACAGTTGTTTAAATCACTGCTTATATTTTAGGTGTGAGCTCAAATGTCTCTGTGATATCCTGACCCCAGGTTTATTACCCAGCTCTGTGATGTTACAATCCAGGGCAGTCTAAATCTCTTCCTGCTATGCTGTCTTACCCCCTTCCACAGTGGGATCCTAACAAAGAAATTAGTTCTGTAAACTACAAGCCTTGCAGGGAGATGGAAAACAAACTGCACTATAAAGAAGATTAAAGATTTTCACTGAAAGGTTGGTGTCTAAAAAACAGGCCTGAACCTATTGGATCACTTTATTGAAGCCACTGAACTGTAGTAATTAGACTTACGGGGAAAGAGCATCCATATTTTAAAAGACTGAATTGCTGACTCTACTTTGCTTTCTGTGGTATGCACTGCTGAGTTCCTTCCCTGGTTCAGCAATGTGCTTGATCTCCTTCAGTGATTATCTGCTCGTATAATTTCAAGGCAAATAGCAATGAAGTAGGTGGTAGGTGTAGGTTCTCCATTTTGCAATTTGTCTTCCAGGAAAAGGAGTTTATACAACATAAAGCGATGCCAGCTACCTCTGCATGAAATATCAGGTGTTAACAAATGCTGTTGATGAGTGGTGTAGTCAAGCACTATCCAGAACTTTTGGTTGTGTCATTGCTTAGACCAGGGAATAAAGTGAAATGTGAGCTTTTGTTGCACCTTTCCTCTTATTTTTCTCTAATGTAGTTATTTTCATCTTGCCTGGGAACTTGTTTTTAATGTTTTAGTTATCTTAGTTTACCAAAACAAATCATTGTCACCTAACCTGTATAACTTGTTCCTAATGTTTTCTTAGAACTGCCTTAACCTGAGAATCAGCCTTTTGAGCCTGGTAGCTGCTTTGCCAGATCATAATTATTGCATCGCATGTGCAAGAGTTCTCCTGAAAAATGCCAGACATGTACAGGCTAACTAAACAAGTCCAGGTTATTTATGGCTCCCCACGCTCCCTCATAGTCATGAGCAGCATTCCAGAGCCAGCCTTATTTCAGAAAAGGAGCAGGCTCACTCTTTCTCTTTCAAAAGCAGAACAACAGAGAATGATTTGCACCAAATTTCTGAAAAGACATCTGTTAATACAGATCACCTTGTAATGTCAGACAGGTGAAATACTTGTCTAAACATAATATTCCCCACATTTTTAGGTGCAAAATACTTGTTTAATCACAACCTGTGGAGGCATCTCCAGTCCTAATTTATCTGAAGCATTTAATTTTGATCTGCCTTGCAGGTCAGGAATCACACTGATAAATGCAATTTATGATGCTGTGAAGAAAGTTCCCTGTAGGTGGAACTTTAGGCTGCAGAAGGGAATATCACTTTGTGGGAAGGAGGGAGTGAAGACCTTTGCTTTAGACTTTGCTTTTAGGAATTTTCTTTTCCATACTTTTTAGATCATAGAAAAGCATTTTCTATTTGCTTTTCCTAATGGAAATGCTGCACTTAAAATTTTTTTTAGAGTAATTACAGCAGGTAATGCAGGGCTCGTGTATTGCCCGTGCACATAGCTGTTTAACTATGGGTAACTGCAGTGACTTGTTCTGCACTGGTTCTGAATGTAAGGACAGAGGGACTTTGTGTGTGTCTGGGGTCTAGAAATGACTTTGTTCTTTGCTGAATATTTTTCACATTCCCTAACTTTGAGATTGAGAAAGAGGTGATGTCAAGAATTTACAAGGTTTTGCCTGCTAACACTGAAGTAGATAGCGTGGATTAGTTGGAGTGAAGGACTGGTGAATACATATCTAGGCAAGTACAAGTATTTAATACAGAGGCTGTTTGCTTTTCACCAGTTCAGTGCCTAAGTACCACTCAGAACACTTGCTCTGCAGCTAGGTGCCAGAATACAAGGAGAGGAGCATCAGAAGGGAAACCAGTGAGGGCTTATTACTGTCTTGATGTGTATGGGCCAGAAGATTTTGCTGCAGGAATTGTTCTTGCTCCCTCCTGACCATGCAGTTATTTGGCCCCTGTAATAGCGGGGTATTCTGCTGCTTCCTCCTCTTATGCTGTCTGCATACAGCAAGTCCTCACAGAACACATCTCTGTGATTACCCCTCTGGTTAGGTCATACCTGCAGAGGAAGCAGCTTAAGCTGTGACATCAAATTTCATTTGCAGAGATCTTGTTAGACATCAGTTTCAGCACAGAGGTGAGCAGTGTAGTGTAAAGCAGTTGTAAAATGTGTGTCCTGTGAACACTTGCTCTTTTGTATGAGGAAATGCCTTATAGGAAAAGTTCTCTTTCTAACAATCACCATGTATATTTTTCAGTATCAAAAAATTTCAAGTCCTTCTTGAAAAAAGGTTAAAAGAAGAGACACTTTAAATAATCCTTTGAATTACAGTTATTTAAACCCCTCATGTAATAAGTATCTCTGAAAAAATCACAGAGAGAACTACTGCTAATGAACAGCAGTGGATAAGCAGGATTAAAGAATTTGCTTCATCACAGAGCTCAGAATTTAGTCCTCTGACTCCAGTGTCTTTAAATGCATGGACTATTTTGGTGGGGATTCTTTTCAAACTGCATGAGGGACCAGTAACTTTTTCAACCTTTCTAATCCTTCTCAAACCACGATATGCTTCAGTGTATCATTTTGACATTGAACTCAATATAGATTTGTGCCTTCCACTTGGACATGAAACCTCAACACAGGTATGACATCTTCAGAGAACAATGACTATGTCAGAAACCTGGTTCAGTTAAGTGAAAGAGGTTTTAAACAAAACACTAAAAAGCAGAAAGCCTATCTTTCTTTCTGTATAGATTTATGGAGATTATCTTGACAGATTTCTATGTGTGATTCTTTCTATGTGAAATTTTTAAAGACTAATTTTCTTTAATAATATGATAAGCAAAGCAATGAAAGGCAATTGCTAATGCTTCTGAGATGTATGAAGGTATCTGAGCTTTCCCTGGGTAATGTATTTAATGAGGAAGAGTACTGTTTTACCTGAATGGCAAAGCATTGAGTGCGTTACAACAGTTCAGCAGTGCGGCTGGTAACGTAGCTGTGCTAGAAGACAGTGAGCTTGGTCCATCTGCAGACAATAGACTGGCAAGTCTGTGCAAGGAGGTTTAACTGCCCTTTCTTATGCCATATACTCAGACTTTTACAAATCTGGCAGTGCTTAGAAAAATGGTGTAATATTTGTCCTCTTAGGAAACGGACATCACTGATGTGTAAATATTCAAAGTAACATAGGCAGCGGAGAGGGAAAGTACAGGTTGTCATTTCATTCTTGTATAATATTTATTATTTTAATTTCTTAATGTCTTTTAACTGTATTGGTCAATTTTAGAAAATTGTGCTGTTGCCCGTTTTTCTTCACCTACTCTCCTGGCATTTGGAAGCAGTATATGTTTACCACTGCATTGCAATGGGAAGAATAGATTAAATATATACTATATATACACACATTTAGATTGTGACTCTCCTCATCTTCATCACTGTCTTTTAGAAACAAATTAACCTTGTTTTTTTTCCTGTGACCAATAACACCAACATCGCTTATGTGTCAGACACTATCCTGATAAAAGTAAAATGACTGCCTCCTGAGAAAAATTGCCACGCTGTGTCTAGAGAGACCATTTCCACAAGCGTGTCCTTTGTGTAAGGGGCATGGAAAGGGACATGGAAGATGCAGTGGAATTCAGCAGCTTCACTCAGTTTGACCCAGAAGGAGATTTGCCATTTTCTTTCACTTCATTGTGTTTATCTTCTTACATTTCCCAGCATTTTCAAATCTGTATGCCTTATAATCAGTCAAATAAAATACATTCCAAATTTCCATGAGACTTTGACAGCACCTGCAGATGTTTTCATGAATATGTATTTAAAGGTAGCAAAACTGATTCAATAAGCTTGAAAATTCCTAGCTTTGTGTCCGTGTGCATCTGCTCATTACTTTTCTGTTTCTTCTCACATAAACAATTTCTCAGTAGATGTTCATAAGTTCATACAGTAATATGCTCATCAAAAATACAGTGCTCCACAGCACACACTCCTAATTGAATCAATCACTAAAATGGGCACCAAGAAATAATGTTAAGCTTAAACCATATGGGACAATAAAAGACAGAAAATATGACCAACTTTAGTCTCAACTGGGGATAGATTTCATCTAGAGGGACAAATGTTAATTTTCTGTCCCAAGGCTAAACTGACTATATATTGTGTGGACAGTTGTGGATTAAAGATATACAATGCCTTTCTATACTGCAAGCCTCGGAGGACCAAGGTCAGGTGAATACATGAAATATAGAGCTATGTTGTTTGAATAGAAATATCCTGCTATGGGAGTTCTAGAATGCACATTTTTCTCTCTTTTGACAGAATGAAAAACATTTCTCTCTAGAGAAATCCTTTGTACCATAGGACGCTCAGCAGAATCTAGAGAATTTCTGCAACAAGCAATAAAGTTGCATGCTAAGAGACTAAGTACTCCCATTAGCGCTGCAGCTGAGCCCAATTGTTAAGAGGACTGAGTCAGAGTTTTAACTGCACCAGTCATTTTAGCCACTGTTCAACAAATCAGCTGACTAATGACTGCAGTATTTGGACCACAGAAATAATTTTATTAGCATAAACATCACGAAATGGAGCAAAAGGATAAGTGAGAAGATACTGCAAGAATTTCATAGTTGGTTCTGACAATCAGTGTTGACAAGACAAGCTGACGATAACAAATAGTAAATTTACAAACATGGGCAGAAAAAAGGTGGGATGAAGCACGTAATTAGATTAGATTATTTTGCCAGTTTTAGGGTTTATGGCTTTATATATAGCACATTTATTGTAAAATAAAAAATATGCTGTTTGCCTTTTATTTGGTTAAACTTAAAAGAATTGGTTCATCACTTTCCCTGGAGATTCACAACCTGAGTTACTGAGAGGATGAATGATAGGTAGGCAAGTACCTACAGAGGAAAGATGAAACAATTCAAGAAGTCACAACTCATTTTCCTTTGTCAGAAAAATATTTGTTTCAGAAAATAAGAAGCTAAAACTGTATTTTTGTTTGATATATAAATCCCTGCATTTCCAAGATCAAATGAGACAAGATTATTCACTTGTATAATTAAAGAAGAATACGGACATTGACATAATGTGTCCTTTGAGCCGACAGGCAGTGCCTATGATTAGAAGTTAGCAGTGGGCCACATATAAAAAAAAAGAAGGTTGGGTGGTGTTTTTTTTCCTTCCTTGCCTACTTCATAGAAATGCCTCAAATTGACACTAATTTGATAGTTTCAACTCCCAAAGCCCCTTTGGATATTGAGGGTAGAATGTAAGAAATTTTCCTTGGTGTCAGTCAGTAGCTTTTGCCTTTCTTCAGGTTACAAAAGGTGATTGACGGCAATAGCAGCACTGCTCGATACTACCATTGAGTTTGAACTGAAAACTAGATTGACAGGCAATGGATACTTTTTTTTTCCTTCTTAACAGTTAAAAACAGTGACAGTGAGCAGGATGCAAAGAGTTCTTGATGGACCTACTGAATGATATAATTATTTTTTAAAAACTTAGATCAAAAAATATCTTGCAAATTCAGAATGTCAACAGAATCTGCTAAACAAAATCATTTATACCTTCTTTTCTTGCATGTGTGTATCTGAACTCTCCTAGTGAGTTGAAGAAAATGGTTTCAAATCAGATGTAGAAGTGAAAAAAATACGTTGTGCTGTTTGCCCCCTCTGTTATGTTAATCTGGTGGTAGTTAATCTGGATCACGCTTCATTTGTCCCTGTCCCCATATAGTGCAACCTGAGTTAATCTGCAGCTGACTGGGAATGATGTGTTTGAGGAAGGAGAGCAGGACTGCTCCAAAGTGAATTTTAGGAGCAGCCTCTATGCAGAGCCTTTTGTGAACAGATGCTTCGTTCTTAAGAGTCTCTGATTATGCCCCAGTTGGTAGTGCTTAACAGCCACCATGATGAAACATCAGGTTGAAGAACAGTGAGTGTGTTGGGTTGACAACTGGCAATAAGGATTTAGTTGAGCTCTGCAAAGTAAGTATTCAGGAGGCAAAATAAGCAGTAGACTGTTGGCTGATTTCCATTGTAGGTGTCTGTCTCTGTGTGTTAGATTTAGATGACTGCATTAACGACAAGATGCTTGATTTCTTCTTTCTTTAAAAAGAAATCAAAAAAATATGTGGATGAAACATGTGCCAATATCATTTGCAGTCAGGGATATTGTCCACAGCTATGATATAACTTTAGTACATCCTACCTATGTCCTATCAGTGGGTCAGACAGTCAGGATCAGTCTTCCACTGGGCTTCCAGTGCTCCATACCTGTATTGCACTACATCTATTACATTACTAAATGTGCTGGAGGGAATTTTTGAGATCACAGGGTGGGCAAGATCTTGGGAGGACATGTAGCCAGGACAACTGACCCAAACTGACCAAAGGGATATTCTATACCATATGATGTCTGCGCAGGTATTAAAGCTAAGAGAAAGGAGCAGGGGGGGTCACTCCTTGTTTACAACGTTGGTCTTCCAAAGCAAACGCTACACGTACTGAAGCCCTGCTTCCTTGGGAAGTGGCCCAACATCGCCTGCTGATGGGAAGTAGAGAATAACATCTTCTGTTTTCCTTTGCTTCTGCACGTGTGACCTTTGCTGTTTTTTTATTAAACTGCCTCTATTTTGACCCACATATTTTTTCCATCTTATTTTCTTCCCCCGTGTCCTGCTGAAGAAGGGAGTGATAGGGTGGCTTGGTGGGCACCTGGCATCCAGCATACGTCAATCTACCCACAGTAGCTACTCTTCATTTCCTTGCTGAATAGCTGTCCTTGTAGTAGGAGTTCTACAGTCATAAGCAGGATTTGTTTATGTGCCTGCATATTATGTCAATGCATGGTAAAGTGAAATTCTCTGAACAAGGAAGTCTGAAAATGCTGTGGTGATGCTCCCTTGCATGCAGGTTCAAACTGCTCTTGCAAAATTAAAAATAAACAGGTGTCCGTTGAGCTGTGGAATGACAGGGAGATGGTTGTGACATCTCTTGTTAAGATTTTGGGCTTTTTTTTAGTAAATTTTACTCTCCCTGTTTTTCTTGCAAGTGCTTGAAACAACCTGTTTTCTTCTGCTTGACTAGAAACTTCTGTCCTCCACACATTTTTGCTTTTATTACAGCAGCCACAGAGCTTCACAAAAAAGATAGGGTAGAGACATAGTCCTGATTCTGTCTCTAAGTGCTCACCAGCCAGCAAATCTAGTCAGGTACAAAAGGAAATATATGAAGCACCTGCTGAAAGACAACAGGAGCAAAGGTATTGTGCATGTGCTTCCTGCTGTTTATGAAAAGTTTCCCAAAAAGCAAAACAAGCCCTTGCCTTAGCACAGTAGGCAAAATTCAAGTGGGCATTCTGTTCCGCCTCATCTGTCAAGTAGCAGTTATACCAAAGGTGTATGTGTCCAGCTTAAAAAAAGAGTTGCAAATGTAACTATTAAAAGTTTGAATAATACCTAGGGATAAAAGAGAAGAATTATATATTCATAATGCTTGAACGGATTAAAATTATGTCAAATTCTCTACTGCATAAATTGTCTCTCCGTGTCCTTGGGAAACCTGAGACAAAAGAAAACTAACGCAGGATGGGCTGCAGACTGCAAGCTTTAGAAGCAAAGAGCCAACTTAGTCCAGTGAAAGTTTCGTCTGATTAATGAGTCAGACTGCAGTATTTGTCCTGAAATAATTAATATGAGATTACATTAATCTATCTGCACTTGTAAACTGAACATTGCAGTTAGAAATAGTTAGAAATGCACATTGTATGTTGTGTTTATGCAAAATTATGTTCCAGGGATATCACTGTTGTCTCTTAGTCAAACCTTCAAAAATTCATGTCTGAACTAGTGTTGTACATCTTTTCTTGGGAACTTCTAAACTCTATAGTAACATGTTACTTCTTTTACAGACAGCTGTGTCACTTTGTGAGCAAAATAGAAGATGAAGTTTTTTCCTGGGTTTTTTTTTTTTCTCTCCTTGAAGTACAGTTTGTGTCTTGTGTTCTATTTATTGCCCGCTGTTCAAACCCAGCTCCAAAGTCAGAGTTACTAATTTTCTCAGGGGCTTTTAAATGGTGTTTATTCTATTTATTGCTAAGGTATCTGAGTTTTTCAAAAACATTAATGAACTTACATTCATGAAAGCTTTAAGATAAATGGTGGTGTTATTATCTGTCTTTTCAGTTGGGAATGGAAGTATAGAGAGATTAAGGACAGATCAAACTACGAGTGTTCTATTTTAGATATTTATCACCTTTCTTCTGTGTGCCCAAAATATTTAGCATTTCATAGCAATTTGTACATTTAGAACTCTACTCCTACCATCTTTGGTGTACCTGTGAGTACTTGACAAAGTGCACAGAAGTTGGGTATTGTACAATTTCCCTGGAGGACAGAAACTCTTCATATGAATTGTGCAGGTTTTGAGCCGTTTGAACAAATCACTTCCACCAGCATTGTGTACAAACTGTCAGAAAAGGTAAAAGTCCCTCAGAGTAGTGCCAATCTTCCTTGGGTGCAAAACCATCTTTTACCTGCAATCTCCATCTTTTTCATTCCACACTCTTGTTAGTTTTTTGGTTTGTTTGTTTTATTTTTTTTTTAGATTAAATGTATGTAATAATTAAGCATGTGTTCCGTGCTAAAAAAAATGTAATAAGGGACAAAATTAGTAGTGATGGAAAGGAGTTCACATAGATTTATGGAAGGAAATCATGCCTCATGATTTTTTCAAGCAGCCAAAAGACATATGCTTGTGAATGTCTTGGCTGGTGTACCGTATGCAGATTTCTTCAAAGCTTATGATAAGATCTCTTATTACGTGCTTTAAAATCAAGCTATAATGTCAAAAAAGGCATTGCTGCCACAGAGTAGTGTCTGATTAAAAGCAGAAAGGAAAAACTAGGGAGACATGAAGAAGATTTCAGATGGAGTCTTGTAAAAATCTTTAAAGGGGTCTCTGTTCTACATATTCAGGGGACAAATAGGTTCAGAAATATTATCAGAAATCAGAAAAAGTTCAGAAATATTAAAAATAAAACTCAGTAACAGCAAAACTAGAGCTTACTGCCCTGAATAACTGCAAAAAATGGCAGATGAATTTCAGTGGTTTTAGTTCTGAAATGGCACCTGTATGCAATTTCAGAAATGCTTTACTTTTAAAAAAAATATTCAGAGAGTTCTTGAGCAATTATGGATTATTCTGCAAACGTGCCCACCTAATTCCAACAATGACTGAAAAAGGCAGACACATTTTTAGAAGTTGGTGTCCCTCTCCAATTTGGCAAGGATATTTCAGGCCTGAAAAAGAGATGGAGAAGAATAATGATATGACAAGAAGGCTGGAATGAATTCCCCATGTGGAAAAGTTAAATGGACTAGAACTCAGAAAAGAAACAACTGAAGCAAGTGCACAATAAAGGTCTCTAAATGAATGCAAATAAGGAGTTATTATTCATCACCTCTCATAACAGAAGAGCCAATGAGCAACCACTGAAACTCTTATAAAACAAATTTAAACCAAAATGCTTTATTTTACATGTCATGCATAATTCAAGTGTGTAACTTGGGATTTTTAGGATATCAAAAGTATAAAAAGAGCAATAAGCAATTAGAGAAAATTATGGACCCATCAAGGGCTATTAAATGTGATGCAGATGCACTCTAGCTCAGGAAGTTGGGACATTATAATGGCAGAAGTATCATCCATATTTGCTGGCTTTATACCTTTCCCACACTTCCAAATTGTTTTCCATGCTCAGACAGGATACCAGATTACACTTTTTGTCTGACCTAAAAAATCTGTTCTTATTCTCTAACAGCTTTCCTGACTGAACCCCAAAGCAGGTTTTTACTGTGCACTCACTAAGGCAACAGAAATCTGAAGACTATGACATGCAGTTGCACATTTCCACAACAAACCAATTTTGTCATCTTTTCAAGAAATTACAGCAGTGGGTTTCACAGGTACTTTCTGAAAAGGAGAGACAGATCTTTTGCCAGGACTTCTGTTTTCTACTCTGGTCCTCAAAGCCTGTCTTATTCTCCTTCTAACGCCCTTTTGCCAAAGCTGATTTCATCCATCTGTTTGTATCTCCTTAATTTTATTCCCTTACACATCAATTTTTCTTTTTTAACTCAGACATTTAATTCAAAACCTCCAGATTCTGCTCACGTCCACATCTTGTATTCTCTACCAGCTCTGCATTACTGTCCACATCCTTTTTCTTCCCACTTTGCAGACCCAGCCATTACGGGTTCACATCTGATTTGTCTTTATTTCATGCAAACCTTTATTTTTGCAGATTACAGTGTCAGTATCTGAAAATCCTTCTAGAGAGGCAGTTTTTCTGATAAATTCCCTGAGGGGAAGGCTCCTGTAAATAAATATTTTTCCAAACAGCTAAAGTTGGGAAATACTATAAACAAGCAAAAAGATAGCAATTAAAAGCATGTCAGTTTTTACTTTTATGATTATGAATGTAGGTGCTGTTATATATGTATGTGTGACAGATGTTGTGGCCAGACTGCTAGTAACGTACAGCTGTTCCCCAGCTCATGGAGCATGCAGAAGGCTGGAATTATTTCTGAAGTATTTGTTACAGCTGAGTAGGGGCTTGATTCAGCCTTACCTCTTGACACTTCCTCTAGTCTGATCAGGAAATATTCAGAAGAGTCAGCTTCTCCTCTGACTGTGATTCCACCTTCTCTGAGTAAAGGCTAGAGCTACTCTTTTTGAGAAGGTGGCTCAAAGAAGTCTAAAGAACTAAAGGGAGAGAGACAATAGACTCTTGAGTCTTCTTTCCTGCATTGTATCACCTCTGCCGTTCAGAGATAAAACCAGAGAGGACGGTAAGGGCTGCTCTCTGATGCCATCAGACCGTTTTACATCAAAGTAAAACAAGGAAACAAAGTAAGATTAAACACCAACCACAAAGATGTCATGCTTCCCATGCTGTGCTGGCTGAGCTTTTTATTTCAAGCCATGCGACTGTTTTTCAGAACCATCTGTACAAGGCAAGTGTTGTCAGTTTTTTCCCCACCCACACCATTCTTTATGCACCTTAGGTCTGCACAGTTATTGGCTGTGTTACACCCCAGGTTCTCAGGGGGGTCCCTCTTCAGTCACCCAATATGGTAATGCTTTTTGCTCTACATGGTGCATTTCAGGAAAGCTGACAAAAGGAAAGACGTTTCGTTCTCCTGCTGCTATGTTCTTCCATTAGATGAATGTATTACCACACACCCACCATAATCTGCCTCAAAACATTTCATCTGCAATGAAAGACTAAAAGTTTTCATACTGTTATTGCTGCCTGGAGCCAAGTTATTTTGCAGTCCTAGACCGAACATGCTTTAGATATTGCTGCCTCTCTGTTTAGGAAGAGAAAGAAGCAGAAGCACACTGTAAGGATAGTGTTCCTTTAGTCGTGTTCCCTAAATTCTGGTGGCCTCTACACAGGGAAGTGTTGGGTGTGCAGGGTGAGAAAAGAGTGTGCCTCCTTTCTTCATATGCATTTTTAGGGCATGTCCAATTCTTTGTGTAAATTCAGTGAATTTATGAAATCATCTATAACCAGGAAAAGTGAATCGAAACCTTTTTACTGGCAGAAAAAACCCTCAAAGAACATGTTCATAGGATTCTTCTTTTTAGAAGGCCTCCGGTTAAAAGTGTCACGGTTTTCCTGAATCTGTGTTGCTGATAAGTAACTCAATGTATAGTGGAACATCAGGACCAACCTGTAATCTGTCCATCCATACATCCTACTGTTGATCCTCATCAGCAGGGGATTAAATTAAGATGAATCAAATCAGCTGAGAATGACAGGGTGAGAAAGAAAATGGTTTACATTGTGCCTGTCACTTTCTAAAGGATATAATTTTGAAATCTGACAGTCAAAGACTCAAAATACTTGAAGCTCTGACTGTAATCAGAAGGAAAGTTCCTGACTGGATAATCCACATCAGAAATTTCTTCAGCAAAGATTGGTTAACTCATCAAGTACGGCAATTTGGATATTTCTAGATGGATAAAAGGTGAATGTCTAAAATATCATTTAGAAAAGTCAGTTTCCTCATCATGCTTGGTGGTTCAGTTTTGAAATTCAGCACAAAGGTGTCAGACAATAGCGTCTACTGGATAAGGAAGTAGCTGGTGAGGACAGTAGGGCTGCAATTTTTTTGTAACAGCCTAAAAATGGAACAGGTGAACTTACTCAAAGTAAAAAATAACGATAGAGTGAAATGCAAACATTATGTGTTCAAGCTTCTGTTTATGCCTTCTTTCTACTAGAGGGAAAACTATGCGATAGTTCTGGTTCTTCAGTATGTTGGCTTCTTACTGGAAGCAGAAACTGTCCGAAGCTCTGTGGACACAGATGGCATTTTGATGTGGAGCTGTGAGCTCCCTTCCAGTTCCTGTGGGACAGTGAGACCATGGCAGAGTACAGGAAAGTCATGATCATGCAGTCTGGTTTTCTCTGTACCAAGCTACAAACTCTGACCCAAACACTTCAGATACCAGTTAAAACTAATTTCTCCTGAAGTCTGAAGTCCAGCAGACCTTTTTATACATATAGAAGAAAGAATTGCTATTCCTGGTTTTGAATATTTGGGCCTGTAGTGGGTTGACCCCGGGCAGCAGTGAAGCATCCACCCAGTCTCTCGCTCACTGGACTTGCTGTTCAGCAAGTTTCAGTCAAATTTCTTCCTAGAACAATATAGTAAGAGAGTTAGGGAAATGGGTATTCTATAAAATTTACTGTCTACTAACCTGTGCACAGAAACTGCTGACTGTTTCTGTTTGAAAAGCTTAAATTTAGCCTAAGACACTGGAAGAATTTTGAGAAATTGTTTGCCAGCTAGCCTGGACGTGACAAATTATTTGCTAGAGACCCAAGATTAGTTGCTTTGATACCACCCTTTGCTAAATTGAGGGATGGATTTCAGTATATTTTACTGGTGATAAAATTGGGAAGCTGTATAGAAGGAACTAAAAACTAATCAAAGGCTGAGACCAGGGATGGACCATCCAACTGACTGGATTCATCTCCTGGGTAATGGCTAGGGTTGACAGACTGATTGGACGCAAGTAGCAGTGAAATCCAGGTGGAAAAACCAGGTTAACCTGTTATCATTAGCTTTCCATTAACGTGGCATGGTTTGATTTATTACATCACCTAAAGAGCAGAGCTATTCAGAAGTGGATAACTCTAAAGTTTAATGGCCAGATTAACTAATTCTGATGCACAGACGTTTAAATTAAACCTCTCTAAACCATCTTGGGCCATTGCAGGATTCTGCAGGAAGGATGCCTTTCAGATCCATTCTCTGGTTCGATTATGTCCGGGCACCTTTGAATTTCTCTTTCTAAATGCTGTAAAGGAGATGTGCTAAATTGCCTCAGACAAGGTTACACATCATTCATTTAAAGTGTTTATTTTTCTTTTGATCTATACACATTTCCTAGACAGGATGTCTAGTTCCATGAAGACATTAAATGTTTTGCCTTTGTTTTCCTTTGCTGTAGGATTTCACACACGCTTTTCCAAGAAATGGGATTTTGTGGCTGATTTTCTTCCCGTTTCAATGTACATACTTCTGATGTTGAATTGTCCTGAATTTTAGATGTGCCAAAGTCACTTGAAGTCTGGAGGTGATGGTTAATCTCCATCTCTATCTTGCTTTACAAACAAGAAGTGTTTTATTTGTATTTTTAGAGTAAAGACAATGTTTTTGTGTACCCTGTTTTCTTGTTCTTTTTGCAGATATTTGAGGACTAGTCTTTTGCTTTTCTTCACGTTTTTGCTTTCAGTATGAAATGATGAAGGTCCCCAAAAGCTACAGCACTCCCTTGGGTGCATAGTTATCTGAGCTAATACACAGATGATTTAGATAGTAATGAAATAATGATGTATAATAAGTGCATTTACCATTTCATGCATGTGAAGGATCCCAGTAGCTCAAAGGCAGAATTGATCTTGATCTTCTGTCTCTTACAATCTAGGAATAACCAAGCTATTACAAAGTTATCTGACGACCTATGTAATTGTAAAAATTTACTTGCATAGTGTTTCTCCCCTGACACATTCTCTTTTTTTCTAAGAAATGCATTGTTCTTAATGAAAAGGGAACATCACAAAAGAAAATGACAAATTTCTGTCTTTTTTCATTAAGAAACATTTTATTATGCTAAATATATTTGCCTTACTTTGTGCTGAAAAAACTAGTATCCTGTATGGAAAGCGTTGCTGTCAACTTTCTCTAGACTAAATTTTAGAATTTCCATCCCTAGTGATTTTCAGGCTATCATTCAAATTGGGTACTATAATATTGAACTATACCAAGTGTAATTTAGACAGGTGTTATGCTTTTGACTATTGAGATACATGAGACTGGTAGCTTAATATCCCTTGGCTTATGAAAAAATTGCTGTGCTATAAAGTGAAAAATATTGAGTTGTAGAGCGGTGTTTGAAAGGCCAGATACAATTGGTTCTATGGATCACGGAATGTACAAAAGAAAGGACATGCTCTTTGTTCTTCACCCATCCAAATACTCTTTTAAGTCACTCAACAATGTAGGTACAAGAAGTATGCAGGGTTTGGCCAGAATTTTGTCTCCCTCTCTTTATGTGTAGACAATCAATAATTCCTAAATTAACAGTGTAAGACACTGCCGTCCAACTATGTCTTTGATATCCCTTATGGATATCACAAACATAAAATCTGACAAAAGTTTATGCCTTGATTGTGTTTCCTATTTTGTTGAAGAATGACCTTTATGCTTATGAAAAGAACTAAAAGGTCTATGAATTAACAGGGAAGAAAGCAATTGTGTAAAGAGGAAATTAAAGCTGCTCCTGAACATTGTTTGACTCCATCCAGACACTTTGACTAAATGTAACGATAGCTCTGACTCGTATAAATCACCACAAGTTCTCAATAAGTGTGTCTCCAGCTTCTGAGATGTTGAAAATCCAGAACAATGGGCAAATCCTGCAACTTGAATACATACTCTTTTTTTCTTTTCTTTCTTTCTTTTCTTTTTTCTTTTTCCTTTAATGATCTCTGGGAAAGAATGGATATGGCTTAATCTGGTCCTTGAAACTGCAAGTATTTCCAGATAACTGGTCTGGTTACTCAGGAACCTTGAGTCTCAAGTAATACTTACAATGCTGGAGCTGCAAAGGCAAGATTGCTGGCCTGTATCAGCTAACCCACAGACGTTGTCTGTGACAATACTTTCAGAAAAACAAGCTGAAAAGAAGGAAGGGAACCTCCTGTCCTCCTGCCCTGAGTTTAACTTCATTTTTAGTAACTGTAAAGCTCTGAAAGTTTAGAGTACTGTCAAGTCTTTTTTTCATCAATGCATGAATCAGTAAACTACTCATACCTGTCAAAAATCACATGGAGTCAGTTAATTAGCTTCTGAATTGCAGAGGAGGCAGTACAGATCAGAGTCTACTAAAACAGCCAGGGATACCTTAACTAGCAGTAAATAGGAAGTTGTTCCTTACCTTCTGCCTTACCCTTAATCATTCACACACTCTCTCTTCACATTCTTTGTATATGATGGCATTGAAAAAGTCAAATAACTGTAAAGAAACATATTCTACATTTATAAATGCAAGAATACTAAAGAACTCGTAGAGGCCACAGTGCTGCAGTAGATGTAGGTGAAGATCTAATGGAATATGTAATTAATATATGCAGCATCATTCTTTCATGTGAGAGCATCTAATTAGAAAGACATGATATATCCAGCATGGGGATTTTGAAGCATTCCTGCTTATTGTCATACTATTGGCCAACCATGGGCAATCTTCAAAAGGTAAAAGGTATGATTTTGTTTAATTGTGCTTTGAAAAAATAGGTCCATGACAGAGGTGGTATTTTAACACCACCTATTCATTAAGGTTACCATGTTTGCCAGTTTAAGATACCTTGTCCCGATTACTTTTGACTTTGCTAATTGCAAGCCATCTACAATGCAATTTCCCATCCTCACCTTCAGCTGAAATGCTGTTGGAATTTTGAAGTGACATGGACCACTGTTAGAAATAAAGGGAAAAAACAACAATAAACAACATAACACCCTCTTCTTTTTTACCATTTAAAACATTTTTTTTTTAAAAATACTCCTAAATTTAATTTACACAGTAATTTTTATTCACTAATTCCCCACAGGTACTAACTTCAGTGTAGTTTTGCAGTGTAGGTCAACAAGGAATATCTTGACGTCATCTTTTCCTTAACACTACAAGGACTTAACAGTGATTTTAATTCCACTGAAGTATTTGGGATTCAAATAGTGCCTTACAAATGGAAGACTTTGTATCTTATGGCCTTTTGCTAAAAATGTGAGCTATACAATTCTCAAACATAAGCGTGTCTCATTGTGATGTTAGTAATTTGTTCAGTGTGATCAAAAAACAGGTTTTAATAAGCTGAATTGGTTGTATTAGTGGTGCATATATTTTCCAGATACATCTAGCCCTCTTGCTTATGATTAGCAATGAAGAATTTAGTTAGATTTCACAATTGTGACAATTTTGGTCCCAGTCCCAGTAATGGGTTGGGCAGATCAGACAGCAGTGTACAACATTTTAGCAAAACTGCTGGCATTTTCGCAAGAGAAATCGACGGTGCACCCAGACTCAAAAAATTTATGACATGGATAACATCATCATGTAACTCATTTGAGCAGTTCTTAGTTTCTGGTTTTGGGTTTGGTGGGGTTTTTTTGTTTGTTTGTTTTGTTTGTGGTTTTGGGTTTTTTACTTCATGTAAGTAGATCAGTTTCTGAGAATTAAGCTCTTTGTTCTTTCTTTGTCAACTGAATTTGCATAGAATTTTTTTCCATTCCTTGTCTGGATTACTTGGTCTCATATAAAAGGAAACCTCTTTTTGTTCAGTAATTGTTATTTAAGAAGAAATTGTTCTTTAATTGTTATGCAATGAAATATTAGACAGATAATAAGGAAAGCTTCTTCCAGTGGCTGGCAAAAATATTTCCACCCTGAAATACTTCTGATATTGGTGATTTTGGTTTCTTTGCAAGAAATTTTTTGTGCAGGTGATTTCATGGCTTTGAATATTCACAGTAGAGTCTTTGTGCTGCACAGGGCTGGACGCTTTACTCTTTAGTATATAATAGATTTATTCCTATTAGCATGTCGTACAGAATGAGAAATTCTAGGAGTTTGAATTTTGTCTGTTGTCCTGTGCCAGTGCATTTAATACATTTTATTTTTAAACACAGATACTAATAGAAACATAAAAAGCTAGAAACATTTCTATAGAATAATGAAGGCATAGACTAAATTCCAGAGTAGTGGTTATGTTTTCATGATCTTTTGTTTATTCTTCCATACAGATTTATCTGTAACCCTTGGGATGTTGAATATGTAAATAGAGGATTAATGGTGGTTTATGACTTCGGTCATGCTTCTACACTGGATGTAATTGTGCAGTTGCTCAGCAAGGCTCTAAGGTGCAGAGTACTCCACTATGAAAGTCAGTGGGAACTGAGAGCTTTCTCTTCCTCTTGCAAATACTAAGTACTGTGCAGCCTTTGTCTCACTAAGAGATATTAGAGGGAAATTTATGTTTTGCGTGTGCTTCTTCTCTTCCCAGTGAAATTTACTGTCATAGTACATCGTAACACCTCTGTACTATACAGTAGTAGAAAAACAAGGGACATTTGATCCAGGCTTCAAGGTTTTAGCTTATAAGAAGGAGGAAGCAAAAAGGCTTCAGTACCAGTGATAGTCCTCAGGCCTTCTCAAACTATTTAAGTTCTTAATCAAATATAAATTTGGGTGCCAAGTGCTTAATATTTCCCCTAGGAATAACAGTTTCTTCATAAAATCAAGCTTCCCACTAGCAGGTGTAACAAACTTTGGAGCTGCAGCCTTGGAAAAATAAGTAGATCACTATTGTCAGAAGTTTCTTGTCCCTGACATTCTCTGTTCTGTACATGCACTCATAAAACTGGCACAGGCTGCCAGGTACTATTTTTCTTTGTTTCCTTGTTACTTAAATTCACTAAAACAATGACAATGTGATTGACAGCTGGATCAGGTCCAGTGTACAGATCAGCCACGGACAAATTGCATTTTTCAGTGTTTATCACTTGCTATCATGTTTATACTTGTTATCTTTTCAAACCATGCAAAACTGGACAAGAGTGTTCACATTTCACAATAATTTCTCTTTTAGTCAAACCTAGGCCTCAGAATGACCAGGATTGGAACTGATAGGAACTGGATTACTTTCATTTACAGTGAAAAATGCACAGGGCATGTTGCCAAGACCTGATCTTTATGCAGAACGATAATGGTCATTATTGCACTACGACAAGACTGAAGGTTTGTGTGTGAACCGGGGAGGAGGATTCATTCCTTAGCCATGGGTGCTAAAAAAATCTGACACTCTATAGCCATTTTGCTATGATGTCAAGAGTTTTGTCTAGTTTCTAGGTTTCCATGCAATATTTTGTGGCTCCATATGTGTCCAGCCATCCAATATGGCTTCTGCAGGGCAGGAGAGATGCTTTCAAGGGTTGGTTTTCCTGCCTTCTCTTACCTAAGGTATCATTTCTCCCCATAGTCCAAGCACCTCAGTGCTTTGAGATTTCCAGATTTCACAGCCACTAGTGGGGCGATATTTGGTGAAGTGCTTCTTATCATTAGAGGTGGAGTTCTTTCCAATAACTCAGATCATGTTGAGGGAAAAAAGTTATTTTGTTGGTGTCCCCACCCTGTCCTTCCCCGTCCCCATCCCCCCCATCTTCCTGAAAGGTGTGCTGCCTTTAGCCTCAAAGAAGGAGGCTGATAGGGTTTCATATGAGTCACTAAAGCATAGGGTTGCATATAGCCATGTAGATTTATGTATCTATGTGCATATCTGAAAAATAGAATATTAAAAATTTCTATTCTTTTTTAATTTTGCCTTTTCCACCTGATTGTAGTCAGTATTCACAGATAGGAGCATGGAAAATAAGCATTGTCTTCATAAAATTGCTTCAAGTCCACTGTCTGAACTTCAAATTTCATTTTTTGCCCTGTATTCACTATGAAATTTGAAATCAGCACTTTTAGACACACTTTGCCGATTAGTTAGTGTTATTTTCTGTTTACAGTCAGCTTCACTCTTTTGTTCCAATGGTACCATTATGGGTTTCCACTAGTTAATCAATTTGCCTAAGATTTTTTTACTTAGAGTGAAAAAGGGTAGGGGTAGGGGGTGGGGGGCGCAGCAGAGGGAAACCTACCATTATTCATGTGCAAAACTCTTTAGCAAGTGTCCTTTAGGCCTAACCTCAGTACTAACCCTAAACCTGAAGTGTCAGTAAGGATTTTACAGAGGTTAATTAACTATATGGAAAAGTGGCAGCTTATCCAGTTAGCTACTCATTAGCCAGAAGGAGAAACTAGAATAAATTGCCCTTTGTGGTGCAGAGAAATAAACCCATACAGATAGGCAGTTCCAGAGAGCAAAACAGGACTCTCGCCAGCTGCAGGGATGAAGTTCCCCTTGCAAAGGAGGTGTGGTCCCCAGCAAAAGTTATTGGTGCAAGTCTTCAGTGAGGAAAGCATGATGAGTTTGTCCGGCTGCGTTTAAGGCTTGTCTGCATGCTGAAGAACAGCACAGCACATCCTTGCAGCTCTTATCTACAGAGTGATGTGGTGCACTGGTAGAGGGCTTTGTCTTTATTCACAACACATTCAGTGTGTCTCGGCAGGGGAAGAAACAACACTCTTGCCTGTCAGCCTGTCCTCTGCCACCGTCTGCAGAATAAACTGAACTCTAACTCACCATTTAAGAGAAAGAGGGAAAGGTAAAGAGAGAAAGAGAGAGAAAGGGATTTGCTCTCTGGCTTATTCATACATTAGCTCTCTGCAAAGGCACAAAGCAGAAGGAGCAGCATCAGCAACCTTGCAAGCAGTGACTCTGTTTCCAATTAATATGGTCTGAGCTACTTTGAGAAGCCAATTTATTACTTACACATATAACACTTGAGCTTTGCTGAAAACTGGATGTGCCAAGCACACCTTTGCTTCTGATTTATACATAAAGACTTGCATCTTTCACAGAACAAACCTTATCAGCAGAGATTCAACCAAGGCAGGTAAGAGATTTCTACATAAGTGTCACCTTCTACATTGTTAACATATGTTAACAAATATTACTTCTGACTACAATGCCTGGCTGTCATTGAGCACTTAGAACTACTGCATTTGTCCTTATGTTATATTAACCTTTCAGCAAGTTTAATCCCAAGAACATCTGCAATATACGTTAAAGGTGCATTTTAAGTTTTTCTTAAACATTAAATGTCATAGTGAATTGCATACCTTAAAAGTGAAGTTTTGAATGAATTAATATGTTCATCGAGTGTGTTTTGAGATGTATCTCTTGCTGTTTCTATATGATGCTTAATAATGAATGTACAGCATTAAAAAAATAATTTATTTGCTGTTATGTTCTGATGCATAGAATTAGTGCACCAGTTAGATTAACTTTCCTAACACATCTTGCCAGGCAGTCCTAAATTATCTAAATGAATAGTTTTAAGAGTTTAGTCATGCTTACCCATTTGCAGAAATACAGTTATGAGCTTTTGCACATGGCATAAGTGATTTTTTTTTATGGTCAAGTGGGTTGTTTCATCAACATGCAGTTCAGTAAAAGTAAGGAGAGTAATATGATGACAATAATAAAAATATTGTCTGTGTCTATCTGAAACAAAACATAATTTCATTATAATTCAGTATTGTGTAAATAACAACACTGCTAATATTTAGTAGGTCAAATAATAACAGATCACTTTTTTGGGCACAGAGTTAGCACCAGTCTTCTCTGCAATCTTGACACTGCCTAGTAGTTGGGGACAGAGTGTAACTGAGAAAAATATATTGGCAAAGGTTTCATCTTTATGAAGTTATAAGATTATATTTTTTTAAGCACTGGCTGGGTCTAATCTTGTGTGTCATATATAATTTTTGGAACATTTTGTGCTTAACATAAAAAGTAGTCCAAATGAATCACTGTTACAGGATGAGAGAAGACAGCTAAGAAAACTGGACAAGGATAGCTAATAAAAACTGGTCTAGTGACATTGAATATTAAATTTAAACATCACTTATTCTAATAAGTGCATGAATAAGACTTTTCTAAAATACTTGCTGCTGACCTGTAACTTTCTTATTTTCCCTTTCAACGGTTAGAAACCTTTTACTATAGAGTTGTTCCTATCTAAATATTTCATATACACAAGATTTTCAGAATAAGGACTTTTGGTGACATTTTCTGTATTTTTTTATTGAATTTTCATATTACTTTCATATTGAACAGTCATATTACTGCTGATCAAAGCAGAACTCAGAGCAGTTCTCACAGTGCACGTGGTCTTGGGTTTTATCCAGTAGTGACTTATTGAAAGAATTTGAGGAATTAAAAATGGACAAATCTCATTGCTTGTCTGGACGTTTGTAACTTTTTTTCATTTTGGTTATTTTAGTTCTGAGAAGATGTAGATATGCTGTGTAGAAAATAAGCTTTTATATGAAATAGTGCAAGTTTCCAAATGTGTAAGAAACCAAAGACTTTCTCTAAAAGTGACTTTTCATATGTCTTTTCAAAATGTGGTGGTGTTCTGTAGGGAGAAAACAGCAGTTCTGCATTTCTAGGAGAAACATTAAATCTGAAGAACTCAAAATTAATGAAAGGTCTTCTAGTTTCCTATTAATTTATTGTCTAAAATACGCAAGCTCAGAATTTTTACTTGTCCCAAAGTAAAAAACAAAGAAAGGGAATAGTCAAAGAATAAAAATTTTTCAAGTGCCTGATAGCTGTTTCTCACACTTTTAGACCTCTGGGAAGGAGATAGCTTAAGGGTAGAGCCAACAAAATCTTGAATACATCACTTAAGTGAAATTAATCAGTGTAGTTCCAGTGACACTGAAGAACAAGCACCTGTTGAGGATCTGGCTTTTGGAGAGCAAACAATATACATGTTGGCATGCTAATGCTTTCTGCATGGTTTCTACAGGTATGCTAGTGCTGTCTGCGTTTCTGTGGGTCTTCAAGGATATTTGATGTTGATGGGAGTAGGGATTAAATGAGGAGCCCAAGATGGCAACCATTAAGTGTGTTTACACAGAACATCATAAGAACTTGACTTCTATTCTCAGCAACTTTCTTTTCTTAGGAAACTGACAGAAGAGAAGGTGAGAAAGCTTGAAGGCACCTTAACACAGTTCTAACAAGCTCAGGACTTTCACATGTTCCCAGAAGTACATCCCAGAATGAATGTGGTGATACAGGAGGGCTGTGCCATGTATCATTACAATAAAATGATTTCCTGGAAAAGAATGAGAACAGTCTGTTGGAAATAGCAGTTTGCTGTGTAACTGCACCTGCATGAGAAGTTTCTTGTCCTTGGTTAGTCCTGCAGCATGTCTTCTCAGCACCCTGATGGACAGAGTTAGGCCACCAGAAGTCATAATAAAGACATGGCATAAATCACATTTGCAGTGTCTGAGGGAAATGCTTACCTACTCTAAAGCACTCTCCTCTCTCTGATGAGAAGGCCCTAACAGTGACAATGTATGCCAAGATACTATCTGGCCCAACATTTTATGGAACTGTCCAGGGAACTGCTGTTTGTACCAAATCTGATCAAACTTCCATTTTTGTCATTCCCCTCTGTGGCCTCAGGAGCAAAAAATCTGCACAGTGCAGAGCAGCATGTGCTTTCAAGTAGTTACCTCTGCCTACAGTTTCCCCACTGCCCAACAGTGCGCTGTTCACAGCACTTTTGTCAGCTGCACCAGCCAAGAAAGCCCCTTTGCGTAACAGAGAATGACATTTTTTTTTGTTCTCCCTTGTCTTGTCCTGTCACCGTAGGAATAATGCCTACTGTTGTAGCCTTTGAGGAAATGCACATTCCTCATGCTCACCACCTTCATCCCACCTCCAGGAGTTACATTACAGTATTTGTCACTGGCATTTTTCAAAGTGCTGTGGTGCACTAGTCCATTGTTAGTGAACTGATGCTTATTAATTTCTGTCACTTTAAGGTTTGCACTGAACAGCTTGAGAATATATTTTTTCCTATACAGCATAAGTTGGGAGGCTTTTTCAGCTGAATGCACTTATACAGAGAATAAATTTGTTTACTTGCTTACCCTAACAAGCAGTTAATGTATACATAAAGATGCAAGTTAAGAAGCCCTTGATATTTCTAATACAGACTTTTCAGCATGATAGTAAATACATGTGTTTCCTGATCTCCTCCTTCAGTGGTACACAAACCACTCTAAAAGCTCACCTTTCTCTGTTACACCATTTGTGGCATTGCAGGCACTTTGCCTGGTATTCATGGTGTTTAGAGAGTTGTAACTCATTCTTTGGGTGTGCAATCCCATGTGTTCACCCGTGCTTTTTTTTCTAAGTTAGACAAAGGAAAATAATAAAAGCTCCATGCCTTCATATGCAGCTTTGCACTCCCTCAGTTCAAATTTCAACCCTTTCAGGAATATTTAAGCAATTAAGTTGGTTGGAAAGCATGTCTATTCCAAAACCTATTTAAGTTTCACCCAAAGGATTTCTGACTTAGAAAGCATTAATCTCCTATTTCATCATGAATTATATTCCTTCTTAAAGAAAAATACAACCTTTTAATTAACTGAGATACATTTCACAGAATGGAATCATTCAGCACCTTCAAAGCATAAATGATACAAAAGTCTAGGAAAGGGCAAACTCTGCAGCAGTCATCAACACTGATAATTTCTTTTATAAAGACAAAGGACTTTCTTGAAAAATGGTGCATATGGCTTGCCTGAAGCATCAAATTCAGGAAAGTCTAAACGTTCAGCATACATCTAAATTTTTCTTTTATGCAGTAGATTTTATTTACAGTCTTCCTGGAATTGCCATCATTTCCAGTATTTTGATGTTTCAGAATGTAATGATTAAGTTTAAACATGAAGGAAGTTGTTTATTTCGCTTACACTAAGGTGATTATTCTAAGCTGATCCTTTGGTTTCCCTTCTTTAGTTGATGGAGAGTAGCATGCACTGCTAAAAGCAGTTTAGCCACAGGAGTCTAAGATACATGGTATGAATAGAGTTAGGAAGTTCCCTTCTTTCTCTGGTGTCTAGAGAGAGCCTAGATAACTGTAGAGGGCCTAAACCATGAGCTTAGGTTAGACATCTGTCTTTAAGCAGTCAAATAAAGCAGCAGTGCTAGGTGTATGCCTGTAGGCTCTGAAGAAAGTGCTTGGTCCAAGGGCTTGGGTCAGGACTAAAAATCTGTAGTTGAGGCAGATACAAATTTTCAACACACCTAGGGTCTCCTTCAGTATATATCTGCTCTCTAAACCAGTTTTTATCAAAAACAGGCTAAGTGTTAGAGGTTAAAATTGCAGTTTTGGCTGCAGACTTTTCATGATGGTTTCTGGGGTGGCAAAATAGGTAAGAAGATGTTCTTTTACCGTGAAAAGTTGCTGTGAGAACAGCATGCCTGACAACACCCATAGTGAAAAGCATGTTTTGAAGTGGACAGAAAAATATGAAAAGTACGGTGGTTCATGCTAATTAGAAGTCATTCTGAATTTGGCTTAAAAATCTATGTTCAATAAAACCTTCAAAATGGATACATGGGTGCATTTTCTGGTTAGCAGATAAGATCCATTTAAAGTTAGAGAAGACCTGAAGAGTTTTTCCTGTGATTAGCTTAAACAAATTCCAGTGTGAGCTGCTGCTGAAGTGAGTGAACCTTGTATTCCCCAGTGTTGTTCCACTCTAGTGAGTTCCCTCCATGTTTTCTGTGTCAGCATAGGCAATAGTGTGGCAATATGGGAATTTGGATCAGCTCAGACACCTAGCTGAGAATTGGTCCAATAGAAAGAACCTTATTCAGCTCCTTACATATCTGCACATGTAATGGGAGCAGGGGCAGGATTGCATCGTCAGGAGCTCAGAAAGGATAGGGTTGTCCATTCCAGCTCTAGTGTGGCCTTAGATTCAGAAGCTCTCTGGAAACTATATCCAGTGGCAGTGTTTTCAGTACCTATATTCCAGTTACTGCCCATGTTTAGATTATTAATCCAAAAATGATTATGTCATTTGATAATCAAAATTGGTGTCTCGGTTCTCTCTATATAACTTTATGGTAGGAACCTTCTTGGTATTCAAACAATTCACTAAGCAAGGAGATGGGACGTGTTGGCTCTGAGTGCATTCACTGATATTCTAATTGACTTTTACTATCCAGTCAATAATGTGGATCTATAGTGCATGATCCATACTGTTGTTAAGTATTCATTCCACATCCTCTGATAGCCCTAAAGTTGTAGGTGCAGCAAGTGTTGTGATATGTATTAGACATAATCAGTGTAAGGATGTAAAAAGGGAATTAAGTCAGGTACATGAAAATCATGAGTTTGGCTTAGCATTCAGAAGATTTTTATTTCAAAATAATGAATTTGGGATGGTTCTCCGTGTCTTTTGTGTTTTGGTTATTTAACTCAAACTCATATCATGCTTTCAAGCATTTCTCAGTAACTGCTGCAATCAGGAATATTTGTCGGTATGTTTGGGTTTTTTTGTTTTACAAAACTAGCCTTTTCAAGCAATCACAGGTTTTGAAGCCAGTGAGTTAAGACTTTGAAATCTCCCCACTAATATTATGAAGTAAAACTTGCTGTACAGACTGTTATATAGACCGGTTTTACAGTTAAGGTTCCTAATAAGTAGAGCACTGAGAGCATAATCCTTTTACACCAATGACATCCTGTAAATTTTTTTGCAGACATTTCAGTGCGTCCTGGCTTATATTTTTTTGGTTAAACTTATCACCTGAAAAACAGTTAAAATTGTTCAGTCCATAGATGTGATAGCAATGAACAGGTATCTAAAAGGTTAAGAGAAAACTCATTGCTGGTTCATAGAAAAGCTTCACTTCAGTCTGGGAATGCAGAGAGGTGTCCAGGTTGTGTGAGTACTTACAGAACTTCTTTTCTCATGCAGTTCTTCCAGTTTACCTGCCAGTCATCTGCCTTTAAGACCAATGTTAGATAAAGCTCTACATTATTATTTAACATTGCCTCTGCATTTGTGACACTCTAGAAAAAAAAATATTCAAATTTATTGTCTGTGTTTTCCTTTATTCTGTGCAGGGAAATATTACTTATGTTAAGGTTGCTTTGAGACTCTGACAGATTCCCAGTTATTCAGTTGCTCTTGCCATATATGTAGATTGTAAATAAAAACTATAAGGTTCCTATAGATAGGTTGATTTAATACCTAATGAAACGGAAGGACTCCTTTGTATTACTGAATGTAAGTGTGAATGTTCAGGTGATGTAGAACTGGAGTAGTAGATTTCCACACCACCCATTTCCAGCCTTTCATTAGAAACAGTACTTAGGGGGGGGATGTGAGGACAAAGCGCTGGAGTCCCTTACAGATTCAAGGACGTGTGAAGGCTCTCTTGAGGTCATGGTTACCCACTAAAGAAAGACCCATGTTGTCTTTAATTTGTAGAATAAAACAACTTAATATATCTTATTATATATATTATAACATATATATATGTATATATATGTTATATATAACAACTTAAAATACTCCTTAATCAGATATGTATCACATCGTTTCTTTTTTTTCTTTGCTAATTGAGGTGTTAAATAATAATTACTGATTATATGCAGATGGTACTGTAATATTAAACTTAATAAATGCAGACCCAATTGAACTGTGAGACTATAAACTACTTTGCTACAGACCCAGATAAGCATCCTGTTTTCAGTGTATACAGTAAACTTTCAAAACACAACTTTTACATAGTATTTTCTCATAATGCACTAAACATGTGCAGTCCAATCTTCATTCACCGTCTGTTGATACTCACAACTCATAAATGATGATTTATTTTCAGTAGGAAACATGTGGTTGGTCCAGATGTTCAAACAAAATGACTCCCAACAGGCTGGCAACACAGGTTAATTCAAGAAGGGTAGGTCTAAATTTGCGTAGAACAAATTTTGCCGTAATTCAAAATGAGGATGCAGTGTAAGAAAGGTAGTAAAATGCAAAAGAACTGGAATCAAATAATTTTGCTTCCAGCTTTTAAGCATGAGGGAATGTATTCTCTGCCTTCTCTATATTATAGAGGTATAAAATTTATAATGTATTTAATGAAGCTGATAAAGTAATAAAACAATATATTTTTAATAGCAACATTAATATTTTTTTTGCCTTTTTCAGAAAGGAAAGTTAGGATTTCCATCATTATTGGTAAATTTTATTTAATTGTTGGTTTAATGCTATTTGCATTCAGCATGTTCTGTTTAATTTCTTATTCTGGAAGTCAACAGTGACTATCACTGTCACCAAAAAGTTTTATCTATCATCCTCCTTTCATTATTTAAAAGACTGTCGTATAATCTCTCTTCAGCTGGCAGCTGGTCACAACACAAGTAGCGTTCCCTGGCACTCAGGGCCGGGGCCCGTCCCTTTAACATCTTTACCGAGGGGCTGGGCGAGGGGACGGGGCGCACCCCCAGGCGGGTTGCAGGGACACCAGGCTGGGGGACAGCTGATGTGCCGGGGGCAGCAGGCTCTGCAGAGGGACCTGGGCAGGCCGGGCCGAGGGGCCCAGCCCAGCTGGAGGAGGTTCAACAAGGCCGAGTGCCGGGTCCTGCCCCGGGGGCACGACAGCCCCCCCAGCGCTGCGGGCTGGGGCAGGGGGCTGGGAGCTGCCCGGCGGGGAAGGGGCTGGGGGGGCTGGTGGCCAGCTGGGCAGGAGCCAGCTGCGTGCCCGGGTGGCCAAGGAGGCCAGCAGCACCCTGGCTCGTAGCCGGGACAGCGTGGCCAGCAGGGCCAGGGCAGTGCCCGTCCCCCTGTGCTCGGCACTGGTGAGGCCGCCCCGCGAACCCTGGGTTCGGGTTTGGGCCCCTCACGGCCAGAGGGACATGGAGGGGCTGGAGCGTGTCCAGAGCCGGGCACGGGGCTGGGGAAGGGGCTGGGGCACAAGTGCTGGGAGGGGCGGCGGGGGGAACTGGGGGGGTTAGTCTGGAGAAGGCGCAGGGGACACATTATAATTCTCTACAACTACTTGAAAGGAGGCTGTAGCAAGGTGGGGGTCAGTCTCTTTTCCCAGGTAACAAGTGACAGGACAAGAGGAAACGGCCTCCAGTTACACTGGGGGAAGTTTAGATGGGATATTAGGAAAAAAAACCTCTTCACAGAAAGGGTGGTCAAGCCTTGGAACAGGCTGCCCAGGGAGGTGGTAGAAACACTATCCCTGGAGGTGTTTAAAAACCATGTAGGTGCAGTGCTGGGTTCATGATTTAGTGATGGACTTTGGAACCCTGGGTTAACAGTTGGGCTTCATGATCTAAAAGGTCTTTTCACACCTAAATGATTCTATGATTCTGTCATTAACTTTCTCAGTTCTAATAAGTTTTGTACCAAAGTATGCCATTAAAGAGTTAATCCCCATTTTTGTGGAGCCGTATTTGGTATTCACAGACCAACACCGCGAAATGTTAATAGTAATTGACAAAATCTCCTGACACTTACCTTCTAATATAGGAGGATATCACTCACTTTCTGAGTTTCCTATACTATTAAAAATAAGAGGGTCTTTTATGCTCAGTATGTTTCAGAAATAGGCATAGTTACAGCAAATTTATTATTTGCAAATAATAAGTGGATGCAATAAAAATGAGCTCAAATTCTCTTTGCATTAGATTCATAGAATCATTTAGGTTGGAAAGGACCTTTAAGACTATCTTATTTCCTTATCTTTATACACAATATGTTAACTAGTTCTCATATACACTTTGTTGTAATATTTTTTTATAGAAAGACACAACATTTCAACAAAATACATCTTTCTCAAGACACCTTGTGAAGGTTTTGTTTTCAGTACTTCCTATGTGAGACGTTTGAATGACTAACTGATAGATACAGCATCGTGGAGTGCTAGTATCTTCTTATAGTTTGCCTTCATGAGATCTGTTAGGGCATCAAGATCTGTTCCCTTCTTACAGGAAATTCATAATAAGGTTGTCAAAGGTTCACTTAGTTTCAGCAAGCAAGCAAATAAATTGGTGAAGACAATGTAAGAATTGTCTCCAATTCTTGAACTGAACCAGATCTTCGGTTACAGGCACAACATAGCTATGCCAGTTAAGAAACCCAGTTGCTTTGTGAATGTAGGAGCAGCACAGTGTTTTTTGAAGGTGGCCTATAAAACTGGAGAATGTTGGCTGCAAATAGCCCTTGCACATTAACTAATTTATCCTCTGTTGCAGCTCATTCATATCCTTCATTCATCCTGTTGTCTTTCATGCCAATTTCTGACCAGGTACCACCAGTCTTTGTCTTATGCTGTACCTGATGCCAATCTCTGTTAAAAACCAATGCCACATTACATGTGTAGTGGTTTGACCCTGGCGGAATGCCAGGTGCCCACCAAAGCCTCTCTATCACTCCCCTCCTCAACTGGACAGGGGAGGGAAGATATTATGAAAGGCTCATTGGTCGAGATAAGGACAGGGAGGTCACTCAGCAGTTATCGTCACAGGCAAAACAGACTCGACTCGGGGAAAATTAGTTTATTACTGTTCAAATCAGGAAAAAACACCTTCCCCCCACCCCTCCCTTCTTCCCAAGCTTGACTTAATCCTCAGTGTCTGTGTATGGCACCTCCCCCCCCCAGCATTTCCCTGAAGGGAATGGGTGTTATGGTCAGTCCATCACACACTGTCTCTGCTGATCCTTCCTCCTCACGCTATTCCCCTACCCCAGCATGGGTCCCTTCCACGGGGTGCAGTCCTTCAGGAATGGACTGCTCCAATATGGGTCCCCCATGGGGTTACGAGTCCTGCCAGCAAACTTGTTTCAGCATAGGCTTCCTTCAGGCACATCCCTCTGCTCTGCTGTGCGGTCCTCCCCAGCTGCAGGTGGAGGTCCGCTCCACCGTGGACCTCCATGGGCTGAGGGGAACAGCCTGCCTCACTGTGGGCTTCACCACAGGCTGCTGGGGAAACTGCTTGGGCACCTGGAGCACCTCTTGCCCCTCCTTCTGCACTGACCTGGGCATCTTCAGAGCTGTTGCTCTCATGTCGTCTCACTCCTTCATCCCACTGGTGCAGATTTTTTTTTTTTCCTCTTCATACGCTATCCCAGAGGCACTACCACCATCTTTAATAGGCTCAGCTTTGGCTGGTGGTAGGTCTGTCTTGGAGCCGGCTGGCACTGGCTCTATCAGGTGGGGCAGGGGGAAGTTTCTGGCATCTTCTCACAGAAGCCACTTCTGTAGCCTCCCCTGTTACCAAAACCTTGCCATGCAAACCCACTACAGTATGTCACATTCACATGTAGGCTAAGTGTAATAATTTTTTTCCTGGTTTTAACATTTAATTAAAATGTAAGAAGAGATAATGAAGTATGCACTGGAAGCCTTGAATGAGTATTATGAACAGGTGAGTGCTTATTGGCACCTATACACTTGCACACACACACATATGTGTAAATTCCTTTGAGGAAATTTTTAGTGTTAGTCACTTTTTCATTATAATCTGTTTTAAGCATATATGAAAGTACAGAGTTGCTCTTGCAGACTACAAATGTGAAAGGTCAATATAGAAAGTCAAGCCATTTTCAACAGCTGGTGATCTTATAAGAATTGCTGATGACATTTTACAGTTGTGGAGTAGTAAGGGATTCAATAATTCATCTTAATTGTTCTAAAAGGGAAGTCTTCCGTATTGCAGGGTAGTCCCAAAGTATTTTCACAGTGTAATTTTAAATAAGAAAAAAAAAAAAAAAGTGTAGGGGGTAACACAGTATATGTAGAAGTTTTGAAGTGCATGAGGATTTGATTTTTTTTCTAATCGTATGAGACAATCTGGGGAGTGTGTGTTTGGATTGACTGAGACAAGAAGCCAAGAAAACAAAATCTGACTGAAATATTTTACTGGTAGACTATTTTGAATGTAAATCACTTGCGGCTTCAAATAAGACTAGATACACTTGTAGTTTGGGAGAGGTGAAGGGAAAGATGATAAAGGTGATATTTATACCTTTACAGAGGAAATGTATCTGGCATTTTCAATTAAGATTCTCATCTTTAGATTTCTAGAGAATCTTGAGGTGTTCTTAAAAGACAAAGTAGTGGCTGTATTTATGTAAAATGGTTTTGTCTTTTTTGAGCCATGGAAGTATGTCATTTTTCCCATGAGACTGTAAATTTGGGATGCAGTAACATTTATAGACAGGAGTCATTACAGTATACCTCTGCAAATTTCTTTTTTGTGCCTTTCACATAAACATTGTTAAGAAGTGATGCATTGTTCTGATTCACATCTGAGAGAATACATATGATGGACAGACAGGCAAAGGAATGCTGTCATCTGTTGGGGCATGGCTTACCGATAGCTTCAGGAGCATGTGGAAGAACACAGAAGGGTGCACATATGAGGTTTATGCACTACTGAAAAGAGTTAAAATTTAAATGTATGAGTTTGATAATAAGAAAAAGTGTTTTTTAAAAGTCCTAAATCCTCTAAATACAGGCTTCCCTGTTGTGTACAATTTTAATTGCAGTCTACAGTACAAACTAATTAGTGCATATGTTTCATGGTTTAGCTAAATGTTTGGGACAATTCTTTCCTCAGATAGAATAACCTGTCAGAAAATCCATGGAAACATGTAGTATTTACAGTAATTACTTGCTATGCATTTAGTAGCTTCAGATGTACTCAGAAGAAACTATACGGAACCTTGGTTCCGTTTTCCCTTACTTGATTCCTTTGTGGGAAGGTGGGGGGTGGATTTTCACTGACAGTACAGTTACTTGCTGTATCTATCCAATTACAGACACTGTAACTTACCTGCACAGCAGCCTTTGAAGAGGAAGAAGGCAGCCTTCTTACACGGTTGCCAGTGTTTGTATCCTGGGAAAAAGATGTCAGCCAGAATAGGTGCTGGGAGAAGTGTATTTGTATGTGAATTGGTGTGGAAGCATGCAAGACAATGGCTTCTAAACACTGTAGCTGGACCCGTCTTATTCTAGATGTCTGTTGGTCTTGAGGAAGACATTTCATTTAGAAGTGCTGCCCAGGTAGTCTTGTATGTTTGCTTTGTGTTTTTCATGGGGAAAAATCAATGTGTATGGATTTAGGTAAACAGTACTTCAAAGAAAAATTCTGTGGTTTCTTGTTAAAAGAATTAAGGGTTTACAGGGTCCTGACGGAGCTGCATCATAAATACATTTTGTTTGGGAAATGTACTATCAGTGTGTCTGTTGGTCATACAAAGTCTAAGTGACTTTGATTTAAAGAGCAATTCCAGCTTTTCTTAAGGGATGGTGAGAATAATGACACCTAGAATATCACATGCAAACCAAAAGATAGTTATTTCATTTACCGGCCTATTCATCACACTGTCATTTTCTTCATAATTAAAATCTGATCTCTGAAGAGCAAGCAGCTTCTGAAGATCAGTGATACTGCACCTTGCTGGGTCGTGACATTCAGAAAAAAAAAGTCGGTTTAAAGGTTTAAAGTGAATTATGATTTGTTTAAGAGATTGTTACTTCTGGCTTCTGTGATTTAATGTGGTTAGCCTTTCAGAAAATGAAAGCTATATTTTAATAGCTCAAAAACATGATATGTGATGTGTGGGACATATACAGTGTAATTATGAAACTAATGAGGGGTGGCTTACCAGTGTGATTGGTGAAGATCTGCTCTAGTAGTTCCTGTTAATGAACTGTCTGTCTATGCCAATGCTAAGCTTGGAAGGGTTTATATACTGGATGCTTGGTTAGATTGGAATGAGAATCTTCTCATGATCCCATAAATGAACTGGATTTTATGGCAGTTATACTTGCCTTCAAAACTAACTTGACTGAAAATCCATCTACTAATTCTTCTTTGAACATTGAAACACATCTAAAATTAACTTGTGGTAACTATCAGTATTAATACCAGTAAAGAAAGCATCAGACATGTCACAGAAACAAACAACACAATCCAGCCCGTGACTGCAGCAAGGCTGTATGCACTGACACAGTGGAAGTACTGCTCTACTTGCAGGTGAAAGGAACACAAGAGGACTATACCAGTGATCCAGCTATACCATATCTGTCCAAGAATAGGTATTTTGGGGGAAGACATAACAAAGACTGTGATGAACCTTTGGGGAATTTTTTGACTACAGGGCAACTTGACTGTAATTTCTTCCTAGCTCCAGCAGTCAGTCGTTATGCTTTTTCCTACCACTTAGAGTAATGCAACCCTATTGATCTCACTAACTCCAGGTTAGCTATTAGCAGCTGTTAGATATGCAGCTTAAGTGTTTGACATACTATGGTTGTAGGCCACCAATTAGCATTTACAACTTAAAACATCACTAACAATTACCAAGGTCCAATTATGCAACAGCAAGATGAACCCAAATTTTACAGTAAAAGTAATGTAGCAGAATGCAAAATATATGGCAACTTTAAGAACATTAAACCAAACAGATTTTATATGGAAAATTAATATGAAATGAAACTGTAATCTGTAAGCCATTATGTTGGTCTTTAATTCATATGCATCATTGTGTCCTAAAATTTTCAGCAATATAGGTGCTAGAAGTTTCTGTACTGGCAATTCATTGCAGAAATTGTTGAAGGGAAAATATTTATCTGGAAGTTCTTTTACTTTTAGGACATAGCTGGCTCTTTCCCCACACAGAATTATATAACAAGTGACTTAAGTAGATGGGATAAACCTATGACTTGATAGTTTCTTAAGCATCAGCAAGTGACTAAAAAACTTAAATCAACAACTTTAGGTTATATACTTTTCTTTACAACTGTGAGTGTTTAAATGCATTTGTATGTGTGTGTGTGTGTTAAATGAAAGCCTAAATGACAGAATTTATTTCTTTTACAAAGTTTCAGTTTCATGGCAATTACTTATACATTTGACTTAAATGTTATATTAGTGACAGAATTTGACACTCTAAGGATATGCTATTTGGAAGTAAAATTTAAAGGAAATTGGATTGCAAAAAGCATTACAATTACTAATAACACTGCATGGAATATTCTTCTTTCCCTGCTGAAAGAGATGTATGTTACCCATTAAGTAATAAGCACATCTTCCTAGTCCAATAGGAGTTAAAGACAGGTTAATTTGCCTACTTTACCTGGATTTTAGCTGGGATCGGTTTTATTTCTGGATTTATTATCCATCAAAAATTACTGATTTCTTTAGTTGTTCTGAGAGCCACTCTGAAAAATGTGGCTGGAGTCGAGGCATTGTAAGTAGTCAAATACTGATAAAAAAAGCACTGTAACTGAAAATGAATGCATATTTTTTCTTGGATTTTTCTACAAGGGAAAAAGGATAAGGTAGTTGAATGATTATCTCACATTATTGATGCTCCATTCCAAGCCAGAATTGAGAAGTGCTGGCAAAGGAGAGCATGTGTGCTTCCAGCGCCAGTAGTGCTCTGGACATTGTGGTATGCTACATCTTCCTCTTCCTGGGTCCAGATTCTGTTATCTTACAAAGGCAAAGCTTCCCTCACCGTTGCTGCATCTTGTTAGGATATGCAGGGCTGTTAGGTTCTTCCAGTGATATTTAATTCCTGTGCAAACTGCCAGAACAAAAAGCCTATGCAGTACATTACAGGCAGGTAATCCTTTGCATTTCAGTGGGTGTGTATTAGTAAGAAAGTCATTTTATGGTTTTATTTTTTGAAAATGGTTTAAATATAAATGGATTTGAAATATATTGAAACTTTTTAAGAAGAAATGAATATTGAAAAATACCTTTAAGTACCATTTTCTCCTTTGGACTTACTTCAACCAAAAGTGAAAATTTTTCAGGAAAATTTCTTGAGGAAAAAATACTCTGTTAACAGGATATACTCCTTCCCTATGCTGCTTTACCCTGTCCCTCTTCGTGTGCTGGTTTTCCTCTATTTGACTACGTCTTTTTCCTGGCACTTCCCTCATGCTTCCAAACCTGAGGCTGTGGTGTTCTGCTGCTTGGGCAGTTTGCACTCGCTGATGTTGAGCATTGCATAACAGGCAGCTGTCCTTAAGAGGGCTTCTCTGCCGCAGCTCTTATTCTCAAGTGCCCCTGCTTCCACACCCCCTGCCCTCCCCTCCCATTTCTGGGGGACCCTTTTCTGCTTTTTCAGCAAGACTCCCTCTCCGTTTAAGGTGGCCTGTCTTACTGAGACAGGCGAGGGACTGGGTCTGTTTCAAAAGTCGTGGCGTTTTTCCGAAGAAAGCCTAAGCCAACCTGCAGTTTGTGCACGTTCATTCACTTTTGTTTAAAAAACCAAAAGATAGAGGAAGTCCAAAGCTGATTATATTTGTCCTCACAGGCAGCAGTTAACATTGAAAGGAGGTGAATGACTTACACAATTAAATGAAATTTGAAGCTGTAGAGAATTTATTCCTAGACAACATCCATGCTTGTTCATCTTGCTTGGGACAAAAGGGGACCAGGCCTGTACAAAAAGAAAGTGAGCTTTATGGGATATGCGTAAGTTATGTGGACACGTGCCATGTGCAGAATTCATACAGTGCGTTACAGGTAGTAGCAGTAACTATCTGTCACAGTAGAATAAATTCCTTGGCTGTAATTAGATGTTTTGATGCTTCAGATGCTGATTTTTTTGACAGATTGGTTGATTTATTTATAAAGCCTCAATATTTTTCCCTAAAAAAAGACATGTAATGAGATTTATTCCATTTCACCTGGATACCTGCAAAGGGAAGCCATCCTAGGAGAGAGCAAGAGCAAGTCACCGTAAGCCTGTTCCCTGCTTGGGCAGAGGCCCCTGTGCACGCTGGCCTTCAGCAGGGTTTGTCTGTATGGAAAGGAGTGTGCACGTGCGAGGGAGCGTACTGTTCTACGGCCTGTGCTGCACAAGAACCCTACAGTGCTGCTGCTGCTGCCTTTTGATTGCAATTAATTCCCTACTCCTCCTTTTACACCAGGCTCTTTGAGTTAGCTCCTTCTTGGTTTGCGCATTGTTTGACCAGCACCATTTGCAGTCTAGCAAAAGCAGCATGTGAAACAGGTCTTTACACAGCTGTTCATCTGGAGGATTTTTATTTAAAGATATACTGAGAAATTGTATCTGGGCAAATAGGATCATGTTCTGCCACATTTAATAGAGATGGTATAGTCAGTTTGATAATAGTTTTCCTTTACTTTCTGCTGCTGAGAATGAGGAAGCTGGTGAAACCTAACTGCTCTGTAGTAGAAAATATGTATGTGTGAATTGCCAGACACAGTTCACTCTAAGTAGTTTACTTATGTAACTTGACATTTAATTTTTTTTAAAAGATTTCCTGATCTTGTATCTTTACTTCATCCTCTGGATGACATAATACTGGTCTGCTTCTGAGTACATGAGCTAACCTCTTGTCTTTGTAACAAAGGGATAAAAAGATTTATCATTAAAAAAAATTAAGCATAAACAAATGTAGCTCATCGTTTTAATCAGAGGTCAGGTCATCAGACCTGCCATATTTTGGCACAGCCTATGCCACTTAAGCCTAAGTGCTTCCTCTATGAATAATAAGTATACTTGCTAATTTCATTCTTATGTATGAAGGCAAAAGTCTGTGAAATATTATAATCCAATCACATGAATTTATGTCTTGAAATAAATACTGCTAATGTTTAACAATGACCGATTTGATTCACTAGTCACAGGGAGATTTAGACATTTGAGGGAGTTTACTTTCATAAATGTGCATTTTTACTTTATAGTCTTTTGCATATCAATAAACTTTCTCCCTACTTCCTTTGCTATTGTATCATTGAAAGTGAAAGTAGTGATGTGACAGGGCAAACAGATGTAAAGGATAGAATATATGACTTTCTTATAGAAATCATTTCCTGGCAGAAGTAAGAGTTGGTAACACAGCTGGTACAGGTCCTGGTGTTGGCTCTGGTTTTGATTTGACCTTCTTGATGCTTAAGATACGGTTAAAAAAATATATATGTAAACAGCGTTTGGAATTGAGGTTAAGATATGCTGTAGGTCAGGCTGGGACAACCATCAGAACAACAACCTTGAGTGCTTCTGAGTTTTACTCTGCTTGTTCTAGACCCTTTCAGGGGAGTCCTCCAGACACCAGTAATTTTCTAAAGGATCTTATGGTAAGCTTCCAAGTGAACTATAAGGGATCCGTCAAACTCATAGCTGCGTCGTTTGAAGGTGCAGTACAAACAAACATTTAAAACATTAATTCAGAAATTAACTTTGAAAGGTGAGAGATCATCCCAGTGCAGGGCAACAGCTTTCAAAATCATTAGTCTCCACTTTAAACAGCCTCTTTTTCTTGACGAGAAGAACATATTTGTAGTCTTTTCCATAAAAGCCCTTTAGTCTAACCAGTCTGTCTCAGAAGCTTCTGTACAACCAAGGAATCTAGAATTAATAATTTCAGATG
The DNA here is from genome assembly GCF_023638135.1 of Falco biarmicus. Lineage (NCBI taxonomy): Eukaryota > Metazoa > Chordata > Aves > Falconiformes > Falconidae > Falco > Falco biarmicus. The sequence continues at coordinate 51,504,097 of NC_079295.1, read as the reverse complement.
TATGCAGACTTGGAATTAAAATCTTTTTCTCGTGCCTGCATGGCTCCTGTATACTACCCCTATTGCTTTTCTTTTACAAAGAAGAAGTTCTGGTTTGGGTTTCTTTTGTCACTGTGGAAGAGAGGAAATTTTTCCATAAAGACTTAAATTAGCTATGCAAAATGTGGACATCACCCAAAGATGACAACATAAGGAATCTTAGAATTTTGACTGATGTAATAAGTAAGATTTTCATGATCTGCCATAAAGCTACACTCTTTTGAACAACTATGGCAAGGCATTGGACTCAATTTTCTGACACAATGGAGAAGTAAAGCTCCACTCTGTTATTACAAAATTTCTCTAAAACTGGCATAAATAACCACTGAAAAATTTCCCCATTGTGTAGGCTTCTCTGAGGAGCTTTAGTCCCCAGCTTTTACAAGAGGTTTTGTCATGGCTTGGGAATCTGTCTAGGTTCACATATGATTGGAGAGTCCTTTAGCTGCCTGGTATTACTTGTTATATGATATGTGTTAACACATGCTTTCCCTGGGAGCTGGGTTGGCACAGGTCTGGTTCGAGAATGAGAGATGAGCAACAGACTCTCAACACTGTCTTCTCTTTTTACTTACTGCACTGACAGAGTAGCGTCAAAAGCTTTTCAAACCCTATTTAGAATTGAGCTTACTATGGCCTTTAGGAATTCAATGAGGAATTCTTACTTTAATGGCATTTTATTATGGAGAGTAGTACATGAGTTTTTCCATTAGTGGGCACAAACATGCTTTTTATTGTCATTGTTTGCCTTGACTGTTTAGTCTGGTTGTAGCTGTAGCGATGTCCCTGGCTTAGAAATTGATGACTTACTGAAGACAAAAGTTGTGTAACATAGATGACTGTTTTGTTGCAATTCATTTCAGACTGTTAATGATACATAGAGTCCAATTCAACATAATGTTTAAGACTAATTTCACATGTGCTTAAGCCTTGGCATAAAATCAGGCACATGCTTAAATGCTTTCCTTAATTAAAGCTTTATAATAGGACTTACAAAATACTTTTACTACTTTTCTTTGGTTTTATGAGCTTTTTTTTTTTCAGTTTGGCACAGAGTAAAGTTAAAATACTGCAAATGAGATGGGGACACCAGGCTGGCAAGCACACATTCATTAAAAACAGATTAGCTAAAAACAGGCTCTGATAATCCTGTAATGAAGACTTGATACACAAACCCATGAAAATGCTAAACATGTGCTGTAAATAAATAGATGATTAATTTCCTTTATTTCAATATGTGTGCCTTAGTGAGAAATTACATTTCCCCTAAAAGATCATTTTCTTATTATTTTAAGATTGCACCTCCTTTGCAGCTACATGATGTGTAGGAAATAAAGAGATAATTAATAGTGTGAAGGTAGAGTTGGTCCCGAGAGAGACAACTTCACACCACAGTCTCAGGTCCGTTAGTAAATACTTCAGCAACTGGCAGATATTGAAGCTGAGGGACAGAGCATTCCTTTACCCCCCTTTATTCCTAAAATCTTGCTGGAGGAATAATGTCAATACGTGGGATGAGTGGAAATCTATATACAGCAAAGACTGATACCTCATACCACAATGGGATTTTTTAGCTTCCTTCCTAATAAATTTGATTAAGTTTCTCAAGAAACATCTGAGGTGGAATGAAAAAGAGGAGGAGTGTTTTGTATGGGAGATTTGAAAAGATTCATTACTAGAGATTGTGCTTAATGAAATACACCCTGAGTGTAAGGCCGGGTGGTTGGTGTCCTTAATACGTACAAATTAAATCTTCTTCTGGAAATATACTAATAAAACCCAATGAATTAAACATCAGGACCAAGAGATGTTGGCTTATTAATACAATGTAACCCTATTTAGAGAATTCCAATTTACTGAACACAGATGTTGCCAGTAAAATAATTAGAGGAAAGAATTTAGCATCCAACAAAATATCAAATGTATTAAATATCAAAGTTTAATAAAGATTTAAAACCCTATTAAAAGATAGGTAAAAGGATTAGTGGAGGGAAATGTTAGACAATTTTATGGTATTTCATGTAGCTAAACTCTGGAAAATGAAACACTGTTAAAAATTACTGTTCTGAAAATACATATCAAGGAACACAAAGCACTGCTCTTTAGCTGTAATATATTGATATGTTTGAGTTTTAATTTTTTTAGAAGAAGATCTCATGGATAATGTTCTCAGTGGGAACTCTGGGAAGTCATACTGCCACAGGCAAAACTGTTGGAGACCAGTAGGAAATTCGAATGGTAGAATGCATTGTTAAGAGGGATATTGTTGGGTACCCCCCATAAAGCTTAAACTTGCTGCCTGCCTTTACATTCACATTCAGTTACACAGACCAGGCTTTCTCTAACAGACCTTAAGAGAAGTTTAACAGCCACTGACATCGAAGATTTAATTGATAAAATAGTATTTCAGGAAATATTTTTAAAAAGGTATTTGGGAGGTAAACCTAGTGCCCTGGCCTTATATGAATGTCTTGTGTACTGTAGTTCATAGAATTAGTGGCATACTAATGTGAAGGTCTAATGAGTTTCTTTTGATGTCTTGGATTATACTTGTTTCACCCTTGTGTTTTCTGCAGGATGAGTACGCTGGAGGAACTCCTAGGTGAGGATAGCTGTTATTATCCTATCATATCTTAGAAAGGGCGAGAATACATCACATCTTGGTTTATTCCTGCTTCTTTTTAGAGGATCTGTGGTTGCTGCTTCATCATTCTCTGACTATACATATTGTGCTTAATCCTCTGTTTGAACACGTTGCCTACTGCACTGTGGCTAGTACAGATTGTTGCTAGTGTAGAAGACACAAGTAGCATTGCACGGACTACCAGGCTCTGTCAGCTGTAGCTATACACGTTAGTTTATAGATTGTTTTGAAGACCTTACACCATGGGTTTTATTGCTCTACGTACATGCACTAACTGGATTACAACTAGTGGTGGTTACTCCTACACATGTTGTCATTGCAGCTTCTGTTTGCCACACAGACACTGACCTTAAGAGTTTAAATGCTGATTGACTTCTGACTTTTGACCACTCAGTGAAGTGATACTAGTAATCTTTTCAACTGACATGCCTCACTGTTCAGACATCCTGTCTCAGGGATAAGACTCTTTTAATAAGTCTGTCTTTGCCTGTATTTAGGGTGATTCTAAATCTTTGTGTTTCTTTATGATTCTATTTTTGAGTCTATATGATTCTAAATCTCTATGTTCCTAAAAAATGTGGGCAGTTGGGAGGATGGATCTTTTATTACAATTCCTTTCTGAAGGTTATATTATGTTACTTTTTCTCTTAGATCTTTGGTAGACTGGGAAGCCAAAGCTGTGGGTTTGACCAAGCCTTGCTAGTCCCTGAAGGCAGATTGGGGGAAATATAACAATGGTCACTGGAGAATGTAGTCACTCTCTCTGGATGTAAGGATTTCTGGTATCGTGATGTTACAGAAATGAAAATTGGTACAATGAAAACATGCAGGAGGCATTGCAAGAAAGAACAGAAATGCTATTCTTGGCAGAAAGGCATGGAAATAAAACCAGATATTAAACAGGGATTGGGAATAAGGCTCTGAGGACAAAGAAGTATCAGAATATTAAGTCTAGGAAAAGAGGAGTAGCAGGAAGTTACAATTTGGGGGAGAGATCTGAAGAATAGATTTATATGCTACAGAAGGACAAAGAACTCAGCATATATTAAAAAATACTGCTACAAAGCATCATCTGAGCAGTGTTCCATCTACTTTTATAAAATTTTAGATTTTCTTTTTTTGGTCCTACAGAGTACTGTAACTTTTGGATTTAATCTAGCACATAAATATGGAAGTTCATGATTTAAAATCCATAACCTTTCTAACTGTTCAGCCCTCAGAAGCTTTAATCAGCATTCACCAGTAAGTAAAACTAATTTTGTCCCCTTAATAGAATGGATGACATAATAAAGTTCCTGGGGGAGATAGTTACTAAAATTTGAAGCTGTAGCAGCAAAACTCAAATAGAAAGAATTAATTTAAACTCAGTCAGGAAAACGCCATAGTATGAACTGTGCAGCTTGGCAAGACTGTGTGGATGGGAATAGGTAGCAATGACTGCAAGAAATTGGCCCTAAAAGAGCACCGTCAGCTCTGAGAAGTCCCCAGACAGAGGGTTAGGAAAATGAAAATGTGTTGCTGGCAGGAGTACTCAACAAATTGGAATTAAGGTGCATTGTTATAAGAATAGAAAATGAGCTTGTGAAAGGAGCACTGCTGGAGTTTCATCCCAGTGCTGTGCTGTTTACAGAAACAAAAAAACCTCAAATGAAGTTCCAGAAATTGTCCAGGTGCCAACTCTATTATTTTATAAATATGTTTAACATAGAAGCATTTTGATTAAACCTCCCATATCGGTTTCCAAATACTTGCCTTTAAACCTTCATCTGCATCCTTGTTTCCCCGACCCATGTCTTCATTCTTCACTTTGGAAACATCAGTGTTTTCAGCAGATAATGATGAAGTCAGGAGAAGTATTTAGAGTCCTCTTTTTTTGAAGAGTCAGGATACTCCTGCCTCACGCTACAGAGCAAGGGTTTAAATTGCAAACTTACCTTAATATAATTTTCTTGTGCCTGCCATTAGCATATTTGTAGCAGAAGATAAACATCACTCATGAGCACTTGATATGCTATTAAGATTGTTTATGTATTTAAAGGTGGACAAATGTATTTGGTTCCTTGTTATTGTCACAATTAAAAGCATTTACACTACAAACAGGTATTTTAACACTGAAAGAAAATGGAACTCTGAAAATATATTAAGAAGATTGACTGACTCAGGAGATTCCCTGGGTCCATTAGCATTCCTGATTTAACTGTGTTAGGAGAGCTAATTATATGGACTGCATAAATAAATAAATGCATACATTCTAGAGATGAAACATTGTGCCTTTGCATTTGTATCTCTAGCTGAGCTTAAAATAGCACCCTGAACTTGCGAGAAGGAATTTATAATTCACGTACCCCAGCTAGGTAGTCCAATATTCTTGAAATATTCCTAAAAAGATTCCATTCACTCTCCCTTTTCTGAACTGGATTCTTTGCATTGCAATGAAAGGAAGTGAATGGTCTGAAAAACAGGCTTTTGATCCACAGTTAATACACTGACTACAATAAGCTTAATACTCCAAATGCCCACTAGCTTTTTCACCGAAGAAGTTACCACACGATTTAGTGACACACACTTTGTTTTCTTTGGTGTACAGGAGGATGGCAGTGCAAAATAGAAAGATTAATCTTTGAATTTGGTTTGCTCCAAGTATGACCCCAGTGCAGAGGGTGAAGCAGCTGTAATTACTTTATTTTACTAACCTAACTCCCTTTCCGTCTCCAGCCTCTAGCATTTGAGAATGCTGACAGGATACAAAGCTAATTTTCTCACCATTGTAATGCAGTTAGTTTGCTACATTCCCCTTGCCAAAGTGTGGAAGGGATTGCACATATCAGCCTGAAGTTTTCCTCTGTCTGCCAGGGACAATGAGTTCTGTGTGTTTGTGTGTGCATGTAGAAGTATATACTATTTATTCCTCCCTTCCTATATAGAGGATCTGCAGCAAAAAGTAAGAAGTCTGCCTGTTTTGAAAGGTTGACAAAGATTGGTCAGGATTAGATTTAAAGCTATCAAAATTAAGATTTCTCTTGCTCTGATTCCTCCACTGATTCCTGAAGTTATATTAAATTATTGAGTTTCCTGACATGGTGGTTGTACTTTCATTTCCCAGCACGTCTTTTCAGAGGCTAGCCTCGTAACTTTGGCTGAAACAGATAAATCAGATAAATGCAGTCTGATGCTGTGAAGGATTTTTTTTCCTTTTCATGTGCTCCAGCTGATCAACACAATTTCTATTGTGGTTTTTTCTTTCCACGGTCTTCTGGAAATAGTAATTTTTGCAACATTCACCTCTACTTTGAACTCCTCAGTGAGAGTTATTTTGTCAGTCATAATAATATCAGCAGGACTAATAAGCTGAGTTTTTAGGTGTTTTTGCAAAATAAATGGGACATCTGAGTATCAAGCAAGAGTGGGTGAAGAAACTTCAAAGAACAGAAGTGATCATTATCACACTTCCTTTGAAACTGTGGAGTTTAAAGATGAAGCAGATTAAAACAATCTAAAACACTCCTAAGTCAATAGAAGTTATTGTACTTCATAAAATCATTGTGCTCTGTGACCTGTCGTCTTTGAATTACCTCAAAGGTTAGCAGAAACTTGTTGTGTCCATCCTTCTTTTAGAGGAAAATGCAGATGAAAATGAAAATATCATTACTCTTTGTGGAAGATGCAGATCTAGTGAAAATATTAATTAACCTTTGAAAAACATGGTCTCGTGCCATCTTTCTAATACCTCCATAGTGTACTCTACCTCTGTTCTAGGTTTACTGTGATGTTTGATCAGATGCTTACCACAAATTTTCTACAAAAGTGAATGTCAGTTAGTCAGTGGCCTATGTAGTATTTGCAGGCTCTGAATTTCTGGAATAAAATTAGGCTGGATAATTGTTGGTGACTGTGAGATTTACTGTTTTTTTCATTTCTAACAATAAATTGTCATACAGTTTTAAAATATATTTTTAGAAAAGAAACAAAGAAATTACAGTAACCTGTACAGCTCATTAAGTAGGTCCACTGACATTTAATAGTCTATTTCAGATGTTGGTTTGGTTTTTTTTTTTTAATTTTGAAGTGATAGAGGAAAGAACTCCAAAATGTACACACTTTAGAGATTCAAAGTCTAACTCTGTTGTAGTTTAACCCCCGCCAGCAGCTAACCCACACAGCCACTTGCTCACTCTGCCCACAGTGGGATGGGGAAGAGAACTGGAAGGGTAAAAGTGAGAAAACTCGTGGGCTGAGACAAAGTCAGTTTAATAGGTAAACCAAAAGCCACGCATGCAAGCAGAGCAAAGCAAGGGACTCACTCCCCACTGCCCATGGGCACGCTGAGCACCCCAGGACAGCAGGGCTCCATCACACATAATGGTTACTTAGGCAGACAAATGTCATCACTCTGAACATTCCCTCCCTTCCTTCTTCCTCCCCCAGCTTTATATGCTGAGCATGGTGTCATATGGTCTGGAATATTCCTTTGGTCACTTGGGGTCTGCTGTCCGGGCTGTGTTCCCTCCCAGTTCCTTGTGCCCCCCAGCCCTCTCGCTGGCAGGGCCGGAGAAACTGAAAAGCCCTTGACTTAGTATAAACATCACCAGCACCAACTGAACCCATCAGTGTGTCACCAACGTTGTTCTCACAGCAAACCCAAAGCACAGCACCGCACCAGCTGCTGTGAAGAAAGTTATCCCAGCTGAAACAAGGGCATTCTACTAGAATGTCTGTTATCTATCATGCAAAGAAACACTGAGTCATCACTCAAAAACTTTTAAAACTAATACCACCACTGTCATATGACAATTAAATCTTATTTATGTTATATATATATAAAAATTTATTTATATAAAAATATATATATATATAAAAATATCATTTCATCTTTTACTGACGTAATTTATTGGTGCTTGGGTGGGACAGAATTGCTTAATGCTCTCAGAGTAATAGCAGTGCATTCCATAGTGAAAGAGTCTGTATCCCAGACCCGTTCTTCTTTGCCATCTCTAGATATGCAGCTGGTGAGCAAATTGTCTGTCTGCAAAAAAAGCTGAGTAAACTTCTAGCTCACTGAGTTGAGCAGAGTATATGCAAGTCTTCCTAGCTAGAGTAACTTTCAGGATTAGAGCCTGGAGGTAGTTATTATTTAATGATGTAATGGAAATATGAATGACAGGCTACACTGTGCTAATGCATAGCACAGCACATGGAAAAGAAGGTCAAATGTAATATTTCAAAGTGTGTTGACAGCTGTGGAGCTAAAGGACATTATTTCATAATAGTAAGAGAAATGCCATTTTAAAGATTTTTGGAGGGTTTTTTTTTTTTCCTTTAAATAAAGACAGATGCTTCTTAAAGGAAGAATTGAACCAGTTGTCAGTGGGGATTTACAAAATGCTTAAAAAAATGAAATTGTACTCTCATCAGGCACCCTCTATGTATTGAGCTATAAAAAAGTGGCAAAAAAATGATGACATTCTTTTTGAAATTGCTGCTTCAGCTCTAGCGAGACATTATATTTTAGCTTATAAGTGTTAGGAATAATGTTTTGCATAAATATTCCACAATATTGAGCAGATTTTGTGTCTATAATTAGAGCTTTGATTTACTCACAGACAGAAATAATTAGGGAGTAATAGCTGTACTGTAATTCTTCTATTATAACCCGAGCTCATTTTGTCTTCCTCTTGTTAAAATCAAAGATATATAAATATTTCTTTAACCTTCCTTAAAACACTGTAAAAATAATATGTTTAGAAGATAAATATCCTGGTATTAAATACAAGAACATGTGTTCTGCTGTCCAAACTGAATTTTATACTCAATTTACACTTGATAAGTTCTATTCCAAGACTGATAAAACTCTTCAACGAGGAAAGATATGGGAAGAAGGTACCTGACCAGACTGAAGTACATTTGAATGAAACACAGTAAATCCTGTGGTTATACCCTGCCACTTTCCTGCTTCAGAATCCTGGGATAAGGAGAGAGGAAATAGGCTCCCTCTAACATCTTTCTTCCAAGTGCATTCATACAATGTGCAGTAGATTTTGCATTTTGTTCACAGATGTTCCATTTAAAAATGGGAGTTGATCAGTGTAAAGGCTAAGGTAAAAGACCTAAGTATAGGAACAAGAGCTACTGAAAGTCACCTGACCTGCTCCTTAGTGCTCAGTCTTGTGCCAACTTGCTTCTGTTTGCTTAAGAGCAGCATGAGAGCTCAGCTGCTGGAATTCCTTAGCACAATGTGTGCCCTGTAAAGCAGCAGGGCAGGGCTGAGCCCTCTGTCTACAGAAAAAGAGAAGTTTGTGACTTGCCCTGAAATGGCAGTAATCAAAGCCAGATTGCAGCAGCAGTTCCCAGGCGCTTTGGAGGATCTTCTCAAAGTCAGATGACAGATCTCCCTGCCCATGGCAGGGGGGTTGGAACCAGATGATCTTTAAGGTTCCTTCCAACCCAAACCATTCTATGATTCTCTCTAAACACAGTTAGGGAGACAGGAGTTCTGGCTGCCCTGGGAGCAAGGTCAAAGAGAAGAAAGCTTATTGATGGAAGGGGGAGAGAATTGAGGTGCACCGCTGTAGCAAAAAATGGGATGTAGGTTTCAACCATCTGTTAACTCCAGAGATTCATGTTATCAAGCTATTATATGCTATGATAAAACTGAGCAGCTGGAGGAAGGAAAGGCTAGAGAGTAGCTTGCACGATAGCATGTCTAACATATTACCACCGTGATCTAACAGCAGCCAGACAAAAGATGTGAGTGGCCCATTCCCTGTTCATTTGCGTGAGGAGCCAAGAACTTCTATTTTGTCTTGACACCATCTGTAATTAACGCTGATAACAGCAGTTACCCCCACTTTTGGGTTATTTTGTCCCTGAGAAACTTTCTTTCCCAGTGATGACCTGGGCAGGTCAGAGAGCAATCCTAGTATTAACAGTTCTCCTGGAGGAATGCATCTTTCACTGATTTCTACAACCTCAGTGAATGCACTTTTACAGGCGAATGATATTGAAGGAACATACAGTTAGTGCCTCATTTAATCCAAATTCAGTTATCTTAGACACATACATAAAAAGTGTTGATTGTCATGTCAGCAACTTTGGGTGATATTTTTCCCCTTTCTCCTCTTGAACCTGTTTAACTTGCTTGTACTTGGAAGTACCTGTTTTCAGTTGTCTTCGTTAGATCCTTCTGTAACAGAAAAACAAACAAACAAACAAACAACTTTGTAGTTCAACACTCTGCTCTGAGCACCAATAAACTTAGCCCAGAGTCTTTTCACGAAGTCCTTTAACCGACTCTTCAAAGTTCTGTAGTGTTTTTGCCTTCCCTATGGAATGAAGTGGATAGCTATGTCCCAGGAAGGAAAAGTGAAGAGTCAATTATGTTTAGGAAGTCAGATTCCTATTTGGCTGACCATCAAGTCATCTTTAGAGATGAACAATATTATACATTTTAATGGGGTGATAAATTGATATACTAGTAGATACATGATCCTCATTCATGTCAAAAGCAGCTTGCTCAGCTGATGTCCTATTTTCAAAAGCTGGTGCCTCATGGAAATACACACCAAATGTGCACATACATCTCTTCTCATCTGACATAATGAATTAGCTTCTGAGAAATGTTTTTTCCTGTAGTCTTTTTACACATAACATTTATGTGGTTTTTGCAAGGCACACATTGGTACAAACTTCTGATAATCTACCGTGAATGCCCAGCCTATCTTCATACTTTTCATACATTGTCAATGTTGTTTCTTAAGCTATAGACCCAGGAATACTAGTCAGCTGCTGCCTGAGACTGTAAACACTGATCTAATATTTAACACTGCAAGTTTCCTTGGAGCAAGTGTATACTAAGGCAATGCTCAGTGCTGACAAGTTAGAGGCAAATGACCATTAACCATTTTGTTTCTTTTATCCTACTTTCCTTGTTTGTTTAGCTGGAGAAAGGCATACACACCAGACTAGCTGAGTTGTGCTCGTTGCTTAGACTCGGGCCCCACGTGGTGGTGAGCAGCGCAAGGCACCCAGCTCCTGTGATCATCTTCTCCACAGTTTGCCTTTCCAGCTGCTGCAGCAGCCACGTGGTCTCGCTGCTCCAGCAAGCCCCACTGAGGAAAGGCATGCTAGCAGGGGGCTGAAGGGGATACAAATCAGCCTTTTAGATTTACAAAAAAACCCATACATGCCAATAAGAAGTGCTTCCATTTGATTAAATATCCATTGACTGATACATTTGCAGGCTGCATCCTCATTTGCTGGTGGTGGATCCCATGGCCCAGCCCCCCAGTGGAAATGAATCAGAGTATCAGAAAATTGCTTTGATGAGTCACAAGTTTGCCAGTTTGACTTTAATAGAAAAACTGAGAAAGTATTTGAGTTATGATTGTGCTGGGCTTTTAAGAATGCATGAGTGCAGTTTCCATTCTTCACATTTAATTCAGGTTTTGAGAACAGAGGGTATGAGAAATATGGGTATGATTTACTAGTTTCTTCAGAACAGTGATGAAGATGCAAGTGGTGTACTAGTGATGTATTAGCAGAAGAGATTCAGTTATAAATAATAAAGAACACCTCTGAAGGTGACACAGATTCCAGCTGTAGCTCAAATATTTGATGATCTTATGAAAACTGTTTATGTTTAGATTTAAGAATGGATATAAAATTATACTCCTAAAACATAATTAGCAATATCTCCTTATGGGATTACAATTTATCTCTTAAATGTGAATGTATTGTTGAAGGAATGCATTAGACTGACAGCAGAATTATCACCACAGCTCCCTGGCACTGTTCTAACAGCTTATTTTGGGATTAGTGGAGAAGTTTAGAAGTCAGTCACTGGCCCCTTTAGTTATTGCTGTTCTGCTGGAAATATGGAGCAATCAAAAACACCGAGTCAAAATCACTATTTCATTTGAGAGTCTTGGTGGAAAGTTCAGCTTTTGTGACAGTTTCTGAAGGGTATTTTTGTAGATATTTGTAGATATTTGCATCCACATGGAAATGTAGTGAGTGGGATCTGTAGACTTTATTTGACAATCCTGAATTTCAGATCTGAAAGTTGAAGACATCTGCTAGGTATGCTCATATCAATTCTGTCACACTTGCTCTTGGCTGTGACACCTGGGAGGTGTGCGGACGGCTAGGTCCAGCATTCCCCTCTAAGTGCTAGATTTTCTGTGCAAGTTTCCAGGGAAGGCTAGACTTTGTGCTTGCACAGCAAAATCTTGCAGAAAGAAATCAGAGTCAGATAAGCTGTTTTAATAAGATAGTAAATTTTCCTTAACCTAGGGACAGGCATCTGTTATATTATGTCACCAATAGTTTAGAACTTTGATCCTTTTCTTTTTTTTTTTTTTTTTTTTTCAAGTAGTAAATCTACAAAAGCAATTTTTTCTGAGGATCACCAAATATATAAGGTAGCAAGTTCTGATCCCTGCAGACTCCAGTGGCTTGGAAGAGTCAAGAAAATCAAAGTTCTTCATGGAATACCCATTCATGTAATCTTTTTCTGTTTTTTGATTATTTGCATGTCTCAACACTGAAAGACCAATACTTTATTTATTACTTTCCAGGCTTCTGACCATTCCGGAGGCAGAGAGCTACTTTTGTTCCCTACTACTTTTCTGTGCCAAAGGAACTCAATTAAACCGTAAAAGAATCAAACTAGAGTGACTAATAAAAAGTGTTTGCTATGCAGTGAAGGCTGTTCTGAGATGTTATACAGCAGGTGGAAGGCTGTTAGGAATATGGCATAATTCTTGCTTGTAAGGAAGATGTGGTAGAGTCATAGTTTTTCAGGAATCAAACCATTAACATGGCAGGTAAAATGGACCAGAAAATTAAGCCCATTTGTGGGTTTTACCAAAAACCTGTGCTTCAGCACTTGGAAAATATTTCCCTAAACTAGTAAGCCAAGTATCTGAATTTAATAACCTGTGCTGTCCATCATCACATTGTGAGGAGGGAAATAAGTTTCTTCCAAATTTGCCTGAAAGATCATATACTTTGCTCATAATTTCTTGTGTGCATGTGCAATTATATAGCAAATTCTGCAGTTTTCTTGGATGTAAAACAACTAGATAAGGATACTGTTGTGGACTTTTCAGTACTAATCAATGAAAATATTACAAGGCTAACACCAAGGAGTAATGTGAAAAGGAGAAGGCTCTACACCTAGTTCTTAGGCTGTGCAGCTTCCTGAAGTCTTTGGTTATTCATAAAAAAATCAAAAATTAATATTAATAAGAACATGGTAGCCTCATTGTTACAAGTGTTCAGGCCACAAAACTATTTTACACGGAATATTTAATGGCTAATCATTTCATCATTTTTTTCTAATGATTCGGTATGTGACTGCATGTAAAATGAATTCTACCATGGTTGGTATTGTGCCAGATAAACCCAGTTCTTTACATCCTCCATGGAATGTAGGGCATGGACCAAAATTTCTGCTGTAGTATATATTTATAGTTGGTGGAGTAGTTCAGTTATTGTTATCTGTAATTCTTGAACAGACAGAATTATCTATAAACTCATCAAACAAAGATTTATAATCAAAGTGCATGTAGCAGAAACCTGACAGTGTTCGAGGTTCCCAAGATAGATGGAGTCTGAGTTGGAGTAAAATTTCCTGAACCTTCTTTTGATATGTGCAAGCTTCATAGAAGAAAAAACCCGGACTACTAATGCTCAGAAAACCAAAGCTTTTCTCAGTTTAATTCCTGGTGAGCTAGCTGGCATAAAACTAACTTTTCATGACTTACTGTAATAATGAAGATACTCGCTGCCTAGGTTTATTCTAATCTCAATTCTCTGCAGGATTCAATAGAACTTGATATGTTTGTGAGCTTTCCTGGAGCACAGCTTGCATACCTTTACACTGAAGTACTGCAGGAAGGACAATTTGAATTATAATTTTGCAAACAGATCTATTTGGCGTCTGTTTTTTATAAAGTTTGGTAATTATGTTTTTGAGATATAAAATTCATACGCATGCTCTGCTGCTGGATTTGAGGCCACAGTTGCATATAGCAGTTATGTAATTAGTAATATGTAATTTTGCCTCCAGACCTGAAATGAATACTTGTGGGAGAATGATTTCTAAGACTTTGGTATATGAGGTTAAAATTGCTACAATTTTCAAATGTAGCTGTTTTTAGACCTTTGAAAGGCTTTGAATCTTGGTTTAAAGTTGTTCAGTTTCAAATATGAGACCCTTGTATATTTGGAGCACCTTTGATAACATTTATAATGGAAAGATCCTACTAGATCTGCTGAAAATGCCAAGATGAACAATTTAGGGAGAAGGAGTGTGGAGAACTGCACTGGGCCACAAATATGTTCCATTTCTCAAGTTTGTGAACTTCAATGGTAAAGTATGCCTATATGAAAGAGAAAGTATTGCCATAAATATATTGCAGAAAATCACACTATAAATCTTACCCTGGGGTGTGTGTGTGGGGAAGTTTCTTCAAATCTGTTTGTTCCAGCTAGACTTTTATATTGCTACTATGGTTATGAGATCTGCAGCCTCCACTTTTCCATGAATTAATCACCTTGCAGTTAAAATCCGTCATCAAGATTGCATGCCAAAACCGGCAATAAAAATAATAATAAAAAGCTCCAGCAACAAACAAACAAACCTGAAGAGACCGCAGCCAACCGCTAAGACTGAGATGATTCAAAATAAATCTTTTAGCTTTCCCAGTACCCAGTCAGAATGAAGAAACTTTGTTTCCTTGCCAGCTGTTTCTATGGCTTATTCACTGTCGTATCGAACTGCCTTACTAATGTCAATTATTTGCTTGCCACTTTGCCAGTCTAATTGATTGCAAGGTGTACAGCCACTTGCCAAAGTCTCTAGCAGTATAGCAAACTGAATCTGTGTGTTAGCCACAGGGTCACCTTGCCATATTGACATCTGCAAAATAAACAAGGTACTATTTCCATGTATTTCTGGAATATGATCTTCAGATTGGATTTTGTAAATACAAGCTGCGTTTATTTAATGGTCCCAACTTTATTACTCTGATTTGAATTGACATGACATTGCTATATTTCTGCAGAAGTGGTTTAGGTGCTGAAACACAATTGTGTTAGACACCTGATCCACTGAGATCTCCTTGTGTGGCAGCACACACACCACAGGACTGGCAATAGGCCTATGTCCTCAGAACTGGTAGCGGGGATCCATAAGGGATCTAAAATACGGTACAGGCTGTGTGTACCCAGACAGGGGAACTCCCCCTTAAATGTCATTAAATTAAGGGTCTTGACTAAATCAGAGTCCAGTTAGGTACCAGAAATGTTAGGAAATAAATTCTGGTCTGAGTTGAGTATAGTTTCTTCTGGGCAGTGATGTTTTGTTAAAAATCTTCCAGCGGGGTTGCGTATGTGTGCAGTGTAAGGCCTCTACTGGGATGTGCATGTCTGCTGCCTGAGGCTTCAGTTTGCAAATGAATTCACAGCTCTAGGATTTTAATTTGACACATAGTCACAGGCTTGAGATATTGCCTTTAAAAAGGGGTCTCTGTGGAGGAACTTGTTTTCATTTCCATTTACAGAATCAGAATTAATGAACTGAAAGTGTTGGTAGGCATTAATGAAAGGTGCTTCTGTTAGAGCAAAATAAAAAAAAAAAAAGGCATAACTCCTATGCAGAAGGATAGTGCTTCATTTTTAACTTTCTAGAGGAATGTACAAAGCTGCTATTAGTACTATATGGAATGCCTTCCTTTGGATGTTGTACATACAAATGAGAAAATTAGGTCCCTGCTTACATGAAAAGTGATGTGTAAATAAAAAAATGGGGGAAAGACGCAGCAGTGAGCAAATGAACAACTGAAATTTAACAGGCACCTTACAAGTCACCGTCCTTTCCCTGTTAGTGCATTGAACTCTTCCATGAGAAGAGATTTATGGGCTTGCTTGAGGAAAGATATTCTATGAAGCAACTTAACACGGTGCTGAGAGGTGTTTCACATGGATTTCGTGGGAGTTTTGGGTCCAGATGACTCAGCAGGAGAAAATTTAGCAGTCTAGAATTTCAATGAGATAGCTGCCTTCCACAGAGTTTCTTTGAAATTTAAGTGTTTAACTCCTTAAGGTTTATAGATAAAAAGAAAGAAGAAAAATGGAAGTTTTTTAGTGTTTTAGATGAGGAGAAAGAGCTGGTCCAAAAGCATAAGAAAATCATAGGAAAGAAAGGGGACTTTGGGAGGAGGGATAGCTGACTTAGAGGTTACAGTGATATGGAAATGTTCTCTGTAAAGTGTAAGTTGAGGTTTTCAAGTTGAAAAGAGCTTTTCCACAGGAAATATGATAAAAGTATTGTAAAATCTTAGAAAATTGTGTCTTAAATTAAAATCCCAACACATCTGTTCATGCGTGTGGTTTTGTAAAGAATCACTTTTTGTAGTCAGATATAATGCTGCATGCTGTAGTCAAATACACAGAACGTTTTTTTCAATGTATCAACTTTTCTAGAAGTGGAGTTTGTAGTTAATCGAATATATAAAAATGACAGTGAATGCTAAACAATCTATCAAACATTTTTTTTATTTTGTTCAGCAAGGAAGAGTAGTTACATTATACAATGAGTGAAACCTTATATATTGCAGTATTGTTTCTTTAGGCTTGTATCTTTCCTTTATGTCACTGAAATGAACATGTCAGGACACAGCCTTGAGTTCACTGAAACAACAAAACAGGGCGATCTGTTTGAAAAGAATTGACGTTATTGAGGGAGTCAAATCCAGTAAAGGATCAACAATTTATTTTCTCTGTTGGGTAAAACAGGAAGGCATTGTGGTCTGTGCTAGTGGTCTCTCTCTGCAAGTAACATGTAATTGAAGACTGAACACCAGTGTTTCACAGACAGAGATTAACAGCCCCCAAAATTACTTGGGTCCTCCCACTTAGGTGGTTTAGTGCTGGATTTACCTTGTCCTTTGGCACAGAATGATCATGAGGATGCCTCTGGACTTGATACTTGCTTCTTGTATGAAAGCTGTGCACTTCCTTCCTGTACTGACATCTACTGTAAATAGTATTGATATTAAAGATATTTTTATGCAATGGTACAATAATGGAATATAATGATATAATAATAATAATAATACCATTCTTATGTAATGGTATTAATACCTCACCAGCATCAAATGATGACATGTCAGCAGTTCGTTTGGCCCCAACATTATATTTCTATAGGTCATTTATGCATTGAAATCTGAATATAATTTCTGTTTGTTTCTTTTGCAAAGCTGGAAATATTTTCCTTAGATGTTTTTATCTTCCCTAGGTTACTACAGCATTTCTGTCCAGCATTAACTGCCATCAAGGGCCAGCATTAATTTGTGGACAGGTTGGAGAGTATAAGCTTATTACAAAATGCCTACAATCCAACACTGATCAAAAGATTACAGCTTTCATCTGTAAATATAAGGGATGAATAAACTGATGACGTTACATCTTCCTAGTTATCTCTTCATTTCACACTGCATGTGTGTGGTATGTTTGTGGTGCCTATGCTTCATGTCTTTGAAGGAGATAAGCTAGCAAGTGCACAAGTGGGTACAGAGCTCTGAACCTCTGTATTTGCAACAGCAACAGCTTTCACTGTTCTCTTTGCATTGTCATCTCCTTTAGTAGTCATAAAATGTCAGCATACAAGGGTTATGGTCTGTGTATTTATAGGTATTCATATATTGAGTTCAATTTAAAATGATAGTTTGAGATACAAAAATAAGGCGAGAATCATAGTTAAAGCCAGAGACTTCTTATGCAGAAATTTTGGAATAAAAGAATGGCTAGATTTCACATCCTAGGCTGGATTTTCTTTATTTTGTAGTAATATACTTAATATACCTGTCTGTGAGACATACATAAAAAATATACATATATCTGTATACAGCTGTTTTAATGCTGGAGAACAAACTACAGTAAGGCAGCATCAGTTATTCTAATACTTCACAGGCCTTTACATTTTTAAGTGGTCTTTCTTCCCACTTCATTATGAGACTGTTCAGAGTTAAATCTTACAAGCCAGCCATATACATAACAGGGAAGAAATAACATGCTCCATGTAGACAGGTAACTGCCCAAGCGAACTAAAAAAAATGGTTGAAAAGACACTTACAGGACAGACATCTTTCCTAATGGTTCAGAAAATAGAAAAGTTTCAGGCTGTATCTGTTCAACGTAGCACTCAAGCCATTTTATGATATATTGCTGAGTCAGTGTCTTTGCAGTGAATTAGCACCTGAGGTGACGAGTAAACCCTTCAATGCTAATTTTTACTTAAACAGTCTCTCATGGTTTAACCCCAGCTGGCAACTAAGCCCCACACAGCCACTCACTCGCTCCCCCCACATTGGGATGGGGAAGAGAACTGGAAGGGTAAAAGTGAGAAAACTCGTGGGCTGAGACAAAGTCAGTTTAATAGGTAAACCAAAAGCCACGCATGCAAGCAGAGCAAAGCAAGGGACTCACTCCCCACTGCCCATGGGCACGCTGAGCACCCCAGGACAGCAGGGCTCCATCACACGTAATGGTTACTTAGGCAGACAAATGTCATCACTCTGAACATTCCCTCCCTTCCTTCTTCCTCCCCCAGCTTTATATGCTGAGCATGGTGTCATATGGTCTGGAATATTCCTTTGGTCACTTGAGGTCAACTGTGTCCTTTTTTGCTTTTTTGCTGTAACAGGCCAACAAATCTGTTAGGCACAACTTGCCTCAGTGAAGCCACACGGGCTGTCACCAGTCACCTCCTTATTTTCCGTGTGCCTTAGCATAGTTTCCAGGAGGATCTGCTCCATGATCTTGCTAGGCGCAGAGGTGAGACTGACAGATTTGGGATGCTTGAGTCTGAAATCAGGTAGTTACCAAAGATAGTAAAGTGTGAACAACTGCATGAAATACCTTTGCATTTTGAACATGAACACTCAAGTCTTGCATTTACTTTCAAATAGAAACCTTATATGCAGCAGAGAATTATCTTTTTATGAAATTAGTTACTCTTCAGTTCCTAAGAGATCTAAGTATGAGGATAGTTATGAGAATTTATAACTGGCATTAATTGCTATCATTTTTGTGTGACTTCTGCGTGTACGCATAAATCACTCAGCTTTTGAGCATAGCCTGGCTTGTGAAAAAGCAACCATGAAATCCAGGAGTTTCACAGTGCAGGTTTGCTTTCATTGCTGACTTTTGAAAAATGCACGTGTCTGAAGTCTTAGTTCTTCCATGTTTCTGAAAGCTGAAGGTTTTAAATGGAAGCTCATCCCATTGCAGTGTATCTCAAAATTCTGTGTGTAGTGCACTTTCTCAGCAGGGCTGTGTAGGTGGTTTGGTGTCCAGTGGTGATCTAGACAAACTGCTACACCCTTGTCCGTGCTATGGTGCTAATCTTTGAAACAACCTCTGATAAGATCAGAAGGCAGTTTGCCACAGTATTTGTGAATGCCCAGGCCCTGTAGATTAGGTTATCTTGTGATTTATGTCTAATGAATTGTATTATGCATGAATTCAAAAGATACATAGCTCATTTATGTATAGCTACTATTCTTGCATTGCCGGACAGATTTCCCACATCCAAGCCTTGAATAGTTACAGAATTTGAAATTACCTTGTCTTTTTTTTTCCACAACATGTGTGTCACAGTGATGAGGTGGGTATCTGGTCTCCCTTGATAACAGGAAGCTTGTTGCTGTGTGGCTGTCATAACCTGTTAAGATAACAATTCTTTGGCTACTGTATTATTTTTATTTACTTACTTTCTGTAGTTATTGTTTTGCATTAAATGCATATTTATGTTGTTACAAGTACACTTTAACTTATTTGCATATACTGTCTTCCAGAAGCAGTGGTTCAGGTCAGAGATGTAAATTATTATTTTCTTCTGAAAATTATTTCCCCTGAGGTTGGTAACTTTTTGTTGTTAGTTCTTATTGCCTAGCTCTCATATTCTGTGTATGGCCAGTGATTTTGCAATTAATTTCTAAAGATTTGATGAAATAGGTGGTTAGTCATCTCCTAAGAGGTTGGGAGTAAAACCTGCTGCTTTACATGGCCATGAACACTGAAGGCTGAGCGAGATGTTACCTACGCTTTTTGAATTTGCATCGCTTTAATACATGTAATTCCTCAGGAAGCTGAGTTCATGATACTCATTAAGTATGATTATGCTGAGTGAAGGGAGACATTTTAACAGGGATGAACTAAATCAGAAATTGGAACTGGTCTGTGGAAAGCTTGATGAGGCTTGGGATAGAAAGAACTGACAATACTTAAAAAAAAGTAAGAGAAAGCCAATAGGAAGACATTAGTTTACACTAAAGTGAAAAGGAGGATGTGACTGCTCCCAAGTGTTGGACAGATATTGACTCAGAAATCCTTAAGCAGCCAAAAGAAAGATTATTTTCAAACCCATCCTGGATCAGTGGAGGAAATGCCATTGTGTCTTGTTTACCAAAAGTTTGGAGTCTATGCCTGTAATATGAAGGCCACACACTTGCCAATAATAGTTTCTAAACCTATGATGAATTACATACTTGAACACTTTGAATGTTTAGTTCTCTGCTTGTATATAATCACAGCATTGTGATTACTGAAGTGTCATATCTTTACACTATAAAAGTGTGGTTGCCTCTTGAGAGGTCACATGAATTAATGCTTCTATAAAATATTGGATTTATAGTGTGATAAAATACTTTATAGATGTTTTAGAAAACAAGAAATTGTGGGGAGTCTTTTTATTTAGTAAGTACTTGTAATGTAGTATTATCCCATGCTGTATATTGCAAAAATTCCCATAGTCAGGGAAATGGTAATTTGGAAAAATGAACATACATATAATATGTATAAATACTTACGGTCCAAAACATTATCATCATTGGCTGTTAATCTGACAAGTATCTGAAAAGCATGAGGATTTTTCTTTTTCTGTGTCTTGATGCCCAAGCTTGCTTGACTCCAGTAAGAACAAAAGTTCTACAGTCACTTAAAAAGTAACTTGTTTCTGATAAGTAAAAATATTAGAAGTATATTTTTCTCACCCAAAACGTTTTAACTTCTTTTTTTGCTTGCTTGTGTTTTAATGAAAATGTCTTTTTTTTTTTTTTTTTTTTTAGTCATTATTTTTTAAAGTTCTACAAATATTTCCATTTCCATTCAGCTTTGCTTTTACATGTCAGTCTGGCTGTCATTTTAAGTACATACATTTTCTCTATCATCTTGCCTATAAGATAAGCAAGATTGTTACAAATGTACTTAGCTGATGAACGTATAGAAAAACGGGCCTGCTTAGATATTTTCAGTCTTTTCGTTATGTCTGTTTATCTAGAAGGCCCTGTTTAGGGGTATAGTACTGTCAAGCAACATTGTTTTCATACCGGCTGTTTGCCTACAGCTGCCTTCACAGAGCTGTGGAAGGTCCAGGCATTGAAGTAAGCTCAATTTTAGAGAGACACTCAGAAACCCACATGCTGCAGCTCCCCCCTGCCCTCTCACTTTGCTGAGTGAAGGAGGTTAAATGATTTTCTTCCATCTTCTAAAGCATGGTAAAAATTATGCAGTCTTTTGAAAGAAGGTCCTATTTAAATCTGGCTATTTCATAGTGAAAGTAAGAAATTTGATTTTTATTTGAAGCTTTTATAAAAGTGTTGAATTGATTGGTTGCAAGAGTGATTGATTTTACATTTAGCATGAGGAAGGCTGTGGAAGTTGGTCTGCCCTCCCACCTTTTCTTTTTTTAGACAAGGACACAGGAGGTGATGTGTTCTGGGCTGCTCTGAATAACTAAGATGTGACTTTATCTCAGCGGTAGGCCTGGTGAAAAACTTAAATGTATATTTTCAAGGAAAGTCCAAGACTAAAAATTATTCTGAATTAGAATGCAATATAGATATGACAAAAAAAAGGTTTATAAAGGTCAACCTGACCAATTTATTTAATGAGCTACCCAGTATTTTTTTCTGTTAGTTTAGACTTCAAATTTTATTTGAACACTAAATTTATGCTTTCTTAGATATATACAAGAGACATTTACACAAAAGACATTGAAGATTGCTCCATTTAAAGATTGTTCTCTCCTTGTGATACTTTTTCAATTG
The DNA here is from genome assembly GCF_023638135.1 of Falco biarmicus. Classification (NCBI taxonomy): domain Eukaryota; kingdom Metazoa; phylum Chordata; class Aves; order Falconiformes; family Falconidae; genus Falco; species Falco biarmicus. Next base: position 51,482,302 of record NC_079295.1, on the reverse strand, counting down.
CCTATAATTTTATCACTGTCTTCTGCTTGTGGATGGAACTTTCTATACTTGTAGTCTGCTCCATGATTTTATCAGATCTACGTCACCCTGCTAAAAATAGAAGGTTCAGAATGAGACAAGGGAAAGTCGTTGCTTTTCAGTGTTAAAGATTTCCTTTGAAAATTTTACAGTATTGCTGTATTTTGGAGCAAGTACTTGACATCCCATAAGAGGAGAGAAACACCTTTTATATTTTGCACAGAAATCCACACAACTGGGATAAAGTTATAGATATTTGAAAGTTACAGTTTGCACATGTTTAAGAGATACCACTTAATTTTTAGGTGGAATACTCCATTTTGTCTAAGTAAACCTGAGTTTCTTGTTGTTCTGAGTTTGACTTATTTTCCATATGTTCAGAACTGTTACATTGAAACTGGACTTTCTCCGGAATAGCTTCCCTAAGCAGTCAGACAGTATGAAAGATGAAGGTACTTGATTTAAAAATACAGGGCAAGAATTCATAATGGGATGAAAGTGGAAGGCGAGGAGAATAAATTGGCATGCAAGTGAGTTGAAATGACAATAAAAAGAGCTATTACTGGAGAATCAGTTCTCTGTGCTATGTGCTCTCACCGTTCTTGAGCTTCCAAAATACTGTCAGTGAACTTCATCCAGCTGCTTCCAGTCACACTGTCACTGTTGTGTGAAGACAACCAGTATTAAGCAGATCCTTTAAGCAGTGGGCATCTCAGATGCCTGGAACATGACAAAACTCCCGCTTCTCATCAATTAAAAGCCCCATTCATTCCTTCAAATAATGACCAGGTTGCTCGTTTATGTTCAGTTTAATGGAGGAGGTAGAAATGGCCCGGATACATTGTCATTAACAAAATGTCCACCTAGGGGAAAAAAAAAAAAAAGAAAAAAAAGTGGAGAGTTCTTTGCATTCTGTGTGGTTGCTGATGGCACAAGTAAATCTTCAGGCTACAGCCGTGAACACTCTGTAGCAGGGTAGAAAGATAAGGAGTATTTTAGTGAATTTACATATAGCTGCTAGCTCAGCTTGAATGTTTATAGTAGACGTCTGTTAGTAATGTCAGCATGGTTGAGGACAGGTAAATTGTATTCTTGTTTTGCAAGTTTGAGAGTTAGAGGGAAAAAGTTGGTCTCCTCAGCTCTGGCTTTTTTCTTTCATGAAAATCAGTACTTTGAAGAATTCATTTTAGTGATTGGTTTTTGCACTTTAGTGTTTGGGGAATTGATAACATCAAAAATGTGATGCTCTTCCTCCTTTTTGTAACATTGTGGCAACTTTCCAGAGTTTTTCACTTGTCCTCAATGCCAAGCAAGAAAATAGAAATGGTAGAGCAGTACTACTAGCTGAAAGATTTGGGGATTTTAGATTAATATTTCATTTTTCCATGTTTTTCTACATGCTGGCATTTAAGGAAATTGTTGCATCAATATTGCAAAGATACATTGCATATATTTTTATGGTTTGTTTTTCTTTTGTGTGTTAAAAAAAGCTTTCTTGTATGAAACTTTTATTCTGTCTATAGTGTTCCTCAGTCTCCGCTAACTGGCTATTTGCAGAAAAATCAAAGCTTCCTGTGGTTCAAATATTAATGTGAGATTTCTTTCCTCAAAACTGTTTCATTTAGTTTTTGGCTACCAAGATCAGAATTCTTAAAATACCTGAGCAGCATTATTTGTGCTTATGTAATGTAAATATGTAAATATGTAAAATAAGTAAAAACATATTTTCTAAAAGTAGATGTTTTATTTGGTTAATTGCTTTAAAGACATAAAGTGAAGGGAATAAATAATAAATATTGTTTTTCACAAAATTATAAAAAAGGTTACTGGGTATTAAAGTAAAACCAGTTGAAAATAAATACTGAGTTGTAATACTTTAAAATTAGTTTCCAGATTCAAAAAAGTTAATAAAATATGTGGAAATCATACATTATTATAGTAATACTACTATATTGTAGAAACACAATATCCACTGTATGTAATTATAAGGATTTATTAATTTTTTTCATTGTTTGACCAGTAAAATTGGATTTTTAACAACTAGGACTGCGGTCTCCAGACTTCTGAAGTCTGTAGCAGTCCGGCACCTGTTATATAGCTAGCTGGCTTGTCACTCATTACTGAGTTTTCAGAATTCAGCCTCACAAATAGATTTTTCTAGCTGGGCTTCCATCAGTTAAACAATCACCCTTCTCCTTTGTTTCATGGATTTTGAACTGGGAAAAAAAGAGATGGTGGCTTGATGTAGAATGCTGTGTTGCATTAAGAATGCTTCCACGGGATTTATGAGCCTTACCCAAACCCCATTGTTATAGTTTAAAGCCATTCAGAACTTCCTGGTTGAGCTTCATTCAGATTTTATAAATCCTTTCTCTAGATTCCACCATGTAGAATTATTCTCTTGACACTAATTTTGAAGTATTGCAACAATAACAGCGGAGTGTGAATCTAAACAAGAGGTTAACTGCCAAGTTAAAAAAAAAAATCACAGGGATATTAAAAAAAAACCAAAACAAAAAAAATCCCACAACAAAAAAAGCTTCTCCTGAGTTTCACTTAGCTTTAATATAGAAACCATAAAATAGTAAAAGTTTTACCAAAAATGAGTCCATTTTTTTTCTAAGGCTCTGCAGTCTTTGGAAGTTTGGAGCATAGTTTTAGGACAGAAGAAAGACGAATTATTTTTGTTCAGTACATTTTGTTTACTTCCTATCGTGGCATGTATGCTAGCATTTTATCTAAAGAACACAAGATTTTTCAGAGAGGTAAAACATTTATTTTCTAAAAATAGAATATTAATAGAAAAATGTAGATAAATAATCAAGTCAGACTGACAAGACAGTTATGGGATAGGAAACCTTTGGATAACTAAAAGAAGAAAAGCATTTAAGTCAATTGCGCTTTTTCATTTTCTTGTACATTTCTTGACCATGTTTTGTTTATCTGAAGAAAACATGAATTCTTGAGAGGATCAGCTTCTGTTGTAGTGCTGATATTGCTGCTAGTCAAAGAAAATTGAATGTCACAAAGATAAAAACAGATAGTAACTCCACTTTCTAGGAAAGGGTAATGGCATAAGTAAAAAATTTTTCTTCTAAAGTTACTTTGTTCATCACATTTCATCTCCATCTTTTCTCCTTTGATTTCTTCTCCTCTGATAATCATCTGCCAGCTTATGAAACCATTTATTTCTAGAAAGCAGTCATCAGTTATGAACTCATGAGTTGATACTTCTGCAACTATAAACTTTGGTGTATGGCAGAGTGCATCGCACAGCTGGGGTAGGAAGGCACCGATAAAGGAGGAGATGAAATGAGTCTTCTTGTGAAGTATGTTTTGCTGTTATAGTGTGGGATAAAAAGTTCTAGTTCGCTTAGAAGTACCTGCCCACCTCCCAGCTATGGTGATCCAAGGAAGTAAGGAGGTTCAGAAGGTCCTGGTCAGCACAGTATATCTGTAGTAGTAAACTAAAGCAGGCTGTGAAAAGCTTTGAGTGTTTTTCATGCCATCATCCATTCTGTTAAAATATTGTTGTGGTCGCAGGCATGGTTTTGAATATGCTCGGTGCCAAGTGGTGTACTTGCACATGTTTCATGAGATCTCCTCCGGAATTACAGGGGCCAAGGACAGCTTCCGATCAGTGATTCAGGTGGGGCTATGCTGGTTTTGCCAGGAGGTGAGTTAAGCCACATGGATACAGGGTGAGTGAAAACACTAGTCTGGACTGAAGGAAACACCTTGTCAGTCTATTTGTGTGGCTGTAGCCCATGTTGTAGGAGAGACTGGCTCCCTGAGTCACAGTCAGTACCCGTAATTTAGTTGAGGACAGGATTGTCAATTTGAAGAGACTGTTACGTTTCAAAAAGTCCTTTCCAGTATCAGTCCCAAAGCTGCCAAAGAACTGAAAAATTTGAGAGATATTTTGTCCTTTTCATCAGATCCCATGTATCGTTTTCCTCTGTCCTTAAGAATTTCGGAGCAAAGGGAAGCTGACCACCACACTGTCACTCTATTTCTGCAGTGGCTTGTTACAGATCTATTAATAGGATACCACTGTAGTTTAGGTCAGCAAAGAACACGCAGCTAGATCCCCTCCTTTGCTGTGTGGATAGGTGATCATTGCAGTTGAGGACTGAGAAGGCTTGAAATCCTTTGCTTTTCCCTTTTCTCCAGCTGGCCTTGTCTTTAGTTTTTTGAAGCAAGGCTGCTGTGTTTAAATGAAGAAAGTGTGAAAGAGTTAGGAAAGCAGAATCTGTAATTCTGTGGGTTGGATCTATTTTGGAAAATGGGGTTATTCTGATCAATGCTTGGCTTCTTTCTATCAAAAGGGAAGGATATGCTTGCTGTTCATAACCGAGACAGGACTTTTCAAGTTTCATCATGGGAATGTAAAGCCTGGTATAGAAAGAAGAATGGCTTAGTAAGTAAGGTGTTCCTAGGACCTAGGTAATACTCAGAGTTTGCCTGTTTGGCATGAACTTCCTGTGGATGCTTGGAGTATCTCTGGTCCCAGCCTTAAATGAAGACAGCAGGACTTGATCTCTTCATTATCTGTTGTGAGGAAAAATGAATATTAGAAATTCTGGGATGCCTTCATATTTAGACATTGGTAGTTCAAAAGTGTACTATGTCATATTTTTTTTAATGTTGAAGTAAAACTGTCTGTTTTGGAATTTTAAACCTGTCAAAATTGTAGGCATCAAAGAGCTGAATGTTATGTCGTATACACTTAATACGTCTGACCTTGATTTTATCTGTTAGATTTATTATGGAGTCAACATCCATTACCAGTATTTTGTGCTTGTATTTATTCATGACCATGGCATTATGTTAGTGGACATTCTACTGTTAAATTATTAACCTCCTGTAAGTGCTAATACACTGAAGGATTATTTGAAGCAATTATAGCAATCGCTGTATCTTTTAAATAATTGACTAATGGAACCAAATAGTTACTCTCTGGTTAAAGGAAAAAGTGGGTCAGTTAGTTCTGCAACTGAGTCACACACACACAGAGGGTTTAATTACCAAATGCGTAGTATGAACATCAGTCTTGCAGTATGGTATTTCATTCCTCACCAGTTTTCTATTTTGCAGTAGTTATCTCAGAAAACATGTATAGAGATCATGAATTTCAACTCTCATGTTTATGAAAGATAAGACTAGTTTTCCAGATGTCGGTTGATAGTTTCTCAGGTACAATCTTGAGCTGTGTTGTAAGACAAATCAGCCAGGACAGTGTGTTGTGGCCAAGGGTTCAAGGATATTCCTAAGGGAATAAATTTCTGTACTGTCATCTGTGTCCTTTGATTTTTAAAGATACACTACACATTTCTAAGAAGGTGTTCTGGTAGATGGTGCTGCCATTTTGAGAACTGAAGTAATTTTAATTTCCTACGATATGTTTTCTTCTCTTTCTTTTCCTTTAATCTAAACTTAGCTATTTTGGTCCCATACATATGTAGAAAATAGAATAAGATTTCAAAAAGCTACAAATTCACAACATATCTAGGACTAATGGAGCAACAATTGATATTTAAATGAGAAAGAACACAGAAATCAGCATATGTATTCTCAAATCAGAAATAAACCAAAAAGGGATAGGAACACTTATCAAATAAACAGCTTCTGGAGTATTTCAGGCAACATGTTTTCAATAAAATCTTTTTGAAATTTTATCGTTCCCTGAACAGTATTTCCTGCTTTTTTAATTCCCTTTGGTTCTGAACATAAAATAATGCAAAAGGTTTTGTTAGATCTTCAACAGTAAATTTTAAATACTTGCAGAACTCTGTGTAGTGCTTCTGGTCAGCAGATAGTTAACGCATGGATATCACTGAATTTAGCAGGATAGTCTGTCAGAAGTGCATGTTCTGTTACAATAATTTCACCTTTTAAGAAACCAACACTAGAATGAAATTATAAGGTAGGTGGAAAACTCAAAAGCATGTAATCCAACATCTTCTGATACTTCAGACGCATCCTTGGTTGCCTTCAGACAACCCTCATTTTGGCTTGTAATGCAAGAAAAGTTTATTAGCGAGTAGATAATCTGTAGCTGCAGTTAGAAGAAAAAAAGGTAATTAAATGTATTATGCCAAGGAAGAAAAGAAGATTTTAGCAAGTCTCAATTGTACCAGTATCCCTACTATTCGATATGTGGTGTGGTAACAAACAGCAGTAAATATAATTATGCTATTCCTTATGGTAGTGATTTTCTAAAACATGCACATCTGCTACTACGGAGTGATCTGCCAGCTCTGGGGAAATATCACTTAGCAAAACATGCAATGCACACAAAGCAATTTCCAGAAAAGTTGTTTGCTAAACTAAATCCAACACATTGGATATAAGCAAGCTGTAGATGAGAAAATCCTAGCAGAAAGAGCTGATGTTCCTTGAGAGATAAGCTGATATTGTTTTGCGTTATAATCTGGACCTTTCCGGTGGTGAGAAGTTGTAAATGCAACCAAGAGATTTTGAGCAGAGTGGAACCAGGTAAACAGCTACAGGAGTGTCTTAAGCACCCACATAACCACATATTGCCAGTTTGTCATGGTTTGTCTCTTTACGCTCTCTTTGTGGCTTCTTAACTGATCTTTCTTGAGATCTATAGTATCACTTAATACCATTAGATTCAGCACATGCTGGCAGTTAGGTAGAGGCTGTGGAACTTCAGTTTTTCAATGCTTGGATGCTTGTACCACAGGCCGATGCATATACTCTGCCATGGCATAGGTGTGACATTGTCAGCATGGTTCTCCAAATGCCGTTAGGATCTTTAACCCTTCCGGGAACCTGCTGGCTTTTTTTTTAAATGGATGCCATCCAGAAAATACTGCTCAACATTGCTTTTTATTACGCTGACAGCATTGTAACAAGTGTTTCAATAAGCATTGCAGATGAGCAAAAGTCTAGCCGTGCTAAAGACTGGACCCAGGTTTTGTGATAAAGCTGTGTGTGAGGTTTGACCAGGATAAGCTTGTTAACCTGACACTGCCCACGTGTATCCTGAAGTCAGAGATATTTCCACAAATCCCCAGGGAGTGACAATTTATTGAATGTATCCTTATGTGAGGTGTTGTCTTTTGATTAACTTCCCATATCTTTCTTGTGGAAAACAGCATCATGTTCAGCGTTGCTGAGCATTTGTAAGCTATTTCCATTAGCCGGTCTGCCTGCCCTGCAGGTAGAAAAGGCCTAGGGGGAGGTATACTTGTGTTAGGATTCACATGTACATTTTTTTCCTGGTTGCAGCTGATGGCCATGCCCTGCCTGGTATTATTTTCTGTGATGTGTTGGAGTAAAGTTCCTGTACCTGTTTGGGTCAACAGGGAACTAGTGTTTAAACAGGTCTTTCATAACAGAGTTAATTCTGGCTGAATGCAACCAAGGAGCATTCCTACAGCCGGTCTGCTGAATTGACGTGGCTTTGTGATGAGAATCTAGTAGGACGTCAACTCCTGGGTGGCCAAAGTTGTAAGTGCCAGGACAAGTCTTTCCGGAGCTCTGGGGGTTAATTGGTTTTGATGCAGGGCCCTGTGAGGCTGTGACCTCAGTGCTCTGGAGCTGGGTTGAGGTATCACACTTGGTTGTGCAATAAGCAGAAAGAATGGTCACCATGTTTCTCATCACTATCATACTGCCCCATGCTTTCTCTCCTAGAAGGCTGCCTTAAACAGAACAGAGGAGCTGTTTGCGGTATTTTCACGTAGTTTTATGAGAAAACACTCCTACCAGAAATCTTTATGTATGACATAGTCTAAATCCTGCAGTCATCCCGAGCTTTTTTCCTTTTATCAAGTGAATATAAGGCTTCAAGTATCTCTAGAAGAAAACTGGTAGCTATAGGAGTAGTATTTTCCACAGTGTATATGCTACCCTCAGGAACATTTCCAACCGAATTAAGAAGGCCTGAATGGGATTTTGACAGTTCCTGTGTTACTGTGTTTACAGTCCTGAATTTTTTTTTGCTCAGCTATCACTTGACGCTGAAGGCAACTTAACTCTACAGATCATTAATTATTTCCCTTGAAATTTCCCAGATAGCTTCAGGTTTTGCCTCTACGTGTGCCCTTGAGTGCTCCTGTTTCTACAAGGCTGATCAGCAGAGCACCCGCCTGTTGTACGGGGAGTTGAAGTGTTACACTGATGTTTCTGGATGCCAGTCTGGAGGCTGAAAGTCTGAAAATTAGATTCTTAAAATGATAGGGTTAGCTAGACATAGTATGTCTGACTAACAGAACACTGGTAAGAATAATGACGTTATTATAAGTAGAATTTTCTAGTGCTTACAGCATTAGCATAATTGTATTTCTGTACTATGGTGATGCTTGAATATACTCTGAAGGAAAGCTGTTCACTGCTAAATATCTTTGAGGATGCCTGCTGCATGAAAAATACTGGCTAAAATACTGAAGCTACAGTGGAGCCAGAATTTTTCCTGTTATTCAGCAGAGGAGAAAACTGTAGTGTTAGACTGAAGATGTCCTTGCCTCTGTTCACTTTCTTCTAGGCTTTTTTAGGGAGTAAAGGGAGAAAAAATGGAAGTGAAAGAAAAGGAGATAAGAATTATTACTAGCGGATATCACTGGACTCACAGTGCTGGCAGAAATGGATGAAGAAGCAGAGTCAGATTTATCACAGTAAAACAGTGGAGGATCTAGACTAAGACTCATGAGTTTGCCTTGAATTTGGAGGCAGTGCTATTATCAGTTCTTTCAGCAGTATGTTCTGTTTATCTAGTCTGAAAAGATTATGACGAGATTTAAGTATATTAGTAAAATACCATGAAATTTTGAGTGAATATTACGCATAAAGTTCAAATTGTTAGATGAGTATTACGCTGAAGTGTAATTTGAATCCGCTGTGCCATAAGATGGGAGTTTCCTCACTTCACATTCCAGTTAGTGTGGTTGAGTTTTCCATGTGGATTAAAAACATCAGGAGGTACTGTTTTCTGACACTGAGGTACATCCAGGATTAAGAGCTATGACAATCATATTTTTCGTGTGATATGCCTGATTGCCGCAGGTGCATTATATGACACAGAATATAGGAAAGCCACATGGACTTTCTCATATGCATCAGATTTCATGACTGCCATGAAACAACTACTCTTATCCACACCATATGGCAGTTCAAGACACATTAAATAGCCTTTTTCTTCTGCCGGGATTGGCAAAAGCCCTAATCCAACAGGAAATTTCTATTCAAAATCAGCAGGCTCTAACAAAATGACACAGTCACAATTCTCGGCATGGTATCAAGTGATGGCATTATAACCATCCATCTGCCAGGCAAGGGGGAAAATAAATGTCTTAAAGCAACAGCCACCATTCTAAATGACTCCATTTTTATGTCCTGTAAAACATGGCTAAGGTGATAAATGAGATACATTTCAATGCAAATGAACTTCCACGAAAAGAGATATATATATATATATATATGCCTATGTATATACATGCATTAAATTAGTCTGCACACTGCTGCAAAACAAAAATTATAATCTGATGCCGTTTGAATTCTAGTGCAAGTGCAGACTGAGAAGTGTTATTCAGAACATAATCTAAGAAGAGCCAAGTGCTACGTCTCATCATAAGATGCTAAGGAGCACCAGGAGACATTTGTATCAGATTAACTGTTGACCTCTTCAGCGTTAGTGATCTAAAATAAATAGTCCAAAGTAATGCTAGATCAAGGGACATCACACAGGTTTTATCAACCAAATCACTTACTCTGTTAAACTGGCTCTGTTTGATTGTATGTTTTTATTATTTTTATCATTTCATCAATAGGAGACTCTGAAATATGTTGTCTATACTAGATGGGATGATTAAGTTACCTATAACCCCGTCAGGCTATCAACATTGTGGAGAAATTAATACATATTCCTTTGGGAATGACAAAGCTGTTAAAGATGGCAACTGCCGAAGTCCTAAACTCCACTTCAACTACTGCCTTAATTTTAGTGCTCTGGAGACTTTAATTTAAATGAGCATAGAAATTAAGGTTACAGTAGCCCCTGGAATAGCATGGGTCATCTGCAGAGATGTGTTTGGTATGACTCTTTTTTTTATTTAAAGTGTTGTAGTTTTCTGCAAAAACAGGTTTATACAACAGTGCTGAGAAATGTCCGTAAGTGCTCTAAGTATTTTGTGTTTGCAGTCATGCTTTTTGCATTTTTATAATGCCTCAGGGCCCTAAAGAACTGGATATTTGCTTTTCTAAGAATTTTTTTAGGCCTAAGAAGTATGATGGAGAACAAGATTTCATGTTATTTTGTCCCATAAATATTTCTGTATAAAAAGAAAAAAGAAAGGCAGAGTGTTTTCATGCCATTTGGCTCCCTGTCATATGCTAAATTTAATATGAATTTATGAAAGGCAGGCATGTGCTAAAATGTGCTGTGTTCTGAAGAAATATGGGAAAGCCCCTGACATTTATAATCTCAAGTCTTGATTCATCAAAGAAAAATTTAACAAAAAGGGAGGCTAAATATTTCTTGCTGGATGCATTTCTTCCTGGAAGGAGGTTTCTCACTGTAGCACACTCCTTAGTGTTGCACTCCGTAGTATAAAGTTATCCAAAATATGAAAGACAACAACAGAAAAATAACAATTAAAACAGGTCTAGAAGTGAATTAAGTTCTTTCACATAATGAAATTTATTGCTTGAAGCTGTGACTAACTCTTCCAAAAGGGTATGGAATTGTAGCAGGAGTCATTTAATAAAATCATATGACCCATTTTTTTCTGGGAGATCAGGTAATATGAGCACCATGTTTCCTTCTGACTACAAAAGACTAACAAATTTTTCTTACACAAAAAAGAGCTGTCTTGTAGATTGTGGACAGAGGGATAATGTTAAACTCAGGTTTACCACTACTGTGTGATGCCTGAATAATCTGGATAGTAGTGAATAAGAAACCATCCTTTGCACAGAACAGGGCAGTATCCTTTGCACAAGTTATTTTTTACTTTACTTATCAGAAAGTTGCTCCCTTGTTCATCCACACATATATAGTAATCTAAAAAACCCAGACCAAAAAACATAGTGTAAATCCTGGCAATGTAAAGCTATGGCTTTATGCCCAAGTGCACCTGGAATAATGAAAAATGTTTTAGAAACTACCTACATATTAATAATAATTAAATTTATTCCAATAGCAAGCAGGAGAAACTAGTAAGAATTGCTTATATTTCATTTTCACAATATTCTTCTGGTACCAAACCTGTAGTCTGATTTAAATTATTTTCCCCCAAATTCTGCACAATTTGAAAGATTGTTCTGGGGTCCCATTCATATGAAATGTTGGAAAAGGAGTACTAAAATACTTTTAAAATAGTTTTTAAATGCTCCATAATCTACTAACTCAGTCTGTGTGAAGGTGTGGAAGTTTAGTACGTGAAGTGAGAATGTTGCTTCTGGATCCAGTGAATCCAAAAAGATTGAACAATGGCTACAAAGGAGTCTCCATAGTTCTAATAGCAGGATTGTGCAGTTCTGGAACCAATTTTCAAACATGTTAAACCACAATACTCACATACTCACCCTGACTTCAAAAAAATGAAAAAAAGATAAAGCAATTTCTAGTCACTGCACTTGCTCAGCATAGAGCAACTATCTGAAATTATAGGCCTGTATAACACTTCCCATTCTTGCATACCTGAAAAGGTTCAATTGGGTTTATATCAAGGATACACAATGTCTGTTATGCCTTCAGTGACATGATTTTAGTGAGAGCCAGTAACTGATTCTGATCTGAAACAGACTAAAGACTTCTCAAAGTTTTTGTAATGTTATAAGAATTTCAAGTACCGTTTTAGAGTGTTACTTTCGTTCTGAATTGTTTTCCAGGTTTATGTGAGTTGCCCATGTAGTAATATTAATGTAGATCAGTATATAAACTAGTTGCTTGTCTTCACTGTATAGTAGTAACCACTTTCAGTTATGAAATAATGATGAATAACTAGTGATACATTTTATATGGACTGTGCCTTCATTTGCTGTCAGCATACAACTTGCAGCCAGCCAACCACATGGGATCAGATCAGGTAGGACTGAACCCTCAAAACGCTGTGTGTATTTTCTGCTTTTCAAGATTTGTCCTTTAATGATAACCCCAGAGATGTGATGACCCAGAGCTCTGAAAATGCGTGTCAGTTCATAAGGGCAATACATAGCTGCAAAGTTCTGGAGTTGAAGGTGGGCACAGAATTTGTGGTGTATTGTGTAATATAGCAAATTGTCAAAGAGTTTAAAGATATACGCATCATCCCTTCCCTTTGAGCTATAACCTCATTACCTCTTATCTGCAGTGTCTGCCTTCAATAATCACAATTATTATCTAAATAATCTAAATAAATCAAATCCTTGCCTGGTGACTGGCTGCCCATCTCCTTTAGTCACTCAAAGAGCAAGGATTGGCATAGTAGCTCTGGGCTTGTTTCTCAACAACTGTATTGTAATTACAATTTTTGTAATTTACAATTGTAAATTTACAATTGTAAATTGTAAATTACAATTACAATTATTGTAATTGTAAATTACCAATTACCTACTCTGGATGCTACAATCATTTTTCCCGATTGACTTCTGAATTCAGATTTCTCAAGCTACTTTATAGTGACACAAACACAATATTAATTTTTTAGTTAAGGCAAAAATTTTAAAATTTACCTAAAAAAAAAAAATTAAAAATTAAAAAGAATTAGGGTTGAAAGGAGGTTATTGTGTCTTGAGTGATTTATGACTCATTTCTTTGTTTTGCAATCTGTAATAGCATACAGGCCATCAGTGGTCTTCTTGCAGGATTTACTACCACATACATGTATTCATTTATAGTATTTATTGCCTTGTCTCTGTGCTCAGTACGGAAATGCTACAGATAGAAAAGTAGAGTTATCCTTTAGAGCCTTGATCTGTCAGGGAAAGAGGTGAAGGACTGGAAAAGGGAATGACAAAGGGAAAAAGTGTTTTCCATTCTTCCAGGATCTTTACAGGCATTTTCATTTGAAGTGTGGATTGCTTGGTTTCCTGTGTCGTGGTAATAATTTCAAGCTTTTCCTTTTCATAATGATGAAGTTCTGGTCTAGCAAGGGTAGGACCAGTATCCACCAAATTGTTTCCTATGGACCATTTCTAGAAGGGAAATTAGTTTTCCTGTTAACTCCTTAAAAGCAGTAGAAATTTCTTTCACACTGCTTTCTGTTCTAAATCTAGATGGTAACTACCAAACGGGATATGCAGAGGTAGAACTAACCTCAACTTAAGTATTAGTTACTCAGGATTGCCTGTAGGCTGAGTCCTACATGCGCTTGATGACTTCTTCATGTTTTCTATGTAAATGTTTAAATTATTTTAATATAATTACTTTCTTAAATAAAGTTGTATTTGAAGAAATAAGGAATTAATGAATTATTTTTCAGACAAAAATGAAACAGCAATTACTTAGAAATACCTGGGGCTCTCAACACCAGACTTCAAGCAGTAACATTTTCAAGATTGTTTATCACTATCTTTTTCGTTAATTTTGGTGTGGTGATAGAACCTGAGTCTTGCAGTGATGTGGTATCTCTGGAAAGGTAACTAAGTAATCAACGTTATTGGTTCATCTTTCGGAGTCCAGTTTACCAAGGAAGTAGCATCTTTTATGGTATCCTAAATACCATCAGCATGATCCCAGTGCTACAGGAAGGAAATGCTAATGCGTAATAAAACCCTGTGCTGGTTTCCTCCATGATGAAACCTTTGTGTGTGTTTCTGTTTTAAACACTGTGGATCCTTTCTCAAGGTCAATCCAAGGATTCCCCTGCCCTATATACTACCTTCTTCCCTGTAGTATTCCCATGTAGTAGATTTGCTTATGTATCCTGGATGATGGATAAAGCATTTCAAACTGATGAAATCTTGGTCAGATGCACTTATATTGAAGTTGGCCCACTACAACAGCAGTGAGGTCCTCATTCACTTAAAAGTTTGTTTGCTTATGTCAGTGTAATAAAAGATGAAAAGCAGACTTTTTAGCCAGTGGGGGATGTATCTTAAAAGAATTCAGTATGTTTTGATGTTCTTGAAGTTACAAAGTTGCATTCAACTTTGCATAAGCAAAATTTTGCTGAATAAATGGTCAGGCTCTTCCTTTCAGTGTTAGGTTCCTTCCATGGCAGCTACAATCCAAATGTTTTCCCTGATCTCGCTTAGAAGCAAGAAAGGAAGATCCTGTCTCCTCAGAAGAAGGAGGGTTGGCTGAACATGGGACAGAGTTGTTTGGTAGGGGCAGCTTTTGTTTGCTGATTGTAGTCTTTATTCCGCTTTACTTAAAGTATTTGCTCCACCATTTCCCTTTGCAGAATCTTTAAAGATTTAATCTGGAAAATAAACAAATATACACCCAAACTGAATTTACTTTGACAGAAAGCTTGAATGGATGCAGTGGGGTTGGTGATGAAAGCCTGTCTTGGTTAGAGTATGGCAGCAAGTCTTCAAACTAAATCTATGGGATTTTGAGGCAGATTCACACACTGTAGATGTAGCCTGAATTTGTAAGTCTGGCAGCTCACTTTTAGTGAGTCCATGTGAGTCTGCTGTCCGCAGTCCTGCACGTTATTCAGGTGCCAAAGCAACTTTAAGCCTCTGTGTTCCTCATAAAGGGGAAAAATCCAGTTTACTAAGCTGCATCCCTGTCTAGCTTCTCAGATATATATCATAAATAGGCCCTGAATTTACAGTGAGACTATTAGGTTTCCTTGGCAAATAAAATCCTGAATCTTTTTGGTTAATTTTTGGTGGTTTTGTATGTTGTTTTTTTTAATATTATTTTTCAGGAGAGCAATATTATTCCAGATTTTTTTTTTAAGCCTGTGTTTGAGGTTAGCCAAAGAGAGCTCAATATGACTTCCATAATGTATGGGGCAGTGGCCTCCTGAGAGCATTTTTTCAAGTACATCATTTTTCAAGAACTCCAGAACACTACTTATTGATATTTTAGAGGTGCACAAAAGCTTGAAACGCTGACTATTTTGTAGCTAATTTATTCCCTTGCTGCATGCTAGCCTAGCAACCATACTGACTGAACTGGTCATATTTTTCACCATGGGTGAAGCTCAGCTTTAGGGAGGGGTTCATTCTGAACGTCCTGCTCTGAAATTCACTGAGAGACACTAAACTGCAGTTCATGGGAGCAAACTGCCTTTCTTAAAGTCGTCAGCGGGCTTATGCTTTAACAGACCAGATAACAAATGCGCTTTTTTTGAGATGAGGTAAAGTACAGTAAGTTGAGAGGCATTTGGAGTTGCTGAATTGCTGTTTTTTAAGAAAATAATCCATCCCTCTCAGACCCCCTGCTACATAGAACCTAAAGGCTTTTTTCTCCTTTTTAGCAAGGAGACACTGTTATGCATTATTCAAAAACTGGAGCTTTGGTAGAAAACTGAGAAACCTCATGAACACCTTTTAGTTAGGTTTTTAGCAAGAATATAAGAAATCCTGTCTTTACAAGCTTTAAGTTACAGTTTGTCTCCTAGTTCTGAGTAATTTGGTGCAATGAGTACAATGCAGTATTTGGCCATAGAAATGTTATTAAGACCAAAATAATTCATGCTTATTATTTTCTGAATTATTTCCTCATGTTCTCCATCTTTCATAAATCCTGTACACATTTTATAAAGAACATTCTAGTTGCCATTTTGCCTGTAAACATATCAGAATAATTCTTTCTAATGTTGCAGACTAACCCTGTTGGATTACAGAGGAAGCAAACCTATAAAAGCGATCCTGTATTTTGAAGATTTGCTCTTTTTCTGGGCATCTTTAACCTTGAGATTTTTTTTTCTGCAGTGATACCACACAAGAGGAGGAACAAGCCTGAAATTTATATATGAATTTGCAGTGTCAGATATTAAATAACATCAAGTCTTCAGAGTATTTTTCATCCTGTGTTTTCTTCCATGTAGAGGCATCCTCATACTCATGTACAGTGCAATTCTTCTGACCGTGTTTGGGCAGTGCTGTTAATTCACAGGTCTCCATGCATGTTAAAGAGAAAAATATTTATTGTTGCCTGTTTTTAAAAGATGACAGAAAGATAAGGTAGTGAAAAGGCAATGTAAGGAAATAAGAATATCATACGCTCTGGAATCATGCAGTCCACCCTTCTGCTGCTGTCAATGCAGTAGTGCATGCCAGTGGAAGTGAGAGGGCAATTACAGCACTAGTCTCACTCTTGCCTGTTTTAGCAATTGTTTTGGAGACTCACTGAGACACAAATTTAATTCAGGTTTGGGATCTTATGCTCTTTGATGGAGCTTTCCCCAGATTTGTCTAGATTTTGAACACGTGTATAATTTTTACTTCACAATAGCCTGTGATTCTGAATTCCACAATTTAATTGTTGGTTTTGTGGAAAAAATGCATTCTTTTTTAAAAAAAGTTGTTGCCTGAAAAGTTCATGGGCCACCACATAGTTCTTTTGTAAAGGTAAACTGTAAGTAATCACTCAGTATTCACACAGTTCTCATCATATAGCTCTCTATGAGATTTTCCTTGGGACTTTTCCAAAGTGATGCCTATTACTCGATTTAGTCTTTCCTTGTATGAAATATATTCCATTTTCCAGTCATTTTCACAAATCTTTTCTGAGCCTTTTTCTAAAGAGTTTTACTATATCATTTTGAATTAGATGAGTGGAAGTTCTGTTTGACTGAGTGGTTTTTCAGACCACTGAAATGATTTTTCCAGGTGAAATATTTTTATATAGGAAAGTTTTGGGTTTTTTTCATAAGAAAAACGCATGTCTGTAAATGGAAGCCTCTCAGAAGTTTAGGTACATTTGCTATTACTCCCTTTTGAGGGTGTATTACATATCTTGGAAGTTTAGCTCTTGGGACCAAAATATTATATGCAGTTTACTTGACCATAACAAGAGTATTTAGAGCTTATTCAGCATAAGTGTAGCTGAGGGAAAGGTTTTTCAAAAACTGGAACCGAAGGAAGCAGCAGTACTGACATATATTTTAAGGAAAAATATATGAATTTTAGGTTAGATTTTTTGCCACATGAATGGCATCTTGCCTCTGGTGTGAGCACCAGGACAACACTATCTGTTTTCATACTCTGTGCCAATCAGAATTTACTGCAACTGCTACAGAAGATACTCACACTCTATTACTCATCTTGACATTCTATGAGTAAAGTTTTTCATCACTAAAAAGATAATTCTTACGAAAAAAAGAAGTTTCCAAAGTAGTCAATTTCTGTTATAGACATATCAGGCTTTATGGTTTTCTAAGAGTTGAATTTATTTATTGCAGGCCTTCTACAGCTCTAAGCCTAAGCATGTTGAAATGTAAAGATATTGCTAATATGGGAGCACTATTGCTATTTCTTATTATCAGCATATATTACTTTTATTTTGGAGCTTTAGACCACTTCTGTGTGTGTTTGTTGGTCTTTATTTTTTTCCGGTCATGCAGAGAGCATTGCTTGATTACTTAGGTCTGTAACAAGGGATACAAAGGAGCCAGAAGCAGTGGTAGCACCTGTCCCTGTTCTCTCCATCACTGCCCCAGCAGCTGAGCTGTACCAGGGGTGGTCCACTAACACTGCTGAAGTACTTTTCTCTAACATAGTTTCTGGAAACAAACCACAGGAAGAAGACTGTTAAGAAATGTTGATATATAATAAGCTGTCCTGCATGATTTTGTTGCTAGTGATTTGTTGGGCTGGATCAGTCCAAAGAATTGGGAAAAGTTTTCAAGACACAAAGGACAGATAAATGCCAGTGGAGTCAGGTGCTAGTTAGGCTTTGTTTCTTTTTTATTCCTTAAAAACTGACATCTGCAGTACAGCAGGGGTTTTTTCTACTCTGTTTTACATCTTTGCATTGTTACCTCTGTATATTCCCACATACATTGCAGAGCTATGGGGTTATGCATTACGCCTCAAGGACTTGAGATTATCTCTAGCTTCACGTTATTGCATCCCATCCCGATTCATTTCAGGGCACACTTATTGTTTCCCATTGAAAGCCAGTTCCTTACTAATCATCACGCTCAGACTCTAGATACAGTGCCTTCGTCTGATAAAACAATGTCATTCAGGGGAAGATGAAATGGTAATTACAATCAGAGTTCAAGCTGGCAGGAGATGGAGCAAAAATTAAAAGTGCTAAATCTGTAGCATTTTGATGATCTGAAAACTCCCTAAATTTTGCAGCAGAGCCACATTTAAATATGTAGCGAAGTGGCTCCTTGTAAATCAAGTCATAATTGTTCAGCTCTAGGTTGCAGGAGCCGATTTAAATTTTCTACTTCTCTACAGAATTCTCAGCTTTGATTAAGAGCAGAGGTATGAATAATGGGCTTCCCCCCATTAAATACACAGTCAGGATTAAAAAAGAAACAACAGAATATCCAAGATGCATTGTACAAAGTTGCAAGATACATATAATGTTTCTTTTAAAAGAAATTAAATTCCAGTCCTAGAAGTATACAGTCTCTCTTATTAAAGTCCGAAA
Organism: Falco biarmicus; assembly: GCF_023638135.1. Classification (NCBI taxonomy): domain Eukaryota; kingdom Metazoa; phylum Chordata; class Aves; order Falconiformes; family Falconidae; genus Falco; species Falco biarmicus. Next base: position 51,463,767 of record NC_079295.1, on the reverse strand, counting down.
TGAGAAGGATAATGACACACTGTAATATCGATGTCCACCGCAGATATGTCTGTGGTGCTCAGTACCGTTACGGTGGTTGCTCTAGGGCACTGAAAATGATTTAGATTAACGTGTTTCTAGAAGATACTGATGCAAAGGTTGTCAGTGAAAGGGACAGATAAAAAGCATTTTAACAATAAAAGCACCCATTAAATGGCATGTGAAATGTGTGATTTGTTACAGTCCTGGCTAGTGAACTTTGCCAGGATCTTTACTCTTTTACAGATGGAAAATAGCCACTTCTGACCACAGTCAAGTGTATTTGCTGTGCAGACATGGCTGTTCAGTAACTCCAGCGATCATGTTTATCTGGTCACTGGTCCAGTTCTGTATTAGGTATGAATTATGTTTTCATAGATACCAGAAATATATCTGGATGTCTTCTAGTGGTTCTATAGTCTTGGTCTTACCTACTTTGAATTGTAAGGATTTTGCCATAAAAGATTATGTCTACTTCAGAGAAATTTCAGAAACATTTTTTTTATCTTTTATTTCAAAAGGGACAGTTTACTATTATGGATAGAGAACTTGGAAAAACTCTATTTTGCTTAAATATTTTATCTTAAACATGTTTGCACACCTATGAATATGCTTGCTTCCTGGACGGCTCTTCTAGAAAATATAATTGGTGTTAAATTCTAAAAGTTACCTAATGTTGAGAGGATAGTGGTGTGGTGAGTTTGCTGTGCTCATTAACTTCTCAGTGTAATACAATGTAATATTTGTGATCTTTAGCTAACCACTATTTAATTTATCAGAAAAATAATAAGCAATGCAGGAATTTAGTGAAGTGTCTAGAGGACTCTCTTTGCAGCAACTGACTATACTGGATTCATTGGTAGATCATGGCTCTTCACTGAATAGCTGGCAGGATTCTTCAGCTTTTACAAGATGCTATTTTGTCTTTCATTTTCGAATGCTAAATGTAAATGTAGTTGCATATAACATTGGTCTGAAGATGTTTAGATAACATTGTCTAAAATCAGATTACAACTTTCCCACTGGATGCCAGGGCTTCATCACTTGCCTACCTAAAACCACTGGCCAATATCACTGTTGTGCATGTTTCTGTGAAATGTGCTCTAGTCACACGCAGCCATGCAGCCACTTCACCTGCGCCAGCCTTGCCTAGGGACGGGGCAGAGCTGCATATAGTGGGAGACATCAGAAATGTGAAAACAAGGTCTTGGGGGGGTGGGGGGGCAAGGGGGAGTTTTGCAACTATTTTAAGTTTTGATGTATATGTACGAACAGAACACCAGCACATCAGGAATTTTTGCTAGAAAGGCAGTATAATGTTATTGACAGTTTTAACAGTGTGGTAGCTGTGTGAATTAAAATAACAATTGCTTCATCTAATCTAATGCATTGGCGTGAAAAATGATCACTTGGAGGACTCAGGCAGTGGGGGGATTGCCCTGTGTGTGCAGCATAACACAGCCACGTGTAACATAAGAAGCTTTTGCCTGCAGACAGAATATACTTGAATAGGTGGAACAATAGTATGGCAAATCCTATGATCTTATGAAATGTTCAAAATAATTGATTTCTTTCTATTTTTCTCCTTTTTTTAAAGACAAAGTTGAGAGTGGGGAATGTAACTGCTTGATTCCATTAAAGCTAACCAAGAATGTTTCACTAATTGTAACATTACAGGGATTTGTAATTGATTTGATTGAGTTTAATTGATTTACTTCTTCTATGGATAGACTTTAAAAGGAGTACCTGAATATGCCTTGAAAGCAAAGAAAATAACAAGGGGCTTTGTGTAAATTGCTGGGTGCTTTGCTGTAAAGCTAGATATGTTTTTCTTTAAGAAAATAAGGATTAGCTTTTATCTCTATTAATTAAGTTTTACTTAATACCATCTCATAATTAAAAATATTAAGGGTTTTTTTTGTGTGTGTGTTTTATTTTTATATTGTCTTAATTAACATAGGAATTCTTAAAGATATACTGTAAAAATGGGTGTGTCTTTAAAATTTAAGCTGTGGAAACAAAACTCTAGATGCTATAGCCACGATTTTAAAATGTTATGTTCAAAGAATAGTTTAGTACCTTTCAATATTTTCCCTTGTGTCTTTAGGTTCTAGCAAATGCCTTTAACAAAATCAGTGTTTAATGGCTTTACGCTCCTTTAAACAAGTTGTAGCAAGAGATAGTACAATGTAATATAAGATAACATGTTCTTTGAAAGAGAGGGACACAAAGAAAGGAAGCAAAGAACTCTCTCAGCATAGTCCTACACACCATCTTGATTTTTGAGCTCTCTGCATATCATACAGAACTACAAGTGTTGCAAAAGAAAATATTTAGTTTGTGTACTTCTGGTTACCCCTGCAATTTACATTCTGTATCTGATTTTTATTCTTTGCCAGCTCATTTCATGAAGCAATTCATGAAAGAAAGAAGTTTAAACCTATAAAGTTTTAAATTTCAGTTCTCCTACCTACTCAAGTAGACTGTAGTGTGTCAGTAAACATGGAATCCTCACCGGAAAGTCTCCACACCAAAGACAAGCCTTCCTGGTGTGCAGGTGGCCATAGCGTCTATCGCCTGCCATTGCCTGCTATCACAACCAGCCTTGCTCTGTCCTTTGGAAAGGTGGAATTATTATCCACTTGCAACTTCAAGTTATGACAGCATCCAGCAGAGGAGGTGGAACAAAGTAGCACCCACCTTGCTGCCCGAACTCTGTGCAGCGCCAGCAGTGTCTATCCTGGTCTAAGATAAACATCAAACTCAGCAAGGTCATGTCTTTAGAAACTGTTCACGCTGTTCAGATTCTTAATTAACTAAATGCATAGTGAGTATCTAGGTTAACACCATCAGATTTAAGAGGCAAGAAGTTTTGATGGAGACATCTGTAAGATGCTTCTTCCCTTGGCTGGATTTGTCCTGAATTTGATAACCTTATGCTCTATTTTCCTGTGAAAAGTACCAAAATGTAGAGTAGAATTGTATTTCTCTCTGTAGGATGCCTAGCAAGAGTAAATGAAACATAGATTTCTTCTACCTGCTAGCAGTATATCAAGCAGTGGTCAGCTTGGTGTCTCATGTGAATAGCCACTTCTTTTTGACATCATTGTACAATTCTTGTTGCTTTACATTCTAATCAATCTAAGTTGGGTAAAATAGCAATTATAATCAATGCCTATATTGATGGAGCAGAGTGATAATAGGGAACAGCAGATCAGTAACAAGAATGGTTTATTGTTCCTTCTAACAGCTTGCAATAAAAGGCTAGTTCTATAGACTAATTTATAAGCTAAACCCAAAATCTGGGAGTGTCCCAATGGAAACAGAACAAATTTTGTTATCCATGAAAGAATATTCAAGCTGGCTGGGTTAAGCAGACTGTCTTTTAAACATTCTTCCACTGCTGATGACTTGATCTGATCCCAACAGTCTTTATAATATCAAGTGTGGTCAGTTTTAACATGTTATATTAAATGCTCATTCCTCAGCATTGACGAAAGTTGATCAGTTCCCTTCCAGGAAAAGGGGACTGGAAACAAAATCTGCCCTGTTCCTTTGACTGTCACAACAACTGAAGTGCTGTCAGGTCCTGTCCTGTCAGCTTGCCTTCTCACCTAAGAATCCATCCCTTTTGTGTTTCTTATTAAACTGTCTTTATAAGGAGAGGCACAAGGTCACCGATACTCGGTAGACTTAAACTGGGCACCCAAACAGCTTCCAACAAAATAAGAAAAGCTTGACTCTTGCCATGTCAAGCTGGTGGAGTACCTCGTCTGCAAGCCAGGGGTGTCCCTTCTTCATTGAGTGCTGTGGCCAATTGGCATTATGGAAGAGGAGGACACTGTTCTCTCTGTTTCACACAGTGTTTTACAGAGTGTCAGACACGTTTAGTTAGGCACTGGGTCTGCAGAAGAGATTCTTCTGATGTTTGTGAAATGAAGGAGCTATCTATACACAGCCTTGATTCAGACATCCAAACTTCAGGAAAGATTGTGAGATCAGATATGGCATGAAAGAATATGAAAATAGTTATCTTAGGTTCAGAGATGTAGCATAGCATTATGTCTTTGACGGTTGTCTCTGCTAGTTGCTGAGGAGAAAGCTAAAAACCGGTGGAAGTGTGTATAAACAATTCATAAGGTTACTCTCCCAGCTTCTGTGAGTCATTGTCTCAGTAGCTTCCCAAGGCAGGATGACATTTGCGTATCTGATAACCTTTGATGGAATCCTGTTAGCTAATTTTTCTGACTGTTCTTTCCAACCCATATGAACATTTTTCATCTCCTTTACACTGTGGAAATGTGTTCTGGAGACCACCCACACAATGTGGGGCAAAGCACGGGCTTGAGTTTGTTCTGCATGTGGCCATAATAGAAAAATACTATGGGGCATTACCCCATTAATTGGTTGTTGGGTGGTCCATGCTTAGTGTCCAGAATTTTTGGGTTCACATTGATAATACTTGCATCTCTATATTTAATGATACATGGACTGTGGTGTTCTGAACCCAATAGAAAAGGGTGGACACTTCCCTTTGAGGAACTGGGGCAGCTAACCTGGGGACACCATGCGGCTGCTTAGAGTTTGATCCAGGTGCTAGAGGTTTGGAGGAATGAAACAAAGTGGAATAGAAGACCTCCATTTCTTCTGAGATGGAGAAAGCACCTCCTCCTAGCAGGGTGCCTTAAACGAAGGACACTCTAGGGAAACATTAATATAATAACAGTCCCTATTCCAAGTATCAGCCTGTGAGACAGCCTGGAAGTACTGATCTCTTTGTCTAAATAAATTTTAGTTTAAACATTGTCCTTGTTAAATATAGTGGCTTTCTGCTCAGTAATTCTTTAAAATGCCATGTATCTGGTGCCATATAACTGATGTATTGGGTGATATTTTTGATTCAGTAGGAGACATATTTGAATCAGATGGTGGGTTTGATTTACTGTAGGAGATATCTGTTTTGATAGATGATGCATCTTGTTCTGTATTGAATAAGCAGTGATTCAACAGGGATGTGTCTGATTTGGTGAATGAAATATTGTATCTGATTTTGATCAATTTTTCCTGTAATACACACATTTATTTTAATAGTTGATGCATTTATTTTAGTGTGAAGTGTATCAAATTCTTCATGTAATGTTCTTTCTTCTGTTGGTGTGATTTATGGATTTTACAAGCAATAGATATATATTTCAATTAAAAGTAAAACATTCATTACTGTCTGCCACGCATTCACAATATTCTAAAATATTTCAGATACTGCTCATGTAGGTGTTTGTAGTGGTCGGATATCAAAGTCATTTTTCTGTAAGGTTTTCTGAACAAAAACATTTATTTGACAAAACTAGCAGTGTGTTATTACTTGAAGGTAAAATGTTTTTTTGAAATGCAACAGTTTCTGTTTATGCCATGCTTAACACAAAGAGCTTCTGTATGTGCCACAGATATTTAAAAGAATTAATAATGCATGGGTACTTCCATAATCATCATCAGCCAGGGTCATGTCCTGCATGCACATAATCATTGAGAGTTTTCTTTGGAATGAATAGGTGCAGGAGTTAGGGCCAAAGATTTTCACTGTTACGGTATTACTACTGTGATATTTTTTTATTTTGTTTTTTTTTTTTTTGGCAGCAACTTTGCTCGTTTGCTCTCCAGGAACACAGTGATTTATAGAGCTTGTGATGACCTCTAATCTGTACCTGATCAAATAGCCACACAATGTAATTTGGTGCATCTTTTCAATAAAGGGCAAACTAAGATAGGTTTTGGCTGGCACCAGATTACCCTTATTTCAAGTGTTTAAATTTTACAGGACTAAAGGTCACTTCCCTGGATGCTTCTTATTACATTTAGTACCATGCTATGAAAATAATCATATTAGGTTCAGCCCCACCTGACCTTTTATACGCTACTGCTTTTATTTAATATAAAACAATTGCTACAAGAAGAAAACTGAAATAAAAAGATGAAATTTATTAACCACCCTCAGGCTGATACAAGATTATATACAAGCATAGTGAATAGAAATGCAAAGTTGGAACAGGCTTGAAAAAGAGAATTTGAAAGTATGACTAATGCTAACACCTGGTGCTACTCAGCAGAGGCACTCATCTGCCGCCGTGTGAGGCTCAGCCTTCCTCTTTTGCTCCCCCTTACTCTCAGTGTGGATGGAGGATTGCACCTCTGGAGATCCGAGTTCTACTACTTAGAGTCATAGAATCGTTTACTCTGGAAAAGACCTTTAATATCATTGAATCCAACCTACCTAGCACTGCCAAGTCCACCACTAAACCGTGTCCATACCTCCAGGGATGGTGACTCGACCACCTCCCTGGGCAGTCTTTTCCAGTGCTTGACAACCCTTTTGGTGAAGAACTTTTTCCACATATCCAATCTAAACCTCCCCTGGCCCAACTTGAGGCCATTTCCTCTTGTCCTATTACTTGTTACTTGGGAGAAGAGACCAACCCTCACCTTTCTACAACCTCCTTCCAGGTAGTCATAAAGTGTGCTAAGTTCTCCCCTCAGCCTCCTTTTCTCCAGGTTAAACCACCCCAGTGCTTTGGGCCATGGGTCCCCAGCTGGCACAGTGTGGCAGGTAACGCTGAGCTCTTATTTCATCTCCTGATGACAAGACTCCGGCTTTACTGTTTTAACATAAAATAATTGTCCTGAGTAATGGGAAAATGGGATGAAGAGATCAGGTATATTCATGTTCCCTAATTCTGATACATATGTATGTATATTGCTTCAGTTTTTAAGGTAAGGAATATTTTACACATTAAACTTACAGTGTGAAATACTCTACCGCTTCAGAAGGATTGTGAGATCAGACAGCTGCCCGCACCTCCGCTGTGCTTGGCAGGGTATGTAAAATAGTGATAAAAGGGCTCATCCCCTCTGATACAGGTGTAGCTTTAGGTTGAGCCAACTCTGCCTTCTAGGAACTATTTCTGGATTCCCCCAAGAATATTCTGCACCCAAGCTTTACTCTCTCCTGAGAAAGCTGCCTGCTTGGGAAAATGGAAGAATAAAGTGATGTAAAACAGGCTGTGTGACTTCAGTTCAGGAAAAGTACTACTATTTTGTTATGTATTTTTCCTTTTTTTTTTTTTTTTTTTAATATATATATATATCCTTCCTTAGCACATGAAAAATATAGATGCAGGGACTGGAAGTCATTCCTGTTGTCTGTAAGACCAGCACTGGGGCATGCTGGCTGAAGGCAAGCCGAAACCTCACTTCCACCTTCAGCAAAGTTTCTTTCCAGTTGGAATTTCTTCCCTCTAGTGAATGATTTGGGAAGATACTTAAAGGCCATGTTTTCCTCTAGGCTCTGGGCCCATTTTGGACAAGTACATGTGTATACAGAAAATATCATATGATGTTAAATAGTAATAACAGCTATCTCTTCACTTTTTCATTGGAAAGATGGTTAACTTTTCATACTTCACTTTTTGAGAAAGAAATTTTGTAGTTTTTCAGTGTTTGTGTGTCCACAGCCAGGTTTCATTTCCAGCTCTAAGACAACTGTCACAGTGTTCAAGCACTTAAAGAATTGTGAGTTTGGATATTTAAATGGTTCCAAACCATTTAGGAGTTTATATTAAATTCTATTAGATGTTCATAAAAGCTATAAGCATTAGTTTCCACAAGAGATAAAAAAAGAAGCAAGGTAAAAAGCCTTCAGAAATGTCTACATAAGGAAAGACATCCACAGTTAAACAACAATACGAATTTTTAAACCTGTAAAACGCTGTCATTTCACCTTCTTCTTGAGCAGCTGGACTATTCTGTTACCTAGGCTGTGTAATGGACAACGCACAGGCTGTTGGGAATTAAGTATAAAACCAAACATGTGGCCTTTAAATTTTTTCTGACTTGTTACAGGGTGTAACACTGCGTTATGCCATATCGCATTGGTATGATGGGCAAGTGAAACAAGACAGTTCGTGCTAATGAACAGGAACACACAGCAGTCTGCTAGTTACCAAATTCACTTAGAGTATTTCAGGGCATTTGGAAGTATTATGGGAGAGACAGTTATTGCTGAGAAGAGCTGAATTGTAATGAAATTAGGGAAGCGAAACCCATGTTTCCCTTTGTTTATACTAAAGTGTGAAATGTTCTCGTACTGTAGATCTGTATATTCTGCCTGCTTTAAAAGAAAGGCTGTGCTGCAAGATCATTCAGCTAGGGTGCAGGAAGCATATCTAAATATCAATTGAAAATACATTTAATCGCAGCAGAGTTTGTTTCAGACAGGTACCTGGCTTTATGGCCTTGATACTCAAGGCAGATTTGTGTGTTTGTGAATAGAATGAGAGAAAACTGACTGTAAATTTGTCCCAACCCTATCACAATAATAGCACTTTGGAAACCACAAAGGCAAACAAATTTTTAATTGTCCTAAAAATTTCCCTGCTTACTGTTGCCAGTGAACTTCAGGTCATCTGTTTGGGCAAGCAATGTGTAATATGAACATGTGCTGGATATTTTACACTTTAACCTTTGGCATTTCTAGATTGTTTCCTCTAACTTTTCATGTGCACCCAAATTATGTAGGCCAAGGAGCATTCACTAGTTTTCATAAAATTGATCTGTGCTGTCTCAAAGTAGAAACTGTTTCCAGACCATTCAATATAGCAAGGACAGCTGGAAGTGCCCTAAGGTCATATCTGTCTCTGCTGTGATCTGCCCTTCACCTATCAGTTCCTTGAAGTGGAACAGTTTTCACTGTACAGTAGTTGAGCTGGTCAGTTCAGGAGAGGAAGGCAGTCAGCATCAGACAGAAACCAATTTTTACCTCCTATTAAACTCCAAACACGAAAGGCAAGAGCTGCAGACAATCTTGTCATCTTCGCATCTCACTCACTTGCTACCCACCTGGCTACCTACAGGGGAGTTCAGGACTCCATTCAAACTATTTATTGTCCTGCTGTGCTTTTTTATTGTTGAACTTTATAAGGACCAGGAACATTGCAGAGGATGGGTGAGGGAATTTAAGCACAGGGAATGAGAAGCTGCCAGTGACTGAAAGGAAGTGGGATGGACAGTCATCTTCTTCTAGAAGTATGGTGGGCACAGCAGGGTGTCTAACAGCCCCAAGAATGATGACACCAAACTATTTTGTTGTTAGGTGAGGACTCAGAAATATTATCTGGAATTAATAATAATAAAAGAGACATAAAAAACATTCCTTGGATCTGAATAAAAATGATCTTTCCAAATCACTTTCCAAATCACGAAGTATTTGAGATGGGAACAATATTTTCTATAGAGGTCTGAATTGCTTTCAAAATAAAAAGGGTCTGATTAACCTCATACATGAGCAGTGTCATTTTCACTTCTTGAAAATGATGCTGTAGGAATGTGATAGAGTTTTGGTTTATGCAGTAGATTAAGAAGCCTGCCCCAATTCTATTATTAAAAATGTCTTTCTTTCTGAGGTCATTTAGTGTTTCTGAAATTGTTTCAAGTATGCACCTGAGCAATACAATGAATAGTTATCAGAATAGAATATAAGCCCACATTTGGGCAATATAACGTATTAGAAAGATTAAGTAAGGTTCCTGAGGAGAATTGCCTTGATAATCTGACAGATTTGCGACAAACCTCATAAAATTTCCTGTACTTCTCAATATAATATATTTTTTTAAATGTTAAAAACTGTCTACATAATTGGAAAGACCTTTCTTCCTGATTTGGCATAGAGGTGTTGCTGTGTAGTCAAGGCTGCTATGTTATTTCTGATTATTTTCATATTGTAAAAAGCTGTCTTCTGAACTTTCAGGGAGTGCAGTCTTTCAATCACTGTTTCTTATTCTTGCTTACTAGTCAATACCTTGGACTGACAGCATTTGAAGACGTCTTTCTTCATTGACCTTCAGGAGCTTCATTTAGACCTTAAATATATTTCTATTGCAGCTAGGAACAATTAGTACTGCAGTTATAATCACTTGGATGGAAAGTGGCAGCTGAAAATACAGTACCACCCTCTGCCCTCTTCCACTCCAAGGTGCGGTTGCCTACCTCCCAACCTACAAGTTTCACTTCAGCCAGACTTCAGCTTCTTGAGGTTACTTTTTCCACATGCCAAAACCTGTTCTTATTACCCTATATAAATATCTCTCCCTGCAGTATTATTCTTGTAATAACGTACACACTCATTGTTAGCTCCATTTCCTAACTGAAGAAAATAAGGCTGAGAGAAGTTAAGAATATGGGGTTTAAGTTCAGAAACGCACCAGTTACATGTGCACAGTTACTGCAGCTGCACACACATGCTATATATTCTAAAACCCAGTGAGGTATATTAGATTCTGTTTCCACGTACATTTGAACACTTGACGTAGGTATTTGTATACTGTAAAAGCAGTTGTGCACAGCTGGGCAGAAACAGTCCCCAGTGAGTTCTACAAGGTCATTCAGCAAATGAATATCAAACTTGAGCCTGGATACCCAGTCTCTCAGCTGCTGTATATCTTTTATTAAGTAGAAAATGTACTGTTATAAGAAAGTTTCTCTGAGGTTATATTGCCTGTTGAGTTTAAACAGGTTTTCCAATCTCTTAGTGCCACTTTTCCTATTGTTCTGCTATGAAAAAGCTCACTATGAACTGTGCAGCAGTGTCATTTCTAAAAGATGGGTATATACAGCAGTAGCACACATACTTTAATAATAAAAAACTTAATACAACAACAAAAATGTTGTTTCAGCTCTTTTTCTCTGCAGCAGAACAGTGGCACCCAGTGGCCATTTATGCAAAAATACTAGCCAATAAAATTTTACAAACTCGGTATCAGTGCGAAGAAAAATGAAAAGAAATAGAAATTAGCACTTGTGTATCATTTGCTCTTGTACGCCTCTAAATATTCCTTAAAAACCTGTAAGCCTCAGGCAAATTTCAAGGACTCTTCATGTTCTCTGATACACAAATCTGTATTATCCCTTGGATATATATATGTGTGCTCATAGGTATGCATATAAGAATTCCATTTTGTTATGTCACTAAAAATAAGTTAACTTCTTTTGTTGTTTTTTAAAAAGAATCTTTTTGCATTGGTTTTTCATTGTGGGGGGCAACGATTTCCCTATATTTATGCTTTCACTGTAGTATTTTTCATTGTTTATATATATAAATTAATATATATAAATATATATAGCTATATATACAATTACTACAGAGATTCTGAGGAAAATATGAACATTTCCCAAAAGAAAATAGGACTGCATCTTTTCCCCATGTTTCAAATGTCTGTTGGATTTTAACATGAGTCAAGGCATTTTCGCATATATTTCATTTGTCTTCAATAATCCCGTTTGAAGAACTTTGCATGTTAAGCACACATATCCAGAATGTACATGAGAGGTTTGTCCATGGACAATTTAGAAATATTTTCTTCCTGGAGTATGCAGCTAAAGTTAGCCAGCCCATAGAAAAAAAGACTCACTGATTTGGTATCTTAGGCCAAGTTCTTATCAGATTTTGGCTTCAGAGAATTATTGAAAACCTGTTCAAAATTCAGACAACCCAGTTTTGTATGAAGCCTCTGATTCCTCTTCATCCTTGTGGGTTGTTTCCTCGTAACAACTGAATTATCTTTGCATTCGTAAGGCTGTATTGCTCTTGATATGTTTTCATAATGCAGATCAGATTGTAAAATTTCAGTGCACCTTATTGCTTCAGTGCCGCAGGTTTGGACTGAAGGACCTGGTAGGTTAGTCTGAAGGTATCCCGTCTTCCTTTCCTCTGGAAACATACTTGTTTTAGTATGCCTCCCGAACATACTAAAAGTGTAACAGACCGCTAAGGGGGTGTCCTGCTCTAAGCTGTCGTTATCCTGTTTAGTTAATTTCTGACCCACCTGACTGTATTGTATATTTTTCTGAAATAACAAATTGCCTCATTAAGAGAAGTGCTATGTGTTTGCAATTGCCATACTCACCTGTTTCCTGTGAAAACTACCTCACTACCACAAATGCTGAAAACTTTCAAAAATTTGAATGTGTACTTATGTCTAGGAATTGCTTATTTTGTGGCAAAAATGAAAGGAGTATAAGGTTAAAGAAGCAAGTCATAGAACTTGTTGGCTGAATGGTCTCAAACAAATACTTTATTCATGTGTCCCCCTCTTATAGCCATAAATGTTGTGGATATGGTAATAGTACCAAAAGACATAGGTTTTGATTTCCCTGAAGAACTGATCTTGAGGTGAAATTTTGAATAAATGGATGGTCTAGACCTTCCTGATCAGCCCTTCAGTGTTATATTGAAATGAGCATGGTATGTGGTGAACTTTGCTGAGCCGGGGAACAGACAAGGCTTATCATTAAAGACTTGATTACTATAGGGCTGGGCTTTTTCTTTGTGGAGTGAGTTTTTACTCCTGTTGTGTCTCTGTCTGCAAAAGGAAATGTTTTCTATCAAAACCAGTTTAAATTTTCATATGAAAGATCTAGGCTTTAACATTTAACATGCCTCATCACCCCACTTGTTTTTTGTCAGAAAATAACAAACAATATCAACGTATAATCTCCTCTGTTCATATGAGTGTTATAGGTAGCCAGTGTGAGTATAACATATAAGTAACTTTCACATCTAAAAATTTTGTGCAGTCAATTTCAGGCAATGCATAGTCATGCACTTGGCCCATATTTATAGCCAGAAAATATAGTACCTGTCTGCTCTATGGCCTGAACCTGAAGTACATGGGAAGTATAACACCTAAGTTTTATGGCAGTAAAAGAATTTCATGCATTAAATACAGAGCTATTCTTTCTAGGTTATAAAATATTTCTAATTTAAAGAAAGTTTAACAAGCTAAGTTCGTTTTCTTGCATACTGGAAGCATAGTCAATTTGATGTTTGAATTGGTAATGGATTCTGAGCTGGAAAACTCGTATCTTATGTTGAATTATTCTAAATCAGACAATAAAAATTATTTGAAAGAGAACTCAGAAATAAAAAATATAAAAGCTTTAAATAAGGCATGCTTAATGTCCCATGAGTCAACAAAATTACTTTGTGGTTTAGACTGATTTTATATTATTAATAGGACTGTACAACAATCTCCTACAAATCCCTTATTTCATTGGTAATACCTTTTTCCTAGTACAAACACAGAAAATATGCATATAGCAGAGGATGATAGTAATTGTGAAATTAAGATCTAAAAACCTGAAAAACTCCAGGTATTCAGGATTTGATTGTAATGTTCAGCTGCAGTGTGAGTAATTGCAGTTGGACATGCCTCCTCTGTGCAGTTTGTTCTTGGAATTTTTCTTCCCTGAGAACTAGGAAAGATTAAAAGTCTGAGGGGTAAAGAAGTGTAATTGTAGTGAACAGCTTGTAAAGTGCAGTGTCACAAAATGGATTAAAAAGAAATGCAACTAATAATCATTTTGCAGATGAGGGGAAAGCACATCTAGACTTGCACCCCTTTGTTGAAAGCAGTGCTCGAGAGCAAAGGTCTGACGCTTTCTTGAGCTTGGGCAATGTAAACAAAGGATGTGGCCTTAGAACAATTTTCTGGAGCAGTTGTTTTCTTACAAATGTCTCATGCTCCCATTGCACTGAATATTGAAGGCTTACGAAATCATTTCAAGGCTTTGGATGACAAGGTGTAGGAAGTCAAAAAGTGAGGAGAGAGGTGGGCACACTGCAGCGGGCACAGCAGTGTTTGTGTATGGAGAAACTCTGAGAAGATTGTGCTTGTCCTTTCAAGAAAGTTGCAGGTGACATAAAACTTGTTCCTGTAGTAGCTGAGACCCCTGCCAGTGGCAGATGTGCAGTGCAGAGAGACAAAAGAGGTGTGAATCTCTTTGCAGAAAGGAGAGGTGGAGCAAGCTCATGAAGTGAGGACAGTTGGTTGTTGGATCTCCATAAGGAAAGAGGCTGGAAAACCTCGGCTGACGACTTTGACCATAACACCTTTGAGAACGTGCTCTCAGGTTGAGATGCCAAAAGAATCCAAGCACAGGAAGGAAAATTGGAGATTATGGAGGAATAAATTAGAGAATTTAATGTAGCGATAGTAGAGTATAGGCAGGATTATGAGGGGAACAGAGAGTTAAATGAAAGGGGAATAGTTGAAAGATAGAGGAGATGTTTAGCACGTTGACAGAAAAGGGTAGGTATGAAGTCCCTCAAGACTCCAAGATTCGCCTCAGAAGAAGATTGACAGACCTTTAAGGAAGAACCTGAAAGAAGGGCTTGAACTTGTCCTTTGTTTTCTTGGAGGCTGGCTACCTGGGAGGAGAATGGAGTTTTCTGTGTGTCTGGAGAACTGAACTAATTAATGAGGTGAGGCAAAGGTTCAAATTTACTGAATGTACCAAGGAAGAGAGAAAGGCCTGAACTCCTGAGAAAACCTGGTCATGCCATCTATAAGGCAGAAGTTCTCTTTAGACTATTACACAAGTCTGAGATGCACTAAGAATTTTTTACAAGTACAGCTTGATTTGCAAGCCAGAAAATGAAAACATTAGGACCAATAAAAAAAGAAGGTGCAGAAAACTTCCTTGTAGTATGTATATGCTTAAGCAAACACTGCTTGCACTATCAAAAACCTCTGAGGAGACTGAGAGGAGTGTTTCTAAATACTCCCATCTTCGAGGTCGTAACACACCTTTTCTTTAGCAGCTCACAAATATATTGCACACCCATGTGGGAGCTCCTGTAGATGATTTAGTAAACTGAGTATCGTTGGTCTTTTGTTCTCATTTTTTTTTTAAGCTGTAAGCCTTTATCCTCCCCATCCTTTTCAAAAAAACTTGAATATCAAGTGAATTCATCTATGAATCCTTTAGGCTTTTACCTCCCATGAAGTGTAACAACTAAGCAGTTAACATTTGTAACGCATATAATACAGATTTTAAGAGCCTTCAAAATGCATACACAGCTCTGCTGAAGCTGTGTGCATAGAGTTGGGCTTTATTTGAAATGTTTTTTGTTTGGTGCTTTTTAAAATTGGCAGCAGTACAGTGATCTTATTCAGGCTGCTGGCTCCTCTCCTGCAGCAGCAAGAGAGTAGGAAAGACTGGAGAGGGCAGCAGCAGGAGATTACTTCTGGAAAGTTTATGATTAGGCTTAAAATCTGCGTTTAGAAGTACTGGCTTGTGTGAACAAGGTCACTAAAATGAATTGCTCTTTCTTCTTTTTAAGTTAGGCTTTTCCTTTGTTAATAAAAGAACAGGAAAAAGAACCTTAAGAACAAAGGTCCCCATATGTATTTGTTGGTTGCCACCAGGTCTGATGGATCTGGGTATGGCTGACTGCAAGAACTGTCCTCAGATTCACTCTGCAGCTTCCTACGTGCACCCTGTCTTACTAACTACTTACGGAGTGTCCCCATTTACTATCCCCCTTGTGCCATTAACACCCCATCCCCCATGCGTAGGACACCTCCATGCCCAGGCAGGGGAGAAGAAGCTTCCCCTGCCCTCTGTGAGGGGTGGGACACCTCTCGGTTGCACACAGAAGCAGAGCAGCCCTGTGCTAGAGCTAACTCCTGTCCTTCAGACAGGCCGTGAACTTAACTGGGTTCACAGGGAGAATCGATAGATGCCAATATAAGTTTTTTTCTAAACCCTGAAGGTCAGCCCTGGGCAGCATAGCATGTCATCTTAAGGAAATAGTGAGTGATAAAATTTCAACTGGAGAGACACAATTTAATGGCTATATGGCTATTTGGAAGTTTTGGGGCTTATATTTTCTTTTGTAATTGCGAGTTTAGAAAGATGTTTATTTACGTTTCTGCAAATTAAGAGGACAGTGCCTACACAAGGTGAATTATTTTTTTGCCCAGATGACTCAGAAGACTTGATGTCTGCAGTGACTCAGTCTCAGAGTTAAGCTTCTCTGTTGTCATTCATGGCATGTCCAATAAAAGTGATTTATTGCCTGGCTGCAAGTCAAGACACTTGATCATTATCATCATTTTTTCCCCCACATCAACCTTTTCCCATCTTATGCAAGTCCAAGCTAATTTAGATAAGGTCAAGATCTAGGCCACTCCTTAAAAGTTTTTAACATGGCTTTTCCTTCAGGTCCTTCCAACTCATTCTTGAAACATCTTTTGTAGTATCCCCAAGGCAGAGCTGGAAGAGAAGGTTAGTGGATAATTCAGTAGTTAAGCTATCCTCCAGTATTTGATATGCCTCCAAGGCATTAAATTTTTGCTTCTATCTGTTAAATTGCTGGGAGCTTTCTGCAGTGGTTAATTATCTTTATGAAATATGTGGGGTTTGCAGTGATGCGGAACTTCGAAAAATTCTCCTCACGTTACAATTGTGAAGATGGAAAAATAGATATTATAGGTTTATCTCCATAGTATTTTGAATGTCTGTGTGTATATATATGTGCACATATACATATCTTTATGTATGGAATAATGAGACAAATTTAAAGACTATTTAAGTCTTCTTATAAATGTGACATGAACTTAAATCATCCCTCCCCCCCCCTTACCTATGAATGAAGGAATTCTCTCTTGAATATTTCGTCTCATGTTTAGTGAGTGTGAAAAGCAAAGCAGGAACAAGATTTTTAAAAGATTTTTTTCCCAAACCATCCCTGCAGACATTTTCTGAAAAGGATAATCCATCTTAAAACACGTTGACTTGCAAATTCGTCATGCCTCTGGCAGATCTGAAGAATGCTGCAGCAACTAAAAAGCCACCAAATATACTACTTTCCCCCAGCAATATCCCGGGGAATTTTATGGAGTTGGTGGTGGCTTTGTGAACTGTTCTGACTGGCCAGCTAAGTGCAGAGGACAGCACAGGCACAGTAAGAGGGACAGAAACAACCGTCTGCACTTTATGGAATGATGAGGGTGGGAGGAATTACTATGCAAAATTTTCCCCCTTAAGTCACTGTAAGCAGGACGAGTGTTCTTTGTGCATATTCCTGTCCTGAGCGCACCCACACATCCCAGTTTTTTTCAGTGGCTCAGCAGAGGATTATTTCTTTGTATTTATTGAGTTAAATTATTTTTAAAGATATCAGTCAAAGTATCTAAAAAACCATCTATTTTACCAGACAGATTTGAAATTTTTTTGTTGCAGTTTCTTACAGAAAATGAAAGTATCTTATTCACACAGCTACTTAGCATTTTCCTTTCTATTATAAGAATGGTAACATTACTCCTATCACCACTGTGATACAGAGTAAAATCAATATGATTTTAATTACTAGTGGCCTGTGCTTCTGTTATCTGAGGCTGCCATTGCACATATGGTGGACCCGAGGCAAATTTAGGTGTCACTGAATGAAGTTTGGTTTGTATTTGTAATAAAGGTTTTCACAGCCCAGGAAAGCAAGCTGTACTGTATTCTTTAGAGCTCTTTAGAGGCTGCTGTATAGGTATATGATGTGATTGTTTGATATTTACTTTGAAATGGATCTGCACTGAAAGGCTACATTGTAATGCATATGAAGAGGGGCTAAAAGAGGGAGGATGTGCAGTCCTAATTCTGGAACACACTGAGTCATGCCTGGTAGCAGTAACAAACAGCAGGTAGAGACAGCATCTGAGACACTTGGGACCAGCATGCTATCTCTCAGGAGCTAGGATGCATTTTGTTTGTCTGTAACCAGCTCAAATGAAGCACTAGTCTTTTCTTCTCACACTCCTTAATTTCTGCAGTAGGGCTGGGCCGTGCTGCCAAGGCCATCTACCTGAGCTGTGAGGGTCAGCATTGCCGACCAAAGAATTCTCAGCCTACTGCATATAAGGCAAAGCTGGACTGCTAATAAAGGGACATGGTATCAGACTTTCTGCCTCTTTAACTTCACTCCTATAAATTGCAAAGCTGAACAATGGCTGAACAAGCAAGATTATCTTTACTACAGCTTGTTTGATGATGAGTGTGTAGATATTCTACTCAGCACATTTGAGAAGAGCTGAATTTCCGCTCTTTACCATTCTGTAAATCTGCAGTGTCATACCCTAAATCCAGACTTTGCCAACTGCTTTTCTTTTTAGTTCAAAGGACTACACTGAGTTAATTTGCTTTTCTCATGCTCCACCTTTTCATGATCATTCGCATGGCTCTGTTCTGCTAGTCAGTTCCCCAGGGGAGAGCAGGGAAAGGAATACACTTCAAAGTTTTATGAGGGTACACTCACAGAAGCTTAATATTAAATTTAGACTTGAAGATGTGCATGCCAGAATTGCTCTTCTTCATTTCTGTCCTACTATGCAGCTCTCTAACTCTGGAGTATTGAACATGTCAAGAAAGCTTAGAATGTGGCTTAGTTTTTAGGGAAACTGTCTGCTTAAAAAGGGAATATACCTGATGTTATAACAAACTACTTGAGGATATTCTGTGAGGCAAAAGAAAATACATGTCAGATAAATTATTTGTTGTGAATTATTTGCTGTTGGCTGTTTTAAGTGGAAAAAAAAACCCAACCCAAAAAACCCAAAAAACCCCCAAAACAACAACCCAAACCTGATCATGTTTTGCAGTTAGTTCTGAACTTTTTTCTATGCTTAATTTCAGTATTTGCCTTATAAACTGCTAGGTGTTTTTGAGAGAGCAATTCTGAATTTGGGTTCCAAATACAGCCTCAACAGTGAAAATTATTTGAGAATTAAGTTACAATGTTATCTACTGAAAGGAAAGACCAGTGTTATTTTCATCCCGAGGCTGAAAGTGTCTCTCAAGCAACTGGAGATAGAGTTAAGCTTGCCAAGAGTTCCTTGCGAAGCAGATGGAGAGGCAACTAACAACCTTGCTGAAATCTTGTTGGCTAAGCCTTGTGAGTACCCACAGAGCTCCCAGAGTTACCTATCAAATTAACTTGATCACTGTACTATATGAAAATAATCTTCACTCTTGCCAATGACTGCTGCAATTTTGCACCCTTCCTTCTCCCCAAGTTCTGAACAAACAGTTAAACTGTCAATTATCTGTTCATGTGCTTAAGAGTAATTACAGATCTGTGGCTGATTCCTGGAGAACTTTGATGGCCATGTGCATCTTCTTTTCTTACAGACTTCACATTTTTTTTTGCTGATATTTGAAAGACACACAAGAATGTGATAATTATGTGCCTGCAACCTTCTAACCACTACATAAAATAGCGTTATATATGGCTGCATGCACTGAAGGAAAGAAAAAGCAACTGACTGTTGAAGAAGACTTGTTTGCAGAATGCAAAGAAATAGCCATGGATAGTGCCGGCGTTCTCAGATGCACAACATGATCCAAAAGCTGATTGTAAGATGATGCTATCAGTCTGTCTTTTCTTGCTGCCCGTGGGTTCTGAATATAGATCACAAGCTGCGTATGCTTCAGCAGATCCCCTTCGTTCCCACTGTGACCTTATAGTAAATGTGTTGTTTTTTCATTTATATTTAAGAAAAGATGAAAGTATGTTGAGACTTGCTTCCCTATCCACACAAAGTAAATCAATATTTCAGACACATTCTGTGGTACCAATTAACCATTCCTCATCAGAAGTAATGTCTATTTTAGAAGTTACCACACCACCCATTCTGTTTGTTTCTTATTCTTGCAAGTGCGTAACCAACAAAACTGGAATCAAAAGTTTATTTAATTGACATTTCTTCCTTTTCAGCTGCAGGAAAACTGTGTCTATACAGAAAGCACACTGTGAAGTGAGCAGATATGTGGGTATAAAGTCATTGATGTTCTCCCTCTGCTTCCATGATATGGTATTCAGAGTATTCAGGCCTGTGCCAGTGAGTCAGTTTAATTATTCAGAGCTTCACAGTCCACAAAGCCAAATTATGCTCTTTGATATGCATGGAACCCCTTATCTGAAGCAACAGAAACCATAGCTAGTCAATTCTACGGAATGTGGCCTTCAAGGACTGCAAAGTCCACAAGTGGCCAAGAGGTGGCCAAGCCTTGCAGGCAGCTCTGAGAGGCCCAGCCTCATGGTCTGCACATGGAGGCAATCCTCGTTACCGTTTTCCTTCTTGACTCTGGGCCACGTTAAAGCAAGTTGCAGGAAGGACAGATGGTGCAAGGAGCCCTTTTCTCCTGCTGAATGTACAGAAGAGTAATCCATGGATTGTTTGTACCAGAGAGAGGAACTGCAGCTAGCGTCCTGTGGGTTGCTTGTTTTGGGGTGGTTCTGAATGCTGTTCTGCCATGTTTAGGTTTTATTGGTAAGACTCAGCAAAGAAAGCAAAGTGATACATTCTCTGCTCAGAAAAGCATGTGTTAGATACAAGAGCAAGGTCAGCCAATACAGGCTGTGGTCAAAAACCTAAAGTAGTATTCTGCATTAATGTAATCTTCCAGACTTTTTAAAACCAAAATGGCAGGTTTTGAATTACGTTAAAGTTGGTTGAGAAACACACTATTATGGAAAATATTTTTTAACAGGAAATTTATTTACTTTTAAAAAGTTATTTTTGACACAAACCCATTTGGCACGGGAGTACTGTGTAGACAGAAGGATTTCGGATCTGTAGGGAAAGTAAAAATTGCTCATGGGAAGAAATATCATTTATTCCAAGAAAGCAAGTAAGAGATTTCTTCTCAAATTTAGATAGAAATGGGGCTGGCTTGGTAAAGAAGTGATTTGCTTAAAAATCCATTCAAGATAAAATTATGAGTAAATGCAAGTTGAACTTGTTGAGTAGTTTCAGATTCATTAAAAATGAAGATTTTTACTGAATATGATGAAATTATTACAGATGTTACGTAAGTCCATTATAGATAATTTATTTTTTAAAAAAATATTTGAAAATTATTAACCATTTGCTGTAAATTTGCTCCCCAAACTGACTTTAGATTGACTAAGAACAAGGCTTTTTTGTTATTTTATTAAAAAACCAGATTCTTGTATTAAAATAATAATTAGAAAAAAATATCTATATATATAAAGGAAGGCCCTTCACTCCTCCACACCTCTAGAAGAAACTTGGAATAGCTGTACAGCTAATGGCATTAGCAAGTCCTACCTTTTTTCCCTCAACATTTCCAGGCCTGTGATCTGTATACATTCATTTTTGTTCACGTGTCTTCTCTGGCTTCAAGCTTCTGTGTCAACATGGTTTCAGTACAAGCAATACTGTAAGCCCTACTGCTGGAATTTCCAAGGAATTTCTCATTGAGGGACTCTCAAGCAGCAGAGGGGGAATAGGGCAAATTTATCTTGATGGTGTCAACACTAATTTATCGCAAAAGGTCTACAGACAAGTAGAAGGATAATGTGATGTTAGGTGGAACAGCCCCATCACAATCCTGAAGCCTCTGTCATTCTTAGAGGCAATCTGTAATGGCCCTGCTCTGGCCAGGACTTGCTGTATGTCTGTATGTCCCAATCATTGAAACAGCAGTTATGTTTTGATCCGAGCTAGCTCACACCGAGTGCCTAAGGTATGTGCACATCATGACTCTTTTGTTTGAAGGCTGTGTGTTCTGTGCAAATCTGTTGGCAAAAGAAAAATATTTCTCATCTCATGCTTTTTCCTACAACTGCACCACAGAGTAGCATCATGCTATATGCAAGCAAATCGATCTCTTAGAATGGAGGCAATTTCCTGTTTTCAAGAACATATAATGAGATTAGGAAAAAAACCCCAAACACGTAAATTTAGTAAATTCACTAAGGAGATTATTGAACTGAAGTCAGACAAGCTTGAAAGTGTATTTCCTGTTTGTCCCGCATTATAACTTTCCATTTTCAGTTTGCTGGGGCTGGCCTGGTGGAAGTTTTTCTGAAGAAGGTACTTGGCACTTCCCTTCTTTGGACAAAAGATAGAAATATTGACAAATGGAAAGTCATATTGAAATATACATACAGCTCAAATGTCTGTTTTTCTCATGAAGAAAACAAAACAATCTACAAGATACACCAGATCCCTTAGGTGACGCAAACTGTCCTGAATTTGACCCAAGTCTGTGGCTTTGTTCTGCTAAACCACAGCTGTGGCTTTGGGTCTGGCATACAGGTAAGGAGTTTCCTATTAGAAGCCTGAAGCCTCCTGAGAAGTTGTGCTCTGCGTAAGAGAGTTATCTGTGGGGTTTGAATTTGAATTCTGAAAGGTTTCAGGGTTGTGATGGAGCAACACGATATAGCATCACCTCATTTCCCACTTCTGAGACATAATGTCTTCCTTACGTCTAGTTCCTTTGTAGGCAACATTTTCAAACAACTGCATCTCAAAGATATTCCATATTTACAGTTACCCAAGCTAAGAACATTTAAAGAAGGAGTGATAGTTTAAAAAATAAAGCATGAAGTAACTAAAGATAGTTTGGAAATAAAGCATTTATGTATGCTTAATAATGTCAAGTGAAATAAGTACTTTACATCCCTTTTTCACAAAGTAAAGCAAAAAAACCCACACCACCATATATTGCATGCAGTTTTTCTCTTAAATAGTATGTCCGTTATAGCATAAAGCATACTTAAAGCTATGCATGTGCTTATTCTTTTCTCCATGCTTTTGTCAGACTGAGATTTGCCTGCACCCACTGGTGTACAGTGAATCCACTCAGATATGGAAGCTTGTGGATAATGTACCAGGTAATTTGTTACCTGACACGTATCATGGAGTTCCCGTGACACAGCCTTACATTCTGCACTTACTGTTTCGGTTTCCTAAGAAAGTTGGAAGTGTTGCTTCTGACGGAGAAAGCTGAGAGGGCTTGGACCTTTCTACCAGAGATGACCCTACAATAGCTGTGGTCTACAGAAATGCTAAATTCCCTTGAGATAAAAGCAGGCTGCTCAAAAAAAGTGTCTCTCTTACAGATTTGTACTTGGCTTCTACTTTCCTTCCTGAAGTACTTATAAGGCTTTTTGCACTTTTGCAACTGCAGTTGCAGAAGCTTTATACTGTCTTGCTGGCAGGAGTCTCAAAACAGCAGGTGCTTCCAGTGTGGGCTTTCCAGCGTGTGCTGACCTCTGTGCTACTCTGTTCCTATTTTAGCTAACTTAAACACAGTTTACAGCTAAATGTAAGCCACAGAAGTAGATTTTAAATGCATCACACACTTCCCAGCAGAGCAGTTTCATTTGATTACAGCATGCTGCAAGTGAGATGAGCCCAGAGCAGAGCCTAAGTGGACTGTGAGCCGTTCTGGCTCGCTGTTTCTCCTCTGTGGTATGTCAGAGTTCTCCTAAGATGCTGAATCGGTGATAACTCAGCAGTGAATCCTAACTCTAAAAAAATTACTTCAGAATGGGGCATCTGTGGTTTGGGGTTTTTTCTTTGTTTGTTTAAAATTTATTTACTCAGGAATAAGGGAAGCATTGTATTCAGCAGATGTGAACTTTCCTGTTACCCTATAGCTCTCATTTTCAGCCTTCAACTCAGTACCCCGAAGCTATGGAGAGTTAACCTTTGTCTTGAGAAGGTCTGAAGTTATTCATTGAACAAGTATACATTTCTTCCAGTACCAAGTATTCCAAGATACTTGTCGTCCCTGTGTAAAATGATGTTTCTTTAAAGATGGCTGGTAAATCAGTGTTAAGCCTTGTCTGCAGATAGGTCGCTGCCTCACTTTACCCGATTTCTCTCTCACACAATATCCAGGAACCTGCGACGGATCAGAAAAAGTGTTTAACACTGTCCTGAGGTTTCACTGACTGGTGGGTAGCTGAGCGTAAGAGAAACATTTTTACTGAACAATGTGAGATGAGAGGGCTACTATTTTGATTTTTTATACTTAGTACCACAGGAAGTGAAAGTACTGTCAAGTACCCACAAAGATACAGCTGAGCTTGCCTGGTAGATTTTCTGTCATACAACTGTCAGTGTGTTTATTAGCCCTGTTTCAAAGAAAGGGGTCTAAATGTAGAAAGAAAATCATACCACCGGACTTGTTCAGTGGAAGAGATTGGCTGCACTCTTACTTGGTACCCATTTCAATGCATTACTGGTCTACTTTTAGTTTCCAGATTTTTTTTCTAGTAGTAGTTTTTAGTTACCATTAACTCTGCAGCTATCCTCCATGGGAGTATTTAACAATGAAAAATGCACATAGAAAATTGTTGGAATTTAAATGAAAGATACACCATGCAGAGAAGCGATTTGATCAGGCAAATTTTTTACATCCTTTCCTGGGCAAAGAATACTGTGTGCCAATGGGTATTTCAAAGCTCAGGTTAAATTCAGATCACGATGGCTGAGGAGTATAGTACATTGGTTGTAAGGGAAGATGAATTACAGCTCAAATGGTGATTGTGTCAGATAAACAGGCAATATCTTAGGGTTGCTTATAAGTTTTTTAAAAAATATTTATAGCTATACTTTATCATTAAGGGAAAGTGTGAATGGATTTAGGTCCATCTTTTACATACTGTGCTCCAGTACCTTCCTGTACATTGTAAAGGATGTAACAAGATTGATTGGCAATAATAACTGCTCTGTTCATGGGAAGCGTAGGAAATTTTGAAAGATAGATGACTGAAAAAGAGGTAAAAGTGCTATACTGCTGTCTGTCCAGTGACTAGCAAATGCATGCAGGGTTGTCCAATTTACTTCACTTTTCTTTAAGGGGGAGTCACTTCCAAGAAACAGGCCAAAGCCTTGATATAAACCCCTTGGAAGAGCTGCTCAGTCCCAGCAGAGCATGGCAAGGCATCCTCCCCTATTTATAAAGAACAGAGTCCTTCTAGACGCCAATTTGCTCTGTGGTAAGTGCTGACCTCAACACCCACTGGGAGAAGGGAATTTGAAACTCACAAATTACTCAGCACTGCACAGGATTAAAAGCTCCAGTTTTGGTCTATCTAAATGCATGCTCAAACTTTTTTTCAGTACAATGAATTAGATGATCAAAATGGAATTAAATTTGAGAGCACCAAAATTTGATGTGAAATGTAACTCTTATTTTCTTGCCTGCCTCAATTACGAGAAAAAGAACCCTGTGCTTTTTGTACTTTCATGGTGAGTACCCAATGTGAAGAAAAAAAGACTGTAACAAAAATTAAGAGCTTCCCTTTGCTGGACTCCCTAGTAGTGCTCTAACTTTGAACAGATTGGTATCCACAGCTCCAGCTTCAAACCCTAAAAGAAAGTGGCTTTGTCTGATAGTTTTATTATATGTTTTTAAACTACATGCAATGAGAGAAGTGGTGATTTAGTGGTTCTGCAGTGCTTTACTGACTCAAGTTCAGATTATAACAGACTGCTAACCCCTATTTCTCACCTGTAACTCCAACCTATAAATTATAAACATGCTGGCACAATCGTTATATTATTATTTTTTTATAGCTCTCAATTTACAACTCTGGCTGTCCTTGAGCTGGTTCTTTGTATTTGTTACAGTCTCCTGAGGGAGGGTTCATTGACTAGTGACTCCACGTTTTAGCTCAGAGAAAATTCAGACTCATTCTGGTGTCTTCAATTTTTCACAAGATCTTACTGTTCCTCATTGATTATGTACTAAGGATTAATCATGCTGTCATTTACTGTATTTACATGCTTGGACAAGGTATTGGCTCACTTACTTTAGTATGGTCAGCATTTTTCCCTGGTATGGGGTATGTTTATTTTATTAATTGCTGGGGAGCAACATGTGGCTGTTGGACTGAATGGAAGTGATTGGTTAGCAAAGTTGCTTTTATTCCCTCAAGAAATCTACGAAGACAATTTTCTCTTGCTTCTCAGAGATGCCTACATCTTTTGCCTTGAAGACATCAGAATGATTGGTGTTTCATGGAAGGAGATTACTCTCTGGTAGGTTGTTTTGCACAGGTCAGCACACTGTCCAGAGAAGTGTGATATTATGTAGAACTGCTTTTTCAAATACATGACAAAAGAAGTGTGATCAAATATGGATTATTACTTTTAGTAGTCAGAAATTTTTATCCATTCATCTTGCAGAACTTTAAAGATAGAAAGATAGGTGGATGTTAAATGTATAATTTAAAATGTTTATCAAAGGAGTTCAGAGAAAGAAAATAAGATTTAAAATAGCAAAGAACTAGACATTTTTGTATACTAGTACTACTGTTAGTTCAGAGCCTAACCATGCACTCCCCCAAGAAATCCACACAAAGCTAAAAGAGAGGACATCCCAGGAGGTTTTATCCATAAAGTGTTGTGCCTTTGGAGGGGACAGCATCATCGCCGTAATTTCGTCTACCTGCTTCTCCAGAGGCTCTTTAGGATTTGCCCCAATGTTGTTAGGAGAATGCTTAGGAAAAGATGTTAGGAGAAAGCCAGTGCCATTTACATAAAAGATTTGTGCCAGCACAGCTTAAATCTCTATATTCAGATGCATGTACATCTTACTATTTATACAGTATATACCTTCTGTGGAAAATGGTTCCTGTCCATGATGTGAACTGTGGGGGAAGCACTGAGATGAAATGTCATTGAGATATCACCTGACATTGTGATATATTGCCACCTAAAATTACACAGAGGCAACTGGGAGCCATATGGCCTCCGGGCTGAGTAGCAATGTCAAGTCTGAACATACATCCCTCTCAGTCCCTCCAGCAGGTCCCCCTTTTGGATCTCTGGACTTTTGAGATCCTGGGAAAAAGGAATTATGTGGCATTAAAAGTATGAATACTTGAGTAGATACTGCAGAAATGTGTTCTGAAGGTCAGCTTATTAACTTGGTAATAAATATACATTGTAAAGAGGTTGAAGTTGGAGGTCAGGAGCAAGCACAACTTTGCTTCTACTGCAAAAAGCAGAAAATCCACCACTAATGTTTTTTTCCTGATTTAGGTATGTAATAGTTCCTTCTTGGGTGCTGTGGCAGATGGTTTTCATGTGTTTAAATCCATTGTAGCCATAAATCCCACACTAACAGCATCCCTTATCCTCCTCCTTAGTTTGCCTAGTAAAAGATGAAGTTATTAGTACAAGAGGAGAAAGCACTCTGAATTACCAAAATAATCCTAAAAGCTTCTAGGTCTGTGATGTGCAGAAACAGAAAGGGCTTGAACATTAGTCTTTCACTATTTTTTATACTGGACTATATATAGTATTAGCTAACTGTATTGTTTGTTTTCTCAATATGATGCTGCTTGTGTCAGATATTTGAATGTTACAGTGTAGTGTTTCACGTAGCATCACAGTCAGTTAATATGAGCAAATTCACAGGACTCCATCAAATCCATGAAAATGGTGCAGCTTATGCTGGGTGCGCTCGGAACTGGCTGGTGTAGTCATCCCCACGCTTATTGCATAGGAATCCTCTCTGAATGAGAGATCTCTTCTCATCTGAAGTTTCTTAAATCCTTGAAGCATCTTAAGACTGCACTTTACAATTAGAAATTACTTTTTATTAGCCGTGGTTTATATCAACTTACTTTCTTCCACCTGTGGACAAATACCTGGCCGGAGGCCTCAGTGTGTCTGTGCAGTGAAACAGAGCACGAATTATCTGTGCTCAGGCTTGCAGCCTTACCTCAGGTGTGGAGATATAATGTAAACATATAGATCTCCAGGGACTTCTTACTCAACACCTTGGTGTCAGTTGCCTGAGAAGATCTGTGAACTGAGTGAGTTTTTCTAGGATCTAAGACTGGTGTCAAGGCATATTGTGTCAGGCTGGAGCATTAACCAACTTTCGCGTATATTTTATATTCTTATTTTAAGGCACACATCTCTATTAACTATTAATCTCAGTAGCTTTTGTATGAAGATGTCATACCCCAGACCCTCATAGTGTGTTTGATACCAAACTTTCTGTGTGTTTGGTAGCTCCTCATCTTTAGCATGGTGGGCGGAGGTGGAAGAGTGTGGCTGTGAGCTCCGTGACACAGCACTCCAACCTCACCTGACTTTCTGCATCTGCTGCCTCCTGTAGTCATTGCCTTTGTGCCTGGGCCATAATATTCTGCAATGCCCCTTTCTTGCAAGCCTTATGCCAGTAGACAGATCTGAGGTCAGTGTTCAGAATCATTAAATTGCTGGCCTGATATCAAAACAGAAGTTCCCCGTGCTGGTACTACAATACACCATTTTTTGACAACACAGAATGAAGAATTCTAGTTTTCAAGGTTTATGTCAAGCCACAGACCTTTATGCGGCCACTGACTGTGCGTAGCCACATGACTGCTGAGAGACATTGGGCTGCTGAGGTCTCCGGCCTAGCAATTGTTCGTATTGATTTGGCATTGAGGTGCAAGGCTTTTCTTGTCATTTCTGTAGTAACTTTAGGATGCTGGGATGGCATTAAACCACTCGTTTCAGTAGGAGTTACTGCTGTGTCTCTCCCATTGCTGTGTGTATGCAAAAGTAGAGAGCTCTGGCCCATGGTCTCTGGTAAGATGGGTTGGTGGCACTGCGTGCCACGCCAGCCTGCCTTGAGCACGTCCTGCTGACTTACATGCAAGCACAAGTGTGCATGAGGGGACAGTTTCAGCGAAAAAGTAACTGTGTGATGCTACTAGTCTTACGTTCTGGGATAGACCCAATCTGTGATCACACTGATCATTTAAAGGAGAACTTACTGAAAAGGAGGATCTTGTATGAACTGCAAGAAAAATTCAGCTTCTTATTTCTACTGGCAGCATTGTCACTGAATATAGAATAATTCTGGTATGTGCACATAACTCTGAGGTAACATTATCATCTTACCAAGAGTGATATAACATAGTTAGAACAGTTCAGAACAATATGACACCTGAAGTATCACATGGTTCAGAGCGTTCAAGAAATAATGATAGATCTGAAAAGAAATGTTTATTCACTGGTGAGACCTGAAAAAAGAGGAGGGGCAGTCACGGTGAGTAAAAGAGGGAAACCCAGGGACACTGGGTGCCTTAGAAATT
The DNA here is from genome assembly GCF_023638135.1 of Falco biarmicus. Classification (NCBI taxonomy): domain Eukaryota; kingdom Metazoa; phylum Chordata; class Aves; order Falconiformes; family Falconidae; genus Falco; species Falco biarmicus. The sequence continues at coordinate 51,435,008 of NC_079295.1, read as the reverse complement.
TGGAAGAAAGGTGAGACCGGGAAGAGAATATAGATCTTTGTGTAAGAAAAGCGAAGGAGAACAGCAGGAAGACAGCTGTGGCATTCTGAAAGCTTATTCCACACAGTAGGATTAGCTCCACGCAGTTCACTGAACAGGAGCCATGCATTGACTACATGACAAAAGAAGCCTGTGGTTATTCACTGTCTCATGTTTTTTATTTGTTCTTTCTTTTCCTTCCATTTTTTTTTAATTTTATTTTTTTAGTACTTTTCCCCCTTTAGTGGCTCACATTATTTTACTTATCATGTGTGTCCTAAGGGATTTTTAAGGAGGATTGAGAGCTGCATTTGTGTCAGATGGAGCCTGAATGCTAATTACCAGCCTGACAGGGTATAATAACAATACAAGAGCATCAGTGAAGGAAAAAAAAATGAGCAGAATATACAATTATTTTATAAAAGAGTTTCTTTCCTTGAGGGAAAAATCTGCACATTTACCATCTGTGACAAAGGAGATGTTGAACTGTATAAGTGAATTACCCATAGCTCTGCGTACATGTGTGTATGGAACAGGATGAACTTGAAATGACATTAAGCAATTTTGTTATTGCAAGAAAAGACTGGAAAAGGTACTGAACTGCAAAGCTGTATTTCCCTCTCTTTCAAAAGCCTAATTCAGGCTGATAAATGAAACATGATGTAAAGCAGAAATACTATATAGACTTCTATGGAAATGTTTATTATACTGCACAAAGCTTTCATTTTCCTTCGTGCCATGTTCTAGATGGAAACTTACAGTATGTTGAAAGAAAAATGTAGAAGACCTAAGTTGTGTCAGTATTAATGATACATTTAGATGGAGTTTATTCATGTTCAACAAAGGACATTTTAGCAATAATAAAGGATGGCTCCCAGCAGCTAAACCTTCTTACTCTAAAATAAGTGTATTATTTAAAGTTCTTCTCTGAACTAATTTGATAGCATGTACTGCTACCTGGTTTTCAGTCTGGTTTTCGGTTTTCTCTTAAGTAGCATCAGAAAATTAGGCCACATGACATTGTACAAATTAAATTCTGGGTTTCCTCAGTTAACTTTTTCATGCACAAGGGAAGGCTTCTTACCTTGGTACCTTTTGTATATTTGACCAGAAACAGTCCTTCACAAAACTCTCAGCTCAAGTCTTGTATAATCATGTTATTAAATGACAGCTGAATCTGGGTTTTTCACATGACATTCTTCAACTGCAAAAGAAGGTATTACAGTATGTTTAATGCCTAAATTGAATGTCAGGAGCTAAAGCACAGAAATACCTGGTACAATCTATGGAAAGCAGCAAAGGCTTAGGCTCTGCAGTGCATGAGAAAAGAATAACTTTGCTCAAGAGGCTTCCAATGGGGAACGTGACCTACAGTTCTATCACCTTTCCTCTTATTGATGTTCTCAGGCCATAGCTAACAGCAGACTCATGACTGTAGTACTAAATACTGATTTGTAATCAAAGTAGATGAAGCAGCCAAAAAGGAGTCTGATTTTAGTAGAAACCTGGAACAGGGAGAAAAGAATAGAAGAAGAAGCTGTAGCCAGATGGTGTAACTATCAGTCCTGCAAGCAAACCATTTTAAAACACAGTGGAAGAGTTGTAGAAAACCATACACAAGAAGTGACAGATGGAATTTCTGTGGATCAAAGGAGTATGTGTATACTACAGACTCAAGTACATTGATACATCGATAACAGCTACATATTTTATGTATATAGAAATATATAAAATAGCATATATGCATTCACTTGAGTTATTGTGTTATTTGCTGTTCTTCCTCATGAAAGCCATAATCAGAATTTTCCTGTACTCCTTGGAATAATTTAGGTAGCTTGCAGACTTTAAACTTTAACAAGGGCTTTAATCATTACAGGAACAAGAAAATGCTGTTATTACCAGTTACCACAGAGTGGTGTCCATGCAATGATATTTTGATTCTGCCTGCAAGGAGCACCCTATTGTATAGAATATGGTGGTCAGTGCTTGGCAAGACACGTATTTCATTTGGCCATTGGTTAGTTTTCCTCTCCTCATGCATGTGTTTGTAGATAAATTTTCTATGTATGTTACTAAACCAGTGAGAATTTTAACTGAGTTAAAGAATAACAACCAGGAAAGGCCAGTCTTTGGACTACAGCAGAAGTAAATGCAGACAAAACTCTTGATACTAAATTACTGTATACTTATTTTTGTATTGAAGGAACATTATATGATACCACCAGAAAGGCCAGTTGATAAAAGCCATGGAATTTTAGTGGGGGTCAGCAGTCATCATTAATTATATGAATACAGAGTCATATATTTTAATAATATGTGTCAAATATTTTAATAGTATATTCTCTTTTTTAAAGTACATTTCCTTGCAGTTTGTTGTCAGGGAAAATAGAAGGTATATTACTCGTCTTCCTGCATTTCATTCCACAGTCAAAGTTTGACAGTAACAGTACTTGCACAATTTAAATGCTAAAAATGTAAATAATATATGTGCTTCCTGCATCTTTGGCAGATATGTGACAAGCTGGCATACCATGAATGAAATACTTCAAATATTTTTGCCTAGACAGGACAGGCATTACATAGGCTACATACCCGTTTGTAGAGACAACTGGTGAAATCTTGACTCTAAGTTGATTGAAAAACTCTCACTCGCTGCACTGAATGCATTCTTTTACTCAGTTATTTTAGAAATACATATAACCAGATTCCTTCTTTATCATAGAACAAACGAATCTATGCATTGTAGTGGTTAAATCCATCTTATACCATAACTTTTCCCTCTTCTTCTGTTTTTTTTTTTAAATCACCCTTTCTAAATTGTAACTTTAGTTCATTGCTATCTTGCTTTTTCTAGAGGAAACTGGTTTTAACATTGCTCTTGCAACAAATAGGTAACTCTTCAATTAGCTAGCTCATATAATTAGACAGCAGTTTTTCTTTAGGTTTATTGGGCAGTTTTATGTGTTCTACAAAGCTGGATACTTCGTGCAGGTTGTGACATGAGTTATATATAATGATTTGCAGGGGGTTTTGATTGTTGTGTAGACCAAATTAGAGCAAAGTGCTGAGAACTCCATGCCCATACAATATTATTTGTGGCTAAATGTGACAAAGTACTAATGCCATGAATCAGACTGTGTATTAGTAACAAATACAAGCCATTCAGACAATTGTCAGCAAAGACAGGATTGTATCTTGAGTCATATGGTTGCTTTCTGGTAGTTAAGAAGTTAGAAGGATGATACAAACTGGACTGAACAGACAGTTAACCTGATCAGTACGCAAAACCCCAAGCCTCTATCAGTTTGAAATACATGTGATTTCTCAAAGTTGCTGTTACTATCTCCTTGAGTACCCCCAACCTTTGTAGAGTTCCAAAGCAAAATGGGGGGGTAGTCTTCTTGAAGGTTTGTGTTTGATTTTTTTTCTCGTTTGTCAGCGTTTTATGAATCTGATCATTTTGTAGATGAAGGAAAAGAAACCCAACTAAAAGTGAAAATAATAATATTAACAATGGCATTAGCAATAAAAACAAAAAACCCCACATTTTATAGTATTCAAAATGTAATTTCTAGTATAGTCAATTTAATAAGATAAAATATTATTTCATGCTCAGCAATTTTATCTGTCTCATACTTTTTATGATATTACATTTCATATGCATATAAATAAAAATATTTTATTTACAATATTGCACAGTATAAGTCAGAAATAGTCATAATGGAAGTTGCTCATTGAAGTTAAGTTCATCTGTCCTGTAATTCCATGTTTATACAACCTTTACTCGCATAACAAACAGGACTATAATGTATTATTAATAATTCAGAATTACATAACGGCGTCCTATTTTCCACGACACTGACTTTTTTCATGCAGTCTCATACTGTGCTTGACAACACAGAGCATAACCAAAGTAATAATTATAATGCAGCATTGTAGATCTTAAAAAGCAATTTAATCTTTGGTTTCTGAAATCAGATATCTAAATTCAAACTTGAGATAATATTTTGTTGAAACACTCCATGTACAGACCCTGAAGTTTGGAACTGGTCCCACTCACTTTGTGGCTATGCATGTGTGCCTCAAAATTATGCTAAAAGTTTTGGACTTAAAGAGTTAAATGTTAGGATTATGCTTTCTTTCTTTCAAAGTTCTTACTTGGAAAGCAGTGGCACTTAGCAGCACCCCAAACCTCATGTCCCCATCATATTGCCTCTGACCAAGAACATAATAACACATACCCTGTGGCAGGGCTTATGCTGTACGGTGGTGGGATTGCTGGGATCAAGTGTGTGGCAATGGTTGTGCATGTGTGTAGTTTAACTCATTCTCAAATAATCTGTCTACTCTGTGTAGATAAAAGATCCTGTGACACATTTTGTAAGAGTAGTGGTTTGCTGTGCTCTGTATTGGCTGGCATGTTCACAAACACCTCAGGGGGCTGTTACAGTCTAATATTGTTAAAAGCTTCAAAACCTTTCAAGCAGAACTCCCACTGGAGCCGCAGGGAGTTCTTCATGCCCAGCACTTGCAGGATCATGCCCATGAATTTAGAGCTTTTTAGGATTCCCTGAGAAGAAACCATAACCCTCACAAGAAAAACACCTTTTCCGTTATGGCAATAATTCAAAAACCTATACATGGTTACAGTTTACAAAATATTACAGGGGAAATATAAATGGAAAACTATTTTTCCTTCATTTTGTTTAGATTAGCGACACAATTAATAAGCTTTTCTGATCCTAGGCAGATCCTGTTAGTCTGTGCAACAGTAGGCAAAATGCCTAAGCTAGTGAGGTGACGCTGGAGTAGCTGGCTGAGGTGCAGGCTGGTTGTGCTTCCTCACCGTAAGGGAGGCAACTCCGTTCTCCTCCCTCCCTGGAACATCAGCAGGGACTTTGCAGCATGAAACTTTCCAGTTCAGGTGCTGGTTAGTGGCCAATGAATAACAACATGCCCAAGGCAGGCAGACAATCTTGGAAACCTCCTTAGCCCCTTCTTGATCATCAGCTGAGTGCTGAGCATTCCACTTACCAGAGCATCCTATGCAAAGATCTGGGGGTGGTGCAGAAACCAGTACGAGTACAGCTGCCCTGGGTGAGCGCGCTTGCCGTGTGTGGTACCCACATCCTCTCCTCTTGCATTATCAGCCTGTCACACTAGCTGAGGCAAGCCAGTTTGCCTTCTGAGATGGCAGCAGCCTTACCTGTAAAATATTTTAATAATATTTACCTTCTCCACAAGGGTGTTGTGAGAGTTAATCATGCTTTTAAGAAGCACTTTGGGAGTATGAGATTACTGCTAGCAGTATCTATAATCCACAAAATAATATAGAGTGGAAGCTCATTTGGTTTTTTTCCTCATTTGTGTTTGATTGCCATTTCTGTTTTTCAACTGATAAATGACTTCCAAACTCACTAACATAAATCCCTGCAAATGTGTGCCATTTATGGTCTTAAATACATGCGAAGCTTTGTCATCTCAGTGATAAATACTGCATTTGAAAACGGAGCATCTCAGTCACATTTGACCTGTTATGTAGATAAAGTCAATAGTGTCTGCAATTACTCTGCAATCCAACAATTCAAACCAATCTGTTTTTAAAGACAAATCATGCATAAACTCAAGCTAAGTAGTGGTCTCCTATGATTCTGATTCATGCTGTGCTGACAAACCCTCATAAAAGCAGATAAGCTGTATCAAGAACTAATTAAGAACAGAGTGTTTTATGCCTCCTTTGCATGTAATTAAATAAAGGCATTCTGGGAAGAACTAAAGCAACAAAATCCAGCGTATTTTTTCTTATACATACATACAGCTTCAAAACCCGTCTCAGGTTTTCCTGAAGCTTCGATTAATATATGTATCTCTAGGATGTGAATGCCAAAAATAAGCCATAGGCAGCAGGAAAAAAATTCTTATTTCACTGAGTGTTTTGTCTTGTTAATTGAAGGAGGGACTATTTAGAAGAATAAGTCTAAATTATTCCTTAGGGAATTAAGACTAAAGTTCTTGGCTTCCCTTAGCAACATGCTTATTTCATTTTATTGATTTTTCAGTAGAGACATCTTGTTCATTCTTTGAGGAAGAATATAGTACCTGATTGATTAATCAAGTAACCTTGAGCTTCACAAACCAACAAAGAGAGATTGGAAAATAACTTTGTATTAACTTGCTGCATGATACCTCTACTAATTTAGACTTTGTCCCAAGTATATATGGCCTTAGCATTTCTCTACGTTGTTTGTAGGTGAAGTACTTTAGAAATAAAGTATGATACCTGAAATGAAAATTTGCATAGGGCCAGTAGTTATACTGACTTGAACAAGCCGAATGTGTCCCAATATTTCAGCACTTTCTTCTGTACACTTGATTAACAACAGAAGTGTCTTCCATATATATATTCCTAGGAAAATTACCATATTCACTGAAGGCATGTTGTCAGAAAACGTTGGAAGACTGTATGAAAGTCTGTGTTTAAGATTAGCTTTGATCAGAATCTAACACCAGTGTAATTAACGTAATGATCTACATTGGGTGATAGTGCATTTCAGTCTTTTGTGAAATCAAGGTAAAATAACAAGATTGATTTTACCATTTCTGGCACTCACAGTTTGAAGATCACAAAACACTTTCCAAACTTTAGGCTTAACAATACCCTCATGTATTAACATTGTGCCTGTTGGCAGAAATGAAGGAAAAGGCAAATGAACTGAGTGTTGTTCTGGTCCTTTGTATTCTTTCCAAAAATGCACTTTACTTTTTGTGCTGATCTTTTCAAAATATTTTCCAATTTATTTACACTTGAAATAAATATTTGTCATCTGTCATGGAAAACAGTTTTCTGCAAAGAAACATTTCTGTCCTTTTTCTACTTTTATACCTTCTGTCTTTTTTTGACATTTATCTAAAAAGGCTGCAGTGTGTCCTACAGGTTTAAGTTTGATAGTATGTGGGGAAGACAGTGGTCTCAGAGTAGTTGGCTGTACTCCCAGTGGAGGGATAGGAAGTGGTAGCAGTTCTGAAACAGCACATTTTAACTGCAGACACCTGTAACCTCAGCATGCTGAGAACAAGAGAACAGGGGAGCTACCTTGAAAAGGATAATTCTGTAGGAAATTCTTTGTTGAAAAGGGTTAGTTGTCAACTACTAGATTTCAGTGAGATTCATTAGGCTAGGAAGTCAAAGTATCTGAACCACTCCAGCCTGAAGAACATTTGTGGAAGATTTCTTCCCAGTGGATCCAGTTCTTAATCTTCATTCAGAATAAGCAATTTCCTTGTAAGTTTTCATTCATTTATGTTTGAATCTCCGCTTTTTATAGAAACGTTATCAAACATTCAAGTATTGTATTCTCACCAAGGAGTCTATAAAACTGTCCACTCCATAAACCTGTCCATTAAGGACAGTTTTTTCTAAATATTTTTCAAATTGTTTTAATAATCTGTTTTTAGCTATTCATATGAAGGTGGATATATCTCTCATAAAGTTTCCATGAACACGTAGCCCTTTCCTTGAATGCTCCCTAAAGCTTGGAGGCACTTTTTTCAGATTGGCATCTGAAATTCAAATACATATCTGTACACAACTTAGAAATGATTAGTCATATAATTTGATTGGTGTTTTTCTTGTTCCTTGACTGGTATGAATGTTCACAGAAAGCTATATTTAAATGATTTCATCCTGAGATTAAAATGTATTTTCCCTGAACATCTGTGCCTGTAAACTGAATGCTCACGAGAAGTGACTATAAATGGGCTGTTCAGATGTGCAATTCAAATGTGGCTAAGTCTAATTCAATGGAAGAGTTAAACTGGCTTTTTTTTTTTCCTTTTTTTTTTCTTTGTTTATTCTGTTTCAGTAGATCCTGGTAATAATAACAAGTAAACCTAACTGCCTGTTCCAAAGTCTCACGTGTTTCTAGTACCTATATGTAGAGGCAGTGGGAATATTTCAAGGCAGCTGGAGAAAGGCAGTAGTAAGACAGTCCTATAGGCAGAAATAGACACTGCTAACAAAAAACAGCTGAAGGAACAGGTGATGATTTCATCTTTAATTAACTACACAAAAAGATTGTGGATTACCTGTGACTAGTCAATACATAATTTCTTAAATATATGGCTCCTGCAGAATGTGAATATGTGGTGTGGGAATATTCTATAAATTTCTGTACACATACAGGGTGTAATCCAGAGATTGTCCTCCATTGTAGAGGGAAAAATGCTGATTGTCTCTTTTGGCGAATTCAGAGGAGCTGCCAATCTTTTGAAATGCAAAATTACTGATTTTCATTGCTAAAAGACTGATTTCTGTTAGGTATACAAATGGAAATGTGTAGATTTTTTTTTCTATAAATATCAACAACACAAAGCTCTTCAGGTGGAAACCACCTTTCCTAAAATATTTCTGCTGCATAAGCAGATCTCTAGTCTCACTACAGTTGCTTTGCAATCTTTACAGAGGCAATCACCAAATAAGATTGTAATATATTGATATGAAAAAGGAAAAATCTGGTTCCAAATATAAGTTCTTTTCTCGTGAATAATTTAGTAGTAATAGAAATATATTAAAGAATTTTCCACACTTTTGTAATTTAGTTACAAAATAAAGTCCTTTGTTTCAGCCATCTGGTTTAATGGCTGGGTTATTTGGGAAGTACAGTTCCACAAACGTGGTGTTAGCAGTAGTGTTAGTGCTCCCATAAATATGACCTACCTTGTTATCTTGCAGGTACAGATATGCAAATTAGTGGTGCCATTTTTCATGCTCTGTATTTATTACCATTTTATTAAATATTATGCAATCCATACAGTCTTTCATACACACCCACAAAATCCTTTTAACATCTGTAGTCTGCTGTGAAAAAGCATAGCACATTCAGTTTAGCTGGTGGTATGAGGTCTGGTTTTCAGGGTAGTTTCATCCTTTTCTAAAAATCTGGGGCATGATTGTGTGCCTTGTCTTGAAAAAGGAAAACCTGTGGCCTCCTGGATCGCTGCTAGGGAAAATGACAGCATGGTTTCAGTTTTCCAGCAAATGTTAACTACAGTTTGGAATTGTAAAAATGTCTCGTAAGATTTTACACTTTTGATAGATATTCATAATACAAACTCAGAGGCAATAATAATAGCTGTTAAATATTCTTTTTTATTTGTTTATTTTAACTTGCTCATAAAGTTTTGACCTTGTTGTCTTTCGTGGCTAGGTGGCTGGATCAGCTGTTACTAAATACAACCTGACAGTTTAATACTGGGATGCTTTCAGGTTTCCAAAATTTTTAAAAGGCCTTCTGCAAGGTGATAGACCTGGTTTACAATAGTTTTGTTCAAGTTTTGAATTCAGTTTCATGCAATTTAATTGAATAGTTTTATATTTCCCAACTTCTGTTTAATGTTTTGATCCCTTGGGAAGCTGACTTTCTTGGATTAGAGCACTTCCTAAAATCCCTCAAACATCCTTTAACTTGCCATCTTTCTGGTGACAGCCTTAATATTAACATTCATTGCTGGGAGATTAAGTCATTTATAAAGGCATCATATTTTTTTTTTTCCTCTTTATGCATTTCAAAGGTGTTCTACTCTGTTGATCAAAGCTGTTTTACAGGGTGTTTGAATGCATTGACCAACTGTCTTTTTAATAGGACTGAGCGTATTGACCAGAGTGTAACCAGCTGCAGAGTACTCTTACTGCCAAAGGCACTGATAGGAAGAGTCCATGTTTGTCTCCAGTCAGGTGAGAGGCTTAGTGGGATCACTCTTGTAATGATGAGATGGTAGACATAATTTACTTTTTAAAGCCCATAAATATCACTGAAAATGTTCCCTTTACTTGTCTGTGGGATAAAATATTTGGCACAGCACATTCTAGCTTTGTTAGACTAGCCTGTTGTAGTACTCATGGATGTTTCACAAGATAGAAAAGAACTGCAATGTTTCAGCTCCATCTTTAAAGGTATTTTTTTTGCACCATAACCCCCCACCCCCCCCACCCCAATTTTTCTTTCATTTTGGATGGGCTTTATTTTCAGAATCTTCCTCAATCTGCATAGTTTGGAAACATTCACCAATATCACATACATCTCCAAACTAGATTAAAGAAAGCTACCATGATGGTAAAAAACAGTCCAAGGATTTGAAGGTAATAGTTTTCAGCTCAGTAGGTGTTACATATGGCACATATTTCAGATTGTTATGCATATTTATTTTATGTTGGCCTACTAAAGACTGTCTACTGCTACCTATAGCAGTGATATATTTGATAATAAAAGTTACAAGCTACAACGTGTATGTACATATTGGCAGTTGTTACAGGATGAGAAAGGGGACATTGGTTCTCAAAAATAATAAATAACCTTTATATGGTTAGACACACATGATGTGAAAAATAACACTCTTTCCAGCTTTGTGTTGGCTTTCACATTCTTCCTAATTCCCCTTGACACCATCTTCCACTTTAGACATTAGTGCTTTCATAGTTAAAGTGTGTGTATAAAAAGGGTGTTTTCATGTATGTGCGATGTGTATGTAAGTGAATGTAAATTTGAACAAGTATGGATGTATTTATGTGTGTTTTTACACATGTAAAAATACAGTCCTACTGCTTGCATTGTTCTCAAAATCCAAATCCCAAGCACCAAGCTTTGAGCACAGATGCTGTTTTCAGTAAGATAGTACTTGTCTATTCTTTGAATGTCATGGCAGATGTTTTACCTCGAGGTTAATATCTGACTTGCTTTAAATTCATGTGGGAAATCTGAAAGTTCCATTTCCTATCTCGAAAATCAATAGAAACTTAATCAGAGCTGCTAAAAACAAGTCCCAGTTCTTTTGTAACAGAGAAAGTAAACAAGATACAAAATTAAAAGTGACAGAATATTTTACATGAAGGACATGAAGTGCACCACCAACTAAGCTTCAGCTCTACAAGCCTTGTGTCTTTCAAGTTGAGGTTCGACTAGAGAAAGCTCCATCTGTTTGTTTCTTTTTCCCTATACCAAGGCACTATAGCACTTTTAAGGTACATTTCAATTTTTAGTATTGTGTAAACAGGGTTTTTTTACAGACATTAGCTTTACATTGAACAGCTTGTATGGTGACCTGAAAGATTTTCTTTGTCAGAATCTGGGTATTTAATACAGGCTTTCACGTATGGTTGTTATTCACATGCACATGAATACAGATTCTGTGTGCTTTATTGGTCTTCCTGCCTCAACAGATTTTGTGCTTGAGCTTCATATAGCTAAAGTCCTCTCTTCCCTTTTAACATAAACTGATTTATTCTCTGTTGTTGTTTCTGCTTCCTTTTATCTGGACACTGTCATGCTGAAAGAAAGTGTTGTTTGATGTTATTTGTCCTAGGTCTGAGAGGACATTGGGGGCGTACAGTTTAATCTCAAAGGCAAAGGGAAATTGAGACCACTGTGTTCAGTGTTTATTATCTGCCCAAGGTGGCTGATTGTAGGACATCCTGGTCACTACATTCCGCAGCTGGATTCAGTCTGGAAACAAGGACTGTTTTGTCAAGATCACATGGATAAATAATCAAAGTAGTTGAAATAGTGAAAACTACTGGAGAAACAAAAAGAAAAAAAATGTAGATGAGCATCTTGGTTACACCATCCCTTATCCTTGTTGTTAGAACTTCAGAGACTGATACATTTTGAGGTATTTTGATGTACATTTTAAGAGGGGCTGTAGCAGTTTCTGAAGTGACCAAGCAATAGTAAAACCGACAGTTGGGATTTCTTGGTGGTTGAGCCTACAAAATTTTAATACATGTTTATAATCTATGTGGTCTTTAACACTGAAAGATGGTACAGTGGTTAGCAACCAACAGAGAGAAAATAAGGTTGGACAGGGCATAGCTAAACAGCAAGCAGGAAGAAAATAATGAGAAAGATGTTTACTGCAGATAGCTAAAAAATGCATATAGTGGTAAGGTCTAGATATTTTATCACATTTCTTTAGTTTGGCAGACAAATCTCTTTTCAGCTTGTAGACTGTGCAAACAAAACAAAAAGGAAGAGGGGAGAAACATGAGACCTCTATCAAGTTTCTGATTCAGTGATTCAGTAGTCATTACTGATGACTTGTTAAGTAATTTGAAGAGCTGCACTTGTTTCTTGTTTTTTAGAAAATGCTTCATAGTCTTGGAAGAAATGATGTTCTTAAAATCATTGTGAATTTGAATGTTCAGTTCAAGCAAAGAAAGCTAGTTTGAAAAAGGTGACCGCAAACCTCCTATTACGAGCTAGTAAACGTGTACATTCATCACAGATAGAGATTTCCTTACTTTGGCCTTAATGACTTTAAGTATACCAGATGGGAGCAGGGATCTGTGTTTAAACAGTGTACAAGTTAAATTTTTCTCATGTAAATCTACCCTTAACTAGTTTTGACTGTGATCACTAATCCTGAGTTTATGGCAATTGTTTGAAATCACTGCAACGGTATATATATCAAATATATTCTTTGTTCTTCTGGTCTAATTTCTTTGTGGAGACGATATCCACATGGTGGCAGATAGTGGTAGAAGTACTCTTCTGATCACAGTGCTTTATTCTGCTGCCGGCATCACAAAAGGAAATTTTTTATTTCTTCAATGTGACCTTCTGAAATTCCTCTTTTTCTTTCTAGCTTGATTTTTAAAGAAAAATACAGCATCTAAGGTGAGCCTGTACTAAATCTCATGTTGCTGCCTCATGTGGGAAAGATATCTTAGTTTTCCTTGGCTGGTGGAAGCAAGGAAAAGGGCAAGCCTATCACAGACTTCCCACAGGAAAGAGGGGGAAAAAGGCCCATGTGGTCATTGAAAAGGTAATGTGCGAGCTTAGGCTAACAGGCAGAAGCAGAAATGCTGATAGAGGAGTTGGATTGTGGCTCTTTCCTGACAAGCAATGTGGCAAGCAGAGCATAGATTTGCTTCTCTGTCTGCATCTAAAAGAAACTGTGTGCTGAATGGATAACTCAGGGCAGAGCGAAAAGAAAGCCCGCTAGAGGAGGGAACCCCTGAAGTTCATGCTAACGTAAAGCAAAGTTCTGCTTCTCAGAATGTAGGGTGTAGGCCTGTTCCACAGGGGCACTAATTTTTAAAGAACAATCTAACTCTGGTGCAGACAAGAAGAAAAAGTCACGGAACAGTGGTATTCAGATAGAGGTGTCAGCCAACACTTTCTTCTGTTTGCTTCATGAGATGTTCAACTGGTCTACAGGTAACACCTGTAGGTATACACAAGTCTCTACCCCGTGCGTATTTTTGAGTTTCTTTGTTTTCACTTAGGACTAGCTTACCTCTGCTCCCACACATTGAAAGCCTTGTTGCAGCTGGAGCACAGCTTCCAGCTCGTGCTCTGAGACAGTGCTGTGGCACAGCCGGAGCTGAGGAAGCGGTGAGAACTGGAAGACTAACTTTAAAAGTCCGCTTCAGATCCAAACTGAAGTACTAGTGTTGATGCTCCCATAGTAGATTGAGTCAAAGGACTCTCTAGGGACTGTTTCAAACCTATCTCCTTAATAGTTTCATATATGAAGCTTGGGAGGGGAGAGTGAGGCGTGGAGAGAAGAAAAGGAGCACTCCATACAGGGGACTGGTGACACAATTGAAGTTCAGTGGCTGTCTGCAGGATCCCTGCCACCATTCCAATGAAGGACACGTAGCTGGTTATACCACCATAAAGATTTGCTTGTTTGAGTACAGGCTTTAAACCATTTATATGGTGAAAACCAAAGTTTGACTTAATTTATGTCAGATAAAAAAATCCGATGGAACCAGCAAAAAAAGAACTTAGTTTGTCAAGTAGATTTTGTTTCAGAAATAGAAACATTGTCATTGCTATCTTCTTAAAAACCTCAGATATTTTAATGCATATAGAATCAGTAGAGTGAAAAAAGCTGTTAACATTCTTGTCTCATGATTTAATTTGAAAAGTTCTTTTGCTTTCTTTAAAGTTAAATTTAAGAAAACAGCATTAATATGTTAATTAATAAGAAATTCAATAGAGATCTAGAAAGTAAGTAGTTAGACTACTTTTTTCTTTAGTAACTCTGTGAAGCTCATTAAATGTTTCTTGGAACACATATGCATAGGAAAGAAGTACAGAGAAATCTTCTTAAGATGAGCTTGTGAAGAAACCCCCTGTCTTAAGAGACACGGGTATTCTCAAATGTGTGAGTCTGCTTTTCTTAGAAAATCACATTAATTAAACAAGTGATTTTGTTTAGTCCTTTGAGTGAATACTTGAGTCAGTTCTCTTTGGGTCCTAGAGCTGAGTGAAATATTGACTTTTAGATCAGTGGTTGAACTAAAACGTGCTGTTAAATAAGTACGCATTAGTCCAAGGAATTATTTGCTTTTTAATACTTTTTTTTTTTCTGCATCAAAATAAGATTGCTCAAAAGTGCGCTTGAAATTGTTCATATGTAGATAATTTTATTGATTGAATAAAACTTTCATTTTCTTCTCTTCATTTTTTTTCAAATTAAATAAATTTAATCTTGTCAAAGGTTCAGAGCCAAGCTTTGAAACATTATTAATTCGGAAATATATTTCCAAATGTGCCACTTCTATTTCCTGTTCCCTTTCTGGAGGGGAAGCATCACTGGATTTCAGCACAGACTTCAAAGTCTGCATCAAGATGAGGGTCCATTTTTTTGTGTGACAATTTCTTGATCAAAAAACAGGCTTTGTTGATTCTGTGACAAGGAGCTGTGTTCTTGTTCAGCGTCAGGATCTGGTGTCTTCTTGCTTTCCCTGTAACACTTATAAATACATGAATCAGCTCTAGGGCATAGTATGTCTTTGATACCATAATGATGGTGTCATTTCTGTGCATCTTTTCTCTGCATTTATAATCGTCTGTGATCAAATCTGACTGTACACATTCAGTCTCTCAGAAGAATTGTCCCTCCTGCATACCTGCCTTGGTACGTAGCCACACCTGGACTCGGGTGGCATCCCAGAGTGACCCCTGTTGTCTTCATCCTCTCTGGTAACAATTTGGACTAACATTTTAGTCTCTACCAGATGCTGAAATGGGTCCATTACCACAGCCGCAGTTGGAACTTGGGTTGCTATGCTTTTTCCAACCCATCTCCATGTCGCATGAGCAGGAGGGGCCATTCTATTATGAGCTCTGTCGCCCACAGTATTAGCTGGAAAATCCCGTCTTCTGAAAACACACTTTTGTTGCAAAAGTAAGTGCAAGGCCAGCCCTTGACACCAATCATGACAGTGGAGGCTTTTAGAAAGAGCTCATGCATTGTTCAGACCTCTTTTGCTAGCAATTACTGGTAATGTGAATTATTTCACTGTGGTTATGAATGTATAACTTTTGGAAGAATCTGATGTTAAAAGCTCCTTGAGGTCGTTGCAGTCACTTTGGGCACATTGAACTCACCGTAACGTAAGTCCACACAAAAGACGAGCAGACTCCCTGCAGCGCTCCGTCATCCTTGTCTGCCGTCTGTGAAGTATGTGAAAGGTTTGTGGTTTGCCTGTTTCATGAAGAGAGGCTGAGCAAGCTGTCCTCTTCTGAGAGCCTGAAATTACTGTGTGCTAAATGAGAAAAATATATTAGAAGCATTAACGCTATATTAGCTGTCTCTCCTCTATCCACTCAGAACCTTGGTGGGGTTTGCTGTATTTATGTCATCCCTCACAGGCATTTATTGACACTAGAAAATGGTTAAGTGAAATGTTTCACCGCAGGCTGACAAGGTTCCAAATTGCAAAGAGTACAAGAAGATAGGCTGCACATCAGTGTTTACCCAAACTTACCATCGTGGTACAACTCCCTCTCTCAGGGGGATGAGTAGGGCTGAGGACAAGTCTGAATCTTGCTTGGCTCACTAGTGGTAGCTGAGAAGAATGGAATGGTTTGGGAGAAACCTGTCTGCTACTGCATATGAGTCCCAAGTTCGACTGTACAGAAAACACAAGAAAAAGAGGTAAAAAACGGGGATTCAGGGGGAAAATCAACCTGTCCTTTACTCCCAGTGGATGACATACCAGTTAAATACTGAGATCAGGGCCATCGATTTGAAATTATTCTTTCAGCAGGCAGGAGAAAATAACAAAAAGACTGCTGTTTCTGTACAGTCTTCTGCCATTCCCTGACACATCCCCTTAAGTAACTTTTTTTTTTTTATTTTTAAGGAAGAGATTAAAAAAAATAAAGTCTAAATAAAATAAGACTCAAATGTGTTAAATAGTATTCAGATGTATTAAACTGAGTTCTGACTACTCAGCTTAGCTAGGCACATGAGGCTAGAAAAGGATTGTCATTTAATTTTGACTTGAAGAAAGTCCCTCTTAAATTTCCTGGGGGTTTTTGGGTTTTTTTTTTTTGTTCAAATGACAAAGGTTGCTTGGTTGTTTTGGAAATTTACTTTTCAGTGGTTTGGATTCACTTGCTTATTATAAGGATGTATTAGCTTTGATAAGCTTTTTGGTCATTCGCCCAGTTTGTGTTCTTACATGCCAGTATTGTTTCCTGTTGCTTGTGTGCACTGATCCTTTCCATTGTGCTTCTAATCATATTTTCATTGGGTTTTTATCTTACTGTCTTACACTTTTATTGTACAGTGCATTTTTTCTTCCCTTGTTATAATTGTAATCATAGCTAAGTTTGCTTAAGATTTTTTTTTTTTTTTCTGGGGTGATAAGAACTGTGCAGAGTAATTCAGATGACATCCCACGAGTGCCTTGCCCAATTCCTACTGGAAATACCTTTAAAAACCAAATTTCTTGTCACAGCCACCTTGTTCACAGTTACCTTATGATTAGCTAAGACGCTTATATCGTATATTGCTAACCTCTTCCTTTAATGAAAAATCCTCAAGGATAGAATATTCTTTAAATGAATATTTAGAAACTGCCTTATTACTATTGTCAGTTCTGTCACACTGGAGCAGAGATCTTATTGTCTACATAAGATTGTCTGTTAGTGCATTTTGCTTAAAATATTTGGTATTCATCTTTGTTCGTTTCCCGTTTTGAACATTTGCAGTGCTGTCAAGTACTGTGTCGCAGTCAGTCAAACTTTCTTGACTTTCAGCATTAACCATTTCTGTAGTCATGTACAATTCACACAAACTGCTCATTATTGAGAGCAGAATTAGCCACCTCTATCACATGGGACACTGTGTGACACACAGAAGATTAACAAATGGTGAATGATGAATAGTTGGAGGAAGGCTTGAAAGTAGTATGGCAGGAGAAATGAATGCTTCATTGGCTACGACCTGTGCTGAGTACCTGTCGTTCTAGGACAGTCAGAAGAGAAATAACATCATGTTTTGTGAGTTTGGATGAATTATTTCAGGAGGTGAGACTGTTTCAACTTTACAGTAAAAGCTTAAAATTTGATTTATGTCACACTTCCATCAGTCACATTTTGCTGTAACCTTATGGATTTCAGCAAAGCTATTTCAGATTTATTCCACTGTAAATGATACCAGTGTCATGTTCTTAGCTTGAGATACAGAATTTTTATGAACTTCACAAATTAGTGTTTCTGGTCTGGGGTAGAACTGTGATGTAGCTTGCAAATACAAATGTCTGACAAATCAAGATCTCAAAAAGGAATGAGTTTTGCTGGCAGAGTTTTGTCTTTTGTTCTCCCAAAGGGGTGATTAGTGGAACATGCAAAATGTTTCCAATTAAGAGCAGAAAAAAGAAAAATGCCAGCTTTTCATAGAAGCTTTCTCCTGAGGACTCAGACCAATTCCAAGATTTCATTTGTATGTGGTTGCTCAATAAATTCACAGTGAAACCACCTGTGATTGAGCACAAACCTTGAATCTAAAGAACTCTTAAAAGCTACGTAAAAACACGGGCTGCTCTCAGCCTGGATACGTCCTGACCTGCCCCTGCCTTGGCTGCTTTTCATCTCCAGCTGGTTGAACACCTATGGTACAAGGTGAAGCAACATTCTGAACCCCGGTATCTGAAAAGGCTGCAAAGGTGGTTGCTATCACCCATATGTGGTAAAGAATTACTGGGGTTTATTTTGAAGACTGAAGAAGAATGAGAAAAATACCCTCATGCTTTGTCTGTGATCTTCCAGGGAGATGGTCCAGACTTGCAGCTTTGCCCACGTCTAAAGCAAACCAGCTGACATTTTACCATTCTTGTTGTCTTCTATTTTGAGACGATGGTTTCGTTCAAACTGATGTCTTCGGAAGGGGATAGACAATTCGTGTAAACTTCGTAAAGCCAAGGAAACTGTTCATACTGAATTCCTGTGAACTAAATACGGTATCTTACACAAAAGCACTAGAAATATGTTCTGTGCTGTCTAGGTGGCAGGACTGGTAATGCATATAGAAAATAGTGTGAGGAGCACCGGCAACCTTAAAATCCATTTAATCACAACATGCCTAAGTGACCTACCTATGAGTTCACTTCCTTTTGTAGTACATAAAAAAATGTAAAAAACCTTTCAGCCTTACTGGCTTACATCAGAAAGCTGTACTGTGTAGATGAAATCTTTCCTGTGTGAGCCTGTCCTTATTAAATAAAAATGTTAAATAGCACTATTAGATAAGGTTGATATGTTGTGCTGGCTGTATTTAAATATTTAATTTCGAAAACAGATGAAGAAAACCGACACAAAATAAACTTGAGCTTTTAAAAACACAGCACCCAGACAGATTTTTCAGAGGTGTGAAACAGTAAAAAATCTGTTTCTTTGAACTCAGTTTTACATGGTGCTGCATTGTGTTCTGTACAGAAGAGATTTTTACTCTATGTCCCAAAGCTGTAGAATAAATATTACATATCCTGTATCTAGGGGGAATATTTTTCATATTTAGTACCTCTTTCCCCACCTGTAAATATATAATGGTAAATATTTATGACTTCATTTCAAGGTGTGTGTATACATGTAAAACCACACACACGTGTATGGACACACAAACCAGTGTTATAAGCTCTTATCTTTGTACCATGTTGTTATAGCCAAAACAGGAAAAAGCCTAAGAAAAAATCCATACTTTTCTCTGGTCTGTTTGTAATGTCATACTTTAAATATTTCCCTCTGGCATTGAAGAATTCCAGAAATAACAGATAGCCCTGGTTTTCAGAAGACTGACTTTTGTTGTGTTCACAAACTGACTCTAAGCAATTTGGATGGAGCGTGAGGGGAAAATGGAATAAACCACAGCAGCTTCAGGCTTTTTGTATTTCAGAATTCAGTTTCTGGGAAAGACAGGGGCTAAGTTCTGAGCAAAGTTCCAAGCAATGCCTTCTTTCAGTGGAAGTTTGTTAAGAATGTGCAGTGTTACCAAACCGCCCAAAATGGATATGTGGTGTGTGGCTGGGAGGGTCCTAGAGACACATGTAAGGAATAATGTTACTGATTCCCGATTTCCCAAGGGGTTCTTTCAAAAGGGAAAAACAATTTCTTGAAGGAAAAAATCCCCATAATTCTAGGTTGCATTATAATTACTTTGGTTTTTTTTTTTTTGGTTTTTTTTTTTTAAGTAACTATTTTAATTATCTTCTGCCACCTTTCTTTTCTTTCCCTCTTTCTTCCACATGGGCTTGTACTACAAAGCGGAAGGAGTCATGAGAGTTGTCGACTTCAGCTGTGAGATTTGAGTTATACCCGTGGTCATGTATCCTGCCAGTCTGTGGCCAGAAAGGTTGAATCACCTTTATTAATAATACTTATATGCTGTTTTTTTCTGTTAACGTGTAGTCTAAATGCTTTCAGGTGAAAGCAGTTTTGTTTCTCCCTTACTATCCAGTACTTCAAAAGAGCTTTTGATAATAATTATCATTACTTGGTGTTGCTCTAATATTATAACTTAATTATAACAATAATAGAGAGAGTTTGAAAATGGACCATTTCTTTTTTTATTAGCAAGGCACAAAGGACAGAGGCTTTAATGAAGAACTTTGATTGTATTACTTGAATTCCTATTTGAACACTGGACATCCAGCCAGCTAGTCCAAATAAAGTTTGACATCTTTTAATTATAAAACAGGCCACATTTTTTTCACTTTATTTATAAATTGACGCCCTTGTTGTATAGAAATGCTGTCCAATATTCCAGGAAATCTAATTAAATAGTAACCTTCTATGAAAAAAACAAAAAGAAAAGCAAAACTTTCATCTTCTACAATGCAGATTGTGTGGTTGATAGAGTTGCTTTGTTCGTAGATCATGGCGCTGAGGACAATGTGGTACTTGTCCCTTCCTTGGGTTCTCAAGGGACTGTGATTATAAAAATAATAACAAATCAAAATACAGCTTATATTAAAAAGCACAGAAGAAAGGAACAGTCGCACAATAGGTGAATATCAGATCGGTGTACCTTAGCTGTAGAGCCAACTCTGACAGGATATGCAGGAGGAAGATAAAATTGAAAAGAAGGTGAGCTCTTTCGTGAGGAAGGAGGACTGTCACAGTGAGCACACCTGAAATCAAAATTGCAGGCAAATTAAGTTTATTTCTCCCAGATGGCTGTAATTTGGGATATGTATATGAGAAGTAAGACCAAAAATGCTACAGAAAAGCAGCGTAACACTTGAGAATAACTACTTAGTGGTAGTAACACAAGACTCTGGTCCTGAAGGTTCTTCATTTTCAGAGGTTTAAGCTGAAAGATGAACCCTTGCGAGTTTTCATGACATCAGACAAGACCTCCACACCCCTTTTGAATTCCTGTGTGAGCCCCTGTTGGCAGTTTAATGAAGTCAAACACTGCTAAACATTATATTCAGCAACCCTATACTGAATGCAGAATACTTTTGCTGTTAAGTGCTATTTGCCAAGTTATTCTTTATAATTTAAAATGGGTGGTAAGGGGTTTGCTTCATTGGAGTCTAACAGAAAACATAGGAACAAAAACGCAATTGTGTTGCAATGCATCCATGTAAAAATGCCAGACGTCTTCCCTGGTATAGCCGCTCATCTGTGCAGAGTGCATACATACCATGTCTGCGTACAGCTGGTGGTGTCCAAACTCTCTGATGTTCTTGTGGTGGCCTGCTAACAGTTAATGTGGCCTTTCTTGGGGGGACTTGCTTTGTTAGGAGAAGGATCTCTTTGTGATTTTATGGGTATACATGAAAGGTGGACAGTTTAATATGGCAAGTGTTCTTGTGCATGGTGTGGTTTCAAGCTTTTGGAATCTGGTTTGAGCAAGGCTCGGACCAGCAAATAGCTCAGTTATGGGATTAGAAGGCATGTGTTAGGAGCTGTGAGATTAAACCCTGAATGGAGGTCTGATACCTCAGTGAATACATTCCTGCTCTGCAGAGCACGAAGTCCAGCTCTGCTTCTGAAGGAATGGAAACTTCATCTAGAAATCTAAGTGCAATATTGATGTTAGGTGACAACTTTGCACAAAAGATCATGTAGACCTTCTGTAGTAGAAGCCACCTTTATCTGGTTGTGTATTGGATATACATTGCTTCTAATAACATCAGTCTTTAGTTTAGTTTGCGAGGAGAAGTTGTAATAAATCTGTTACACCTTAGACCCAAATTACAGGGGGTATCTAAAATTTGCTGCAATATGTGTAAGTACAAAGTCTAAATTAAGAGAGATTCATTCCATCCACTACTTCCACTAACAGGTTTAAGGTCTTGACTTTGCATAGTAACAAGATTACAGAAATGCCTGAAGGACAATTCTTGTATAAAACCAAATGTCCCCAAGCGATTTAAAGTTCCCCCCAAAAATTTCTTTTCATCTTATTATTAATTGTATAATTAATGCATCCTGTGTCCTGATAACAATAATGCCATGTAATTAATTTTAAGAATTAAAACCTTGCCTTTATCTGCTCTCATGGTCCACTTTCATGTTTATAGCTGTGAATATAAATCCTCTTATCTAATTATAACATGACTGGTTTCATTGTTCAAAAGAAACTGCCCTTTATTTTTTATTATTTTATTATGTTATATGTTACTTTATTATATTAATTGTATGCTTTCTTATGTTCTTTAAAGAGACCAAAGAACACAAAATTTTAAGACTTCAAAAGCTCATCAGTGAAATTTTGTGCTGGTTTGGATAAGGTGTGATATTTCATTTGTTTTCTGTGTCTGTTTTTGTCTTCCATGATTACCCATTCTGTTTACAAAAAGGCTCAATTAGCATTTGAATAGTAAGCCAGAGAGCAGACAGGTTGAGAATTCTTATAGAACTAATTTGGCAGGCCTTCTCACTCCCCCCCACCCCCCCCAGCTTTTTCTTTCTCTCTAATCAAGCTGCAGTTATTAAAGCTAGAATAAAAGAACTGATTTTCCATTACATTGATGCATGCTGAACAGTGCCTTGCTTTTCTTTTTCTTTCGGCTATGCTAATTGGACTCAAAGGAAATATTTAGTTTCTAATAGCAAATGAAGAATTCATTAAATTCTAGCAAGGAAAAAAGTCAAGCAATGGAACTGGACATTATTTTTTGAACACATCCTCCCTTTCAAGGTACTTATCTTAATTCTTACTTACAAATAGCAACAATATTATTTAATTTTCGAACCTGATTACTTTGGGAAAGGAAAATTCAGAATCTGGGAGAGAAAGGAGATATTTCTTTACAGTAGCAGATATCCTGCAAAGTCAAAAATCAGAGTGGACAGTTGACTTCAATGCAGTTACACGGGAGCTCCTAAGCAAAAAATTGTACTGCTGTGTCTCCAGCTTCTGTCTTACTGCCCCTGGGGTAAATCAGGAGTGACTGCACTGAAATCAAAAGACTTCCATTAACAAGATAAGTCTGCAAAGCCTGGAATCTCACAAGAACAATGTTTTACACTAGATTCCCAGAATTTTTGCCTGTGGTCATACCTGTATGTCTCATAAGAATTATCTTGCTCGGATTCCAGACTCAGATACAGTAAATGTGGGAAAGTGATTCAGTATCTTCTGGATTTCCTGCTGATCTTCTGATCTGAAAATGAAATTAGAGCTTCTCTATTAATTAAAATAAAGATTCTTATGCTAAACAAAAAGAAAGCCCTCTTGATTATGAAAAAGCACTGTCAAAACCAAGGGTTCTGAAGTCATGGTTTTGAGCAATGCCATGATTCTTATGCTAGTTTAGTAACTGGAGTGCTTGCAACAGGTAGTTGTAATTCTCTGAATATAACAGTCTTTAGAACCTGACCCAACAAATGCCTAGCCACCTGAGTAAACTGACATAAACTAGGACTAATTTTAAGTTAAGGTTAAGCCCACATTTAGGTTATTTGCTGAACCAAGGTTTTAAAATGGTTCATGACTCACGAGAGGTATGTGTCTAGCTTTTTTTCTTCCACATGCCATTTAGACAAGATAATTTCTTGGAAACTGGAAAGCTAAGAGTCTGCATTATCTTATAGTAGCTTTATGCTGCTCTGCCATAACTTCCTTCATTAAAGGCAGACCTAAATTATGTGGGTGTCAGAGTACTCAGAATCGTCTTCAAGATCTGAAATCTCTGATTGTTCTTGTGACTACAGAACTAAGCTGATGGTCCTCACTGATCTGTTGATTCATCAGCGTGTTACAGGCTACACAAATTGAAGTGCTTTTAGAGACAACATATTACCTGAATCATGCCTGGATAAACCACAGCTATCCTGTAATTTTCCCAGGAACTCCTCCCAAGGCTACTTTGATTCTGTGAAACCCTTAGGTTTCCTTTCCAGTCCCAGCTGCTGTCATTGCTAGGCTGCTGGAGTACAGGCAGGCAGTTTCTGTTGCTTGTAGAGGTGGATTTGCTTAAGCAATAGGAAGCCTGAAGTGTAGCAATTTTCAGCAAATTTGTGCCTTTTGCTTGCATAATGGAGGAGTGTAAACTAGCCCTCAGATCTGCTGTTCACTTGGGAGATGAAAGGTCAAGTTTGACATGAGACTGTGGTTTGTGTACAGAGGTGTCTCCCACACAGGCATTGCTCTCTTTGTTCTAGGGAAAATCAAGAGCAACATTTTGAGTAAATAGTAATGAATTGTAAAACTAAATGAAATGTGTGCTACGCTCCCCTGTGAAGTCCAATACGAGGCAGAATCATTTACCATTGTTCTTTCTTTTTGCCAGTGGACATTCCTTCCCTTGAAGTGTTTCCTTAGCATGCTCACACTGGGTTCAGTTCCCAGCCTGGTTCTGCCCACATGCGTAAAAAAGGTGCTGCAGGTAGTTAGCACTCACAAAATGATGTTTGCTTCATTTAGGCAGCTAAATTGTAGATACCAGTTAGTGGTCACTGTCTCAGAAAAAGATGGTTTTTTTCTCACGGAGGCACAGCTCTGGTGAGTAAAATTTGTCTTGTAACATATGAATACCCCACAGAGGTTGAAGATGTGCCCGTATCCCCTTGCTTAGACAGGAAGGATTTTTCTGTGTATGGAAATGTGAGACAGACAGGTTTTTAAGTGGCTTGCTGAAGGTCTGTTTACTACTTTGTGGTATGGTTCAGAATCAAAGATCTCTGCAGTCCTGAGAAGCTTGGTTGTTAGCATGGCAGTGTCAGCACTTGACAGCATCCCTTGACACAGGGAGTCCGTTGCTCCCTCTGGTAGTCAAGTGCATATATTGTCAGTACAGTTACCAGTGAGGTTATTGCCACAGAATTATTACAGTACAGTGGTTAAATCACTAAAGTTCTGTTTGCAAGCTCTCTAACAACCAATACCTCTCTGGTCCCGGCACATGCACCACGATACTGTAAAAACAATAAAAGATGGAAGAGGTTTGTGGGCAGCTGGCCTAAACCACTGATATTAAAATGCAGAATATTAAAAATGCCACTGCAAGTCTGAAGTTGAGGAATTTTTGAGCCTGTGTAATTGTTATTATTTTTTCTCACCTTTGGTTTGAACTTAGCTGCTTCTGAACTTCGTTTCAGCAGACTCTGTTATTTTAGGTCCTCAGTGCCAGCCTTGCATTAGTTTCAGGAGCACGGGTGTGAGGTACTTGGGAGAGCATCACAGCCTACATGGCATTTGACTCAGCTCAGACTCATTTTACAGCCTAGAATTGCTGGTAAGCTGGAGCATGCTGATGCGATTTCCATTTCGCTACCTAGAAATTAGTGAATATGTGCCTTTTTCTGCCATCCAGTTATTTTTTGGGATGGGCTGCTCTTTGTAAGCAATGTGTAATTTCTTCCTTTGCAACTTGAATCTTTACATTGCTACCTTTTATTAATAAGCCAGTGAACAGATCAAAGCTTTAATCATTGCCTAAATGAACGAACCAGAAAATCCTAGCAATGATAAGGCAGTTCAGACTGGGTACATCCAAACAGGTTGCCAAAATAACAGCAGAAATAAGCCCCAATGCAATAAAACAGGGGAGTGCCGCTCACTCTTGCCTGTGCGATGCTGCGCTGCAGGGGCTGTGGGGCTGGCAGCCTCTGTGGCTCGGCTGCCCCAGCTCCTGGGACGGTGGCTGCAGTGCGGGGGCTCGCCCTGCCACCCTCCCGCCGCCCTCCTTCAGCCCAGGGCCAGCCTGACTCCAGCTTCCCTCTGCTGCACTCACTCAGCTTTCCCTTGGATCTTGTGCTCCGGTTTTTCAGCTCCCTGTGTTCCTCCTCTGATCCTTTCTCCTTTTTCCCCATGCCTCTTATTACTCTCGTTTTCCTGCGGCTCCCTGAGCTCCTGGCACCTTTCAGCCCTGGGCTGCTCATTGTGTCCTCGCAGCTGCCACCGCACTGGCACATCATACCCAAAGGTCTGTCTGAGCCCCTCACACCCCTGCATAGTGCTGCTGCTGTGCATACTCCTCACTCTGCATACACTGCAGGTGCTGTATGGCAGCTGAGACCAAAGAGAACCAGCATTTTGTCAGGGGGAGATGCTGGACAGTAAATAAATGAATCAGAAACACTCAAGTGTTTCCTCTTGTAAATATTTCAACATTTTGTTTCCTGCCTCCTGAAAAATTTGTCTGCGAGTCACCAAGAACCAATCATCATAATAAAAAAGCTGTTAAGATTTAAATATATAAAATTTATATGTATTTAAGGGAGAAGTATATATTGGTAAATCTGATATTATTTATATTTTATATATAGCATATATTCTGTATAATAACAGTGTATAGGTATAAAATATATAGTAGATAGATTATGGGTTTTAATGTTATGTTTACAGGTAAAATGAGGGCTTAGAACTGGTGCCAGCCCAGCATCATTTTCATTTAGATCAATTTATTTTTTTTAATGTTCAAACACAAATTTCTAGCATGACAAGATTTTGGTTTTGCCCGGTTCAGCAGCAGGCAATAGAAAGCATGGACATTTACTACAAATGGATTAATTTAGGATACATCACCAGTCTGTTACTGCTGAAGGTAACAAGCTGCCTGCAAGCAGCACTGTAGCCTGTGTGAGCTTCAGCACAAGATATAAAGCAACTTGTTTATGGCTGAAGTATAGCTGTGTAATAAGGTCACTGGTCTACCCTTTGGGATTGAGGTTGCGAACCCTTTTAAATCAGAGCAGGAAAAGAATAAATTCACCTGCAAAACAGTTTTCAGCCATTGCACTCCAGGGAGAAGTTTAGTCTCCCAGAACCAGATTTTAAGAAGTGTTTAGGATCCTAAATAATGTCTACAGGGTTGTGAAATGTCTCTTTGCACCAGCTGTAGGCATCTGAATGACCTTCAGAGAGTGGTCGTGAAGGGGAGACCTGTGCCCTTCTGGAATGGCAGCTGGAGGCCAGCTGTCTGTAATGGCACTTGAGCACTGAATTTTATCATTGACACCCAAATCTCTTGAGGCTGTTTTTGAGTGGTGTTTTCTGCATTAAGTTGCAAGGAATGCTGTTTTAAATAGATACATAATTTCTCTGATTGTAATTTCCAATGCACTCCATTAATGGCTGAACATGCAGACTTACTGCAGTTAACACAGATGCCATTAGCTGGTCTTCCTATGCAGTAGGTATGCTGCTTACATTTTAAGCCTAAGAATTGATTTGTATTGCTTGGAATCCCTTGCAGGGTAACTGTGATGATAATCAGCACGTTCTGTGTTTCTCCAAAATTGCATGCAAAAGTTAACTATTTTTATTTATGGTGTGAAAATGCTCTGTGGTTTTGTTTGGCTGTTTCCTAAACAAGGGGCATATTTGCACACTGAAAATGAAAACAAACCCAAATAAAGTGAAGTCTTCCTAGATGTATTTTTATGAATTCGTTCAGGATGAAAATAAGAGATAGGATAATGACACAGCTAAAGAACAAACCCTCTGAAGCCTTTGTCAAGAAGTCAGACCAAACTGCGGTTGGCAGCTGAAAATACTCCATTAAAAATGGAGATCAATTTTTTGCATTATCAGTCTTTCTTATTGCTCTGCTTTCACCTAACACGTTGGAATAAGTCTGGAAAATTCCCCCTCTTCAAAATGAGGAATCCTTTGCTTTATTTCTGCTCTCTTGAGTGCTAGAAGCAGCTGGAAAACTCCTGACAGTGTGTGCTCATATAGGAATTTTATGCTGGTTTCAGTGAAGACATTAATGAATTGCAGTTTTATTAAAAATCATGGCAGGCAGATACAAATGCCTGTACTGTAAACAGCCTTTGAGGACTGATGGAAGGCTACTTTCTGTCATCAGATGAAGCCTCTGTTTTTCATATTTAGTCCCATCTAATTATCATCTTGATGACAGTAGTTCTTCTAGATCTGTCGTTAATTAACTTGAGCTTTTCAGGGCTGAGTTGAACTGAGGCAGTGAAACTTAGGCTGTGAATACCCAGCCCAAATTTTTTAATGTTTTCCTAATTCAAATACAGCTGCTAGAGAGAAACAACCAGAAGCACTTCAGCTTAAACAATGAATGTGCAATAAGGAGATGGTAAATTGGAAAAAAACCTGTGTTATTGTCCTTGTTAAGATACAAGAAGGAGAAGGAATCCTCCTGTAGCAGAGTTTTCAAGATCCAGACCAAACTGTTCGAAGTGTAAGGGGAAGGTATAGTCAAGTATATACTGTAAGGAGATATCCAGATTAATTTTGCTGAACAACTGAAAATTGCTTTCAGTAGAAACCAGCTTTTCAAAATAGAGGCTTGTTCTTTCTGCAATGAGATACATGCAAGCAGCGCTACGTATATGAGGAAACGTGCTACGTTTACTAGCAAAACTTGCTTTGTACAGTTATTCACGTGCCTGCAGGAGTGACAGCTTTCAGCATGGTACTGACATCCATGCACGTGGTTAACCTGACGGCCATGGATTTCAATGAAGCTAATTGCAGTAGCAGCGTTAAGCATGTGAAAATCTTGGCAGTGCTGTGAGCTCTGTAATTAAGTCCTAGAGTTTGTCACAGAACTTTTGCTTTTAACGTATGAGGGCTAGAAAGTGAAATCCTTTGGACACACGCTAATAGCCAGTAAAAGAAAAAAACAAAGATTTTGATTATTTAAGGAGAAAGTGTGCTTAAGTTAAATCTGTTCGCAAATAGAAGTTTCGTTTCCATCAAGTTTGCTTTAGCCTGGGAGATTTTCTGTTCGCTTGTACAAAAATGCTGATTAATGATCATCATTTACAAATAAATGTTTTCCCTGCAGTGCCAGTGGGAAAAATGCTAATATTTATTGCTTTCCAGCAAAAGGTTTTCAGCAGGCCTGTCAGCATAGCTAAAAATGCATTACAGTGTTAAGGAAGATTAAGCTGACAGCAAGCCATTCTCTGTTGTCACATGAACAACCTTACATGAGGTTTATTTATTGAGTCAAGTGAAAATTAATTACATATATCAAAGGAAAAAAGTGTTGATTTAATTTGAAGATTTGTTTACCTTTATTTGAACAGCCTGAAAGCTCTTTTCAGAATTAAGTATTTTAATTAAGTGAATTAATAAATTAAAGTGATTCAGGGTCATTTTCTAAGCCAGAGTTGTTACAACTTTCGAATAAATATTATTGAAGTGTATAATTAAGTGACAATTAATTGTCAATCCCAAAGCTGACTGTATCACAGAAATCTTAATATTATTTGTTAAAGGGAAACACCACCGAAATATTACAAGCAGTAGTCATTATTTTAAAATCTGCATTCTCTTGAAGATTGTGAAAAGGGAAGGTCTATTTTCAAGTTTAACGCAAGTAGAGTTTCAGCTACTCCTGCAAAAACTGGCAGATGGTAATTTATTTATATTCAATAGACTATAATAGAATAGATAAAAGCTAACAAAAGTTTGTTATAGCAGTTTCTCCTCCAGCAATAGTTAAAAAAAGACGCTGGCATTTCATCACAAACGTACAGGAGGGTTATGTGGTATCGTTCTAAATAAATTAGCTGCTCTGTCTTCAAATGAGAAAACAGAATTATTTTAGGCTTGAATTCCTTGTTCTTCAGAACAGAATTCCCAGCTGTACAGACCTATACCGGATGACTCTGCTTTCTGATATCCTTGACTTTTTTGAGAGTCCTACTACTGAAAAAAAATGTGCAATCCAGACTTGCACCAGTATACGTGTGATAACAAACAGTGCAACTCAGGTAAAATTAGGCAATGCTTTCACTATCTGAGACGTAAGTCGTGTTCCTTTACCCCTGAACCTAAAATTCTTTCTTCAGCACTTTCGAAGCTGAGGGAACAGAACATGCCGTGCCTCCCCACCCCAGCCTGTGCTGCGTTTTGATGTTTGTGGCGCTCTCCCGTGAGGAGGGAGATGTGTATTTTGAATCCCTCCAGGCAGAGCAAGGAACTGCACCGGAATTTCCTTTATCATGGGTGACTTTATATAAAAATAAGAGGAGGTATGCCTCTAGGCTGTTCTTTAACTATCTTAAAGAAAGACAGATCCATGCTCAGTTGTAGAATATGTGTCCCTCTTCTAAACAGGGCTTGTAGTAACACTTTCTGAACCTAGTGGAAAGGTATGGACAACTTCAGAACAAAAGTATAGGTTTACCTGGTGATTGTGGTGCAGGTTAGTCTCATTTCTTTCAAGTCCGTCTGTGGGTGACTCCTTGCTCAGTATTCAGATTGTCCTGAATCTCATTTTGGGGAGCTGAAGGCAATAAAAATTGTCCGTATCTGGGGTGTTGTGAGAGCCAAGATAGTGCAAGATTGTGAGGTGCTCAGGTATTAAAGTAATGGAGGCCATAAAGGGACTGCAGATTGATGTATATTCCGAAAGAAATACCTAAAGCAGCCTGAGGATAACCCAGCTCCATTCAATATCAAGAAGGAAAAAGAAATGAAAACTGTAATACAAAGCTGTAAATAACAGAATTGCAAAAGTCATATTCTTTTGTCCTCTTGGCCCTCCATATAGTAGTACCATTGTTTGCTCATACAAGACAGAGTTTCTCTCTCTCTGTCAAGTTTGATGGTATCTACTTCAGTAAACTTCATAGGCTACTCACCGAGCTAAGTACATGGTGAAGAGACAGAAAAACAGGTCAACATGGGAGTCAGCAACTATTTTATAGACCTCTCAGAAAGGCAGGGGAGAAAAAAAATACACAGAAAAAAAAGCAGTTTAGAGCAAATGTAGCATAAAATGTCATGAGATGATGCAAGCCATCTACAAAATGCATAGATGGCCTGAAATAACACTTCAGGTTATGTTATTTATTAATGGTCATCTGCTAATTTTTCAAAATGAAAAGGTAAACTTAGCTTTTTTCCACTCAGATGGATAGCCAAAATTCATTGTGCATTATTGCAGTTAGGAGGAGAAAATACAAATACAATTGGGCGACTTTTAAATCAGAATTGGCTTATGTGCAAATTATATATACAAACCAACATCAAGAAATATTTTACATTAATCCAGCTGCAAGTCTTTTTCAGCTGCCAACACCCCCAGGTTCCCATCACCCCAGCCTTCATCTTCGCAAGCACTATCTGTGACTTCTTCCACCATCTCCCCCCTGCTAGGTACCTTACTTACTTGCTAGTATCTCCAGCTGTCTGAAATAGGAGGTTTTTTTTTTTTTGCTTTGCTCAGTCAGAGTAGGAGAGAGAAGGGTCTGTTTCAAGTTAATTTACTACGAAGAGAATGAGTTCACTATTTTTGTACCTAAGTGTAAAGCCTCCTAGAGCCAGTCTGCTATGATAACTCTCCCTCTTGTGTCTTCTGCTGTTACAGAAAGTAGCCATTCTGTAGCTTGCCATGATATTAATCTCTTGGCCATTGATTACACTCATTGAAATACTTCCATATTAGAGGAGTTTTGGAGAATGAAAATCCTAGTGCCTGTCATGCTACAGAAGTATGCGACACCCTCAGGCGTTAGCATCTAAAAGTGTGGCTACTCTGTTCTTCCCAAGCCCAGTCCAGTCTGTACTTTCTCCATTATGACTGAAAAACTGTCCAGTAGCTAAACACTATCTTTTATGCCCAGCTGCTCAGGATGAGTGGTTCTGTATGCTGCCGTGGTTGTAGTTCCTTCCGTCTGCATTGCACTTTTCTCATCTTGTTTAATCATAAGTGCTGATGAACTTTGAATAATAGATGAAAAAACAAACTGAACAAACATTTCAGGAATTTCTTTATCTGTTATTTCCTTTTTCCTGAACATAGAGATTTTCAAGTAATAGAGAGTAATTTTATTATTTGCAGTGGTATTCAACTAGAAAACTATATTGTGTAACTCGTGGGAGGGGGGAAGGAGCAGACTAAAGTTCAGAGGTTTCAATGGTAAATACAGGCATTAATTATTTTCAAAACACCATATGTACCAGTAACACAGCAGAAGTATGGAAAAAGGAACATTTTGTACTAATTTTATTAATTGCATAGAAAATCAAAATGCTAGATGTTGCAGTGTGCAGCAGTGTGAGAGAAAACTAAGGGATGACCGCTTTTACCAAGGTAAATTCTCAACTGCAGATCAAATAAAAGAGAGCAATATGGTGAAAATAATCAGCTGGCAGAATTCCAGAGAAAGGACAGTGATATTTTAACAGTAAATAGATTTGTTCCTTGAGCTTCGGAACAGAAATATGACATAGGATTCTACAGAGGAAAGAATGAGCAATCTTTTTTCAGATTTACCCTTTTGCAATATATCAGGCTTCCTTTCAATATAGATTCATAATGGGAGCTTCTTTTAGCTTCTACTATATGAAGATTTACAAAGACAAATGAGACAGGAAATTAAAGGATTGGAAAGAAAGCCACGGTACGTTACTTACTGAATTCATATTGGAGGGAAGAATAAGAGGTAAGTGGGTGAAGAAGGGTGCTTCTCCAACTTCTCTATTGCTATCACAAACTTATTAATCTGTGAAGATAATAGAGGAATCTCATTTTCCTCAGGGGTGTTTTCTGGCATTCAGTTGATAATGAATTCTACTTCTGCTTACGGTTTTGTTCATGAGAAAATGACAGTCATGAACCAATTAGACAAAAGTTGCTGCAAATACACTATTGCTGTAAGACTGAGACTTTGTGTACACTGCCAAGCCTGTGTTGCTCTCCCTGCATCCTATACAGATGCTCCCAATGTGTTTGC
Source organism: Falco biarmicus (assembly GCF_023638135.1). Lineage (NCBI taxonomy): Eukaryota > Metazoa > Chordata > Aves > Falconiformes > Falconidae > Falco > Falco biarmicus. Next base: position 51,402,573 of record NC_079295.1, on the reverse strand, counting down.
AGTATATTATGATAGTGGGGATCCATCTACTTCTGCATCCTGGGCTGATGTGGACACTCAAGTCTTCTAAGTGAGCTATTTCTGTACTGTGATCCTTGTCAGGATTACAGTGTTTCTGAATTACTGGTGTCTGAAACAAACAAAAGTTTATAGACTAGGCCTGAGTGTTGATTGAAAAGTATACAGTAGATATGCAGTACTCAGGTTATCATAACATAGCTTCTAGAACTGTATGATTTTATCAGGATCTCACATTTAATTTAAAGCAGTGCTTTCAGCTCTTATGATTGAAAATACAATTTTGATGACATGTATCAAATACAGTTAAATATAATTGATAATGTCTTATCAGGTTGCACAGTGTCTGCTTGAGTGTTTTTTCATCTCAGACTCACTCCCAGGACAGTTCCAGCCTCCTGCTGTACTTCAAAGGGCTCTCCACACCTCTTACTTCATCGTCTGTGTCTTGCAGGGCTTCAGCACCCTCTGATTCTGCCATGGTAGACATGGTTTGCTTATTTTCAGTACAATCGAGGAGAACCAGTTCATTCTCTCACTATTTATTTCCAGGTACCCTAGCACTGTATCTATTTCTTTAAACAAACAAACAAACAAACAAACAAACAAAAAAGCTATATAATATTTACACACCTAGTGATGTCCAGATGTGCTGACAGGATTGCACTAAAGCATATTTTAGGCTTAACCTTTTTAATCCATTTCTTTCCATCAATCCATAATCTTTTAATTTTTGTTTGTGAGGTACCACATTCCCTCTAATCACACTTGGAAGTTAGAAAAGCATTGAACAACATAATCCACAAAGCAAATTGCAGTCAAATATCCTCAGTTCAGCCTTTCTCCTTACTTTCTTAAATCTCTTTGATACTACCCAACGTACAGCTTCAGTAAGACAAATGCAGTCTGGAAATACATGTTCCCTTGATGAGGTGACCTATGAAAGTTATTTAGCCAAATGATAAATTTTCTTGCATTTAAGATTTTAAAGCACTAAGCTGCTTCATATTATATTGATGCTGAATGTAATTGGAACTTTTGTATGCACTTCAGGAACTAAGCAAAATAAAATGTCATAGCTGATTTCTGAGTTCATACATTGCCTCATTCATTTTGTGCCTATAGAATGAGCTTCCATAAAAGCTTTTAAGAAATTAGTGCTCATGTGCCTACTTCAGTGAGAAGTTCTGGGTCTAATGGTTACTGATATTAATATTGGGAGTGCAAACTTCTCCATATATCCCTTCAAAGTGTTGGATGCAAGAGACCACTAGGCATTTTTCCACAGTCACACAGGCCTTAATCTCTTTAACTGATATTGCCATACATACTGTCATTTGAGGTCATGTGGTTTGTGATATGAAATATTGGTTCATTAGCAGCTAGACAAACAACCCATTTCATGTAGGTCATTGAGCAACTATTCAGCAGCAAATGTCAGTACAGTGTTATCTGCATTTTATAAAACTTCTGTACGATACCATAGCATGTGTAAAGAAAGAAAAGATTGAGATAAATGCTAATAGGCAAGTGTTTAAAAATCCCTTTTTTTTTATGTGAGCATGGAAATAAAATATATTTTTAATGTATTTGTATCCCTTAAGAAGTTGTAAGTATGTATTTGTTTGCTGACAAACAAATTTTTAACCAGAGGAGTAAATGTGAATTTGGTTTTACTGGTTTTGATTGTGCTCGTGTCTGCTGAGCATCTGTTAACATTTAAAAAAGCCAAGATATGTGAGAATCTTCAAGAAAAGCAAAACAAAACACAGACTTTCTTTTTTTCCCATGAAATAGAGGCTAAGGTGGTTTTTTTTTTTCCTTCTCTGGTCTTTTAAATGTCAGCACATACTCATCAAAATGGGATAACTAAAATGTTATTGTGCCTATAGTGAGAGATGTTTTCATGTCAAAAACCACAGCTGTCACACCTTCTTCTTAAGCTTACTTTTAGCAAGCACACTCTGGGACTCTCCAAGGTGACACCAAAAGCTTTTTAAATAGAGAATTAAAAATGTGTCATCATGTAGGATATTTCTCTGTCTGAGCACAAATGAAAAATCTTTGTATAGTTCCTTGAACAATAATCCATTTTCCTTCAGAGGGTATGTCCTAAAAGTTGAAATAACGTGCACAAGTTCAAGCAGCGTTTTACCATTGCCCTCGCTATGCTGAAAGCAGAACTTTTGGTTGCTACTTTAAAAGCAAAGGTAAATCATTGCCAATTTTAATAGCTCTTCTGCATTTACATGGATGTACATCTTTTGTATGTGTATATCATGCACTTTTCAAAAGTAAAATGTGCCTTATGGAAGTAGTATATTATATGAACACCATTGTAGTCTGTTCTGTGTGCTACATACAGCATGATGTCATAAATAAGCAGTTTAAAGGACTTTTAGTATTGATATTAGTAGGCATATATAAGGCCAATTACTAAACCAGCTGGATTCTAGGAAGTCCTAGTTATTGTATGGCTTGTTCTTCTAACATAGAATGAGAAAGATGAACAATCAGTTCAACATAAGCGGTTTCCTTCAATTTTTCTGTTTAAAAATAATGAAGTGCTCACTAGCTTGGAGGTGTCACATGGTAATACCTCACTACAATGAGTTATAAAAAGTAGTAATTCAATGTAAGCTGTAATCGCTGTGTTCTGCAATAAGATTAGCACTCATAGCATGATATAAAATAGATTTAGCTATACATACAGCATGTCTGTGAAGTGCTTGCCAAGGTAAATTTTTAGATGAATACCGTCCTTGTTCGGAAGTATGGGAAATCACAATTGACTGAGGCTTTTCTAAGACAGAGAGGTTTCTTTGGCTGATTCCTTTCTCTCTCTCTCTTTTTTTTTCTTTTTCTATTTTTTTTTCTCTCTTTTTCCCTTTTAAAAAAAAGTCCTCACCATTGTGAAATGTTTTGGACTATTCCCTTCATTGGAAACTGAGTAGTTAAGGAGTTCTTTCTTGGGGGCAGACTGTAGCAGTGCTCTGAAAGTATAATGATCCCAGTAAAGTACCAGCTCTTTAGTTGGTTTAGTTCACCTGATTTGAGATGTCTGTGTAGGGATAGTACAATTATGCAGCGTAAGATTAATAATTTATAAGAACAGCTCCTCATTTTTATGGGTCCTCTAATTCATCTGTTATGCAGTTCACTTGGATTCATTCATTTTTTTTCTCCTTTTTTGACAGTGTGGTGTACTTCATATTCTTGATTCCACCATATGTTTAACTTCTGTTTGTTTCTCAAGGAACATCTCCATGGTTAGTGCAAGTCCCCATCGACTTGGCAGCTTTCTTCAGGATCTCTCCAAATTAAGGGATTACAGTTTCCACAGCTGTCTCTTCCCTGACAGGCTTCACAGGACAACTACCTACAGAATATTTTTTTCTTCTGTGGTTTCTTTCTATGCCTTCAATCTGTGCTAGTACTTTTTTGTTTGTTGAAAGGCCATATGAGTTTATTCTCGCTTCTTTCATTATCCATTACCTGCAAACAAGAAGAAATTGCACTCACTGCTTTCTCTATACCACTATTCAATTATAATGAATATACCACCCACCCAAACCACACATCTTTGAAGAACTGGGATCATAGAAACAGCCAAAAAATAGCCTCTCTCTTGTCCTCATCACTGAATCAAGAGAAAATAACAAAGTGCATCTAGCAATATGGACTGGGGGGAAAAAAAATCTACAAAAATCTCTCTGAAAGCAAGAAAAAAAGATTAAACTTTCTATTTATTGTCAAAGATACTTTAGGAAAGTTTGATAGCCGTTTTACAATTTATATTTTAAAAGGTCATTGATCAGAAATTTACAAACAACTTGTACTGTAGGAGTTCTCCTTTCTGCAGTTTTTAACCTTACACTTCAACAAATTCATCTTGATTTTGTGGCAATGAACTTAAATCAAAGATAAAAGATCAGTCACATTTACTGTAGAACTGAAAGTTTCTGTATTAGGAGCACTGGCTGGAGTTGACTAGACCACCTCCAGAAGGGGATCTCTTCTGAAATAAGATGAAAAGTCAGACTACTTGCTCTTTCATGTGTCAAGGGGGGTAAAATTCTAGTGAACTGTGCAGTAACTGTCTATTCCCTACTGTGTACTAAGATTAAAATATCATTTTGACTGTGATCGTTACCAATCTGAAACTTCAATAGTTGTTCCTTAGAACTGAAGATGCATTCATCTCTCATGCCACACAACATCCATCTCTTTCTCTGTGCTACTTTTAAAAAGATCACTTACAAAACCTGACGGGAGAAAAGTGTGTATTGCTTTGGATGAAATTGTATTTTACATGTCTCTAAATAACATTTGCCAGAAATTCAGGTTTGTGAAGGAAGAAATATTATGGGCTGTTAAGCATTTTTGGGAGAGGCATTTTTGCAGCATACTTAATGTAACACAGGAACCGAACGCAGAATAGTTAAAGAGATGGAGCTAATCCACAAATTATGCTGTTTGGGATTAGTAGATTTAATTAAAAATGATAAACAAAAGACGGACTGCTTGTTTTCTACAAAAGCAGCAGTAGCGGACTGGATTTTCTGGTGCCTTGAAATGTGCTGAGATATTCACGCTGTTGAGGTAAAAAGGGGGTCACTGCTGGTTGGTAGCATTAAGTCAACCTGATACACTAATTAGTTGGGTCAAAATAAACACGCAGCAAAGTTGCAAAGCAACAGAGAATCAGCCTTTTACCATAGAACGTAAACATTGTTTAGTGTATTAGTCTAAATGAGCGAGCGGATTTTCTGAGATGCCTTTTGGTATGTTAGAGAGGCATTTACACAATAAAAAATAAGAGACAAAATAGGGTCACTGTTATGACAGCCAGCAAAGGATATGCCACTAGTAAATACCTGGGCTGAACTCATCTGATCAGCACTACTGATGTTAATCAGCAGTCATTGTAAACTAATTCCATCTTGAGTGTTTGTAATTTCTGTTTACAGGATAACACCATTCCCTACAAGTCGAATATGGCTTTTTTTTATATTCATACTTTTTTTTTTAAATGTCACTGACATTATCTCAGAGGAGCAGATCTGACAGGTCAATCACTGCAGATGGTAAGTGCTTTGTTAATTATACAGAAATTTAGAAACAATTGTAGAATGTCTTGCCTCAGGAGGAATTTCTCTCTTGCTCTGTTTGAGAGTAGATTTCCTCTACTGAATTAATTTTGTGTTTTTGTGCAGATAACAATCTCTCTACTGCTTTGTAGGAATAACTCCTTGCTCCTTGTTCAAATATGCAACTGTAAATAAGCAGAGGATATTGCAAATAAACAATGCTATTCTTTTTAAATAATGCAATGTGTGTAATTAGGACAGTGCAATTACAACAGTATACAGCTCTCAGTGTAACAATTAGTTTTCTGGTTAAATGTAATTTGTTCCAATGTAAATGTTTTCCGTCAATTCAGAAGATTCCCTTGAGTTGTTACAATAATAAGCCTATTTCTACGAATATATGCAGTTGCACTGTATGTTCCAATACAGAAATCAAAGAGGACAGCTACTTTATAATAAGCTATGGGAATTATAAAGTCAGAGCAAAATGATATCAATCCTATTTTCTGAGGGGAAAATATGTCCAAATATCCTCTTTCTATTTCCATTTTAATCCCAGAGATGTCGACTGCTTTTTCCAGTTTGTTTTGAATTTACTTGAAAAAATAGAAACGTTTCCTTGTGTTATGCTGCTACTGCGTTACCCTGTCCTCCTGATGATGATATCTGACTACTTTCCAGTCTTTCCACTGTTTATTCTTGGAGATAAAGAAATGCTATTATTGTTATTTTACAGACGAGTAACTCAGCTACGCAGAGCAAAAAAGAAGTGCTTTAGATTTCACCAGAAGTTTGTTAGGAAACAGTATTTCAAATCCAGTCCTGTTCTCTTCCCATTAGCATCCCCTGCGTCAGGCTCCCTCTGCCCTGGTCCTCTCCCACGCAGGAAGGCAGCATCGTGCCGTTGCAGTCCTTCCCTGCAGCACAACCAGCTCTCCATCCAGCTCCCTCCACCTGGTTTAGCACAATAAACCCCTCATTATCCTGCTAACTCATTCACGATAATTTCTATAACATTGCTGTTTTAAATATCCCTACTTCTTCCTCAGTAGTAAAAAAAAAATATCTTTGGAGCATCTGTGCATGCATTACCTCACTGGTGGAAAAGCATCGGGAAGTCAGATTTTTCATGTTGTCTCACAGTTTTGCATTTACTAAAGCCTTTCCAGAGCTAAAGTTAAATAAAGGGTGATGTTTTTGTGGCAATAAGTTGAATAGTGCCACCAATGTGCAAACAGGCAATTTTAGGTCAGCTGAGTTAGTACTCCTGAAAATGTCTGGGAGGTAGAAGTCAAAGATTGAATGTAATTACTCTGTATGGATGAATGGTAGTGCTAAATACATTCTGTGACTAGTGAATTGTCTGAACTTGAATTAAAAATGTGGGTTTCATCCTCTTCGCACCAAAGTTTGCAAAATTTGGGTGGTTTTCATGGCCAAACTGTCCTGTTGTCATTTTGGAGGCTGCGAGTTAGTTGATCTAAGCCTGAGCCTGCACTAACCAGTTGTCATTATTGCAGTGTATTGAATAAAAAATCCAAAAAGCCCCACACAACAGTAGTAATGTGCAATGATTATAGGGCTAGGTGCTGCAATAAGCATTGTCTGGTTTGGTTAAGTCATTGCTAATGAAACATCACAGCTGATTAAACTAGCAAGGAGAGCAGCTCCCTATGAACAGGCTCCATTTTCTCATTGGATCTTTCTTTCTTAAAATGCAAGATATGAGCAAGACAAACAAAGATATTCTTTAATTATAAAGCATGCTAGAAATCACATTTTGTGATTAGTGGCATGTTCTAGAAAGACTTTATGTCTTAATTATATGTACATCACTATATTTCTTCCCCTGCATTTTAATGAGATAAAGAGTAGAGAGAAAGCACAGGAAAAGAGTACAGCAGGCCCTCCATGAGTGCAGTGAAGCTGAATTGATATTTACATTCATCCTGTAACCATACTTCTGCTTCTTCTTGGATAACAGTAATGGTGATCAAAGCAGAAAAGATCTTTGAGCTTGGTGCTTTCAAACTGCTCACTAATCACTATAATTCAGCAGAAAATAGGAACAAAACTACCCCAAACAAACACCACAATCATTGCACTCTGAGTAAAAGGGACTCTCACTAAATAAAGCTGAAGCAAGGTGAAGATTGCTCTATTACATGGTATGTCAAAGTTAAATACAGGTCTAAATCCATTCAAAAATTTAGAACAGTCAGTTCCCAACCTAGCAATGAGCAGAGACAGGCTGCTTTGTTAAGCGAACAACCCTTCCCAGACCCTGCTGTGGCTTCACCACTATTGACAGCAGCGTCTGTGTTTCTACACAGGCCTATTTTAACCTTGACTTTGCTAACTTGTGTGCTAGGGTGGTGTTCGATTTAATTAAATGCCACTTGAAAGAAGACCTGCGTACCTACAGCATGTGTACCTGGAGGGACTTCTGGTTCTTCCTCCTCTCCAGTTTGGTATTTTTCTGTTTATGCATGGAAATGAAACTGCTTTCAGACACGAAGCTGAACGGTAGCCAGGTGCTTTTATAACTGTGTTAGCCTGAAGCTCTCATGAGAAATATTTTTTCCCGGAAAATAAATTATAACATGGCTAAGTGGTGCCTGACAAAGCTAAACAGGAGCCATGCTGCTCTATTGCAAATTCATCTGCAGTCTCTCGGTAGAAAGACAAATAAAAGCACTTCATCAAAATCAGTCAGAGAAGCACAGGAATACTCATAGGAGACCACTAAACTCTAAATACCAATCAATTTCACAAACTTTTTTGTCAAACTTGCAAGTCCCCTTAAGCGCTGTCATCTAGAACTGCCAGAAGATGCTGCATGATATGTTGCAGGCACGGAGCAGGAGAGCTGGAGCTGAAAGCCCCTCCCTGACAGTCGTAATTAGCGTATCTGCATATGTATCCGTGTGGGTCAGGGTTTACTGAAGTCGGTGGGTGGGGCTTGGCTGACATCAAGGTTTTGGAACCAGGCCTAAGGGCTCAGAAACCTTATGCTCCATTTGAGAATTGGGCTCACAATTTCTTTCTACTGTATCGGCTATTTTTCAGTGACCCGAGCACGTCCCCGCGGCCGGCAGGCATTGCTGCTGCATACATTGCGAGTGCCGACAGCTGCCTTTTGACTTTGTCCTTGAATTCAAAGTCGCTGCGATATATGATATTGAGGGATTTTTGTCAAGGCATTTGCACTGATCCTTTTTCCTACACAAAGAGATTCCAAAGTTGTTTTACAGCCAATGGGACATGAGAGCGTTGATTTCCCACTTGCCGCTGCCTTCATCCTGCCATTTTTCTCCCTTAAACACAGAAGTAGTTCTGAGAGAAGGAAAACTTGGAATTTAATCTCCTCTCCCATTTCTTTAAGCTGTGGTTATGTCTTCACTGTTATAATATTTGCATTTTTCAAGTTAGATAAGTATTTTAAAGTTTTGTTTCAACAACGTCAGGTCGTGTAAACAGCATAATGGACAAAGAACAAAATAGCTTTTGAAGGCACCCCCGCCCCGCACACTGTGTATGTCTGTGTCAGCCTCAGGTGTTTTGCCTTGAATAAAAAGCAAGGGGAACTCATCAAACAGACTGTGAAGCAGAGCACAGTATAACACAAGTACATGGTGATTAAGTTTAACTTGGATTTTTGGTAAAAACAATCCAGCTCCTCTTGGGTGTCTTCTCCATCCCCCTTATTTTTCTGCTCCCCCTCCCCCAGTATGTTACTGGTAGCTTCCTTTACTCTCACACCTTTTCCTTTACCTCCAGGTTTTGCATTCTTAAACAATCTCTGTCACCTTATTTCCCATCTAGGTATTTCTCATTTCTCCGTTGCTTCATGTCATGATTTCTTTTTAGTTTCCATTCAAATGAAGCCCTGCCTACTGCCCCACTCCCCACCCCCCCACCCCCCCACCCCCCTTCTGGAATTAGGTGTCAGCCTGAGCTCCACATTTGTCTTCTGGGACAAGTCTTGACTCTAGACTTCCTTGGAACAAATCTGATTTTGCTTTTGAGGATAGTTTGGATATAGTTTGCTCAGAAAATCAAGATCAAGTCAGCAGTAGTTTCCAGCTGGCTATTTCTGCTCAGTTCAGAGTCTTCAGTATCAAGTGCTGTGTGCGTTACTCTGTCATATCCTGCAGAGCAGATTTTGTACAAAGAGGTTTGTGATTTCTGCGTGCCAACTGAATTGTGAAAAGGTGAGGGAAGCGGGAGAGGAGAAGGTTGTAGTAAATGTTGGAATTCTCACCTGCAGTGCTCCGTAGTATGCAGTTACTGCATACACTTTTAATTACTGGGCACGAGGAGAGGTATTTCTTATTTACTTACGTACATGTTTTGGTACGAAGAACAATACAAAAGCAGTCACTAAAAAATAACAGTGCTTCGGTTATGCTGGGCTTCACAAGGGAAAGTGGATTGATGTTTTGCTATTGTGTAATAAACAACACCACAGTTCTGCGTTGTTTTGTATAACAATTCTGTTGATCCCTATTACAGTTGTCTACAAAATTACAAGAAAAGATGCCCACATTTCCTGTCACTTCTAAATGCTAAAAACAATACCTTATCTCATTTTAGAAACAAAACCTTAGGAGACAGAATAGAAAGCTTGGTGATAAGCTCTAGCATCTATGTTCCTTTGAATCCTACTTCAGTTGAGGGTAATGAGTCACCTGGTGCTGGATTCTCAGCAGTGAAGAAGTAGAGGAAAACAAATCAGTAGGCTACTTGCAGAACAGTGGTCTAATCACCTCTGATACCAATTATCAGCATCCTTGCTGATCGTCTTTATTAGGACATAGTTGAAGCCTGAATTATGTGACTCAACGGTGCAGTGGTCATTTAGCTGAGCAAAATTTAACCGGGTATATAGCCAAGGACAAAAAAGGATCTTGAAAAACATCAGCTTAAAACCAGTCCCTGAATGGGCCTGACTCTGTTTTCTGTCACCGTACTTCCAGCTGAACCATGTTCAACAGCGGTTCAGTTTCATCCATTGTCAGCAGTGAGTAATTTTCGGAGCAGATGTAAAGTGTGAATCCACATCACTCAGAATTGAACATTAATCTTAACATCAAATACGTTTGCTAGGGTTAGTCATTGCGAAAGACTATGGAAGAATGCTTTGTAACTCACTGAATATTTCTGCCTTGCTTTTGCTGGTTGTATAAGCTATCAGAGGTACCCTTGCAGGAAATACCCTTGATTTTCAGAATGTGACTAATTGGCAAAAATGTGTATTAAATTCCTATAAATTTCACAAATATATCAGGACGTAAGATGAAGTGGGGTATGGGAGAATACATTACTCTGAGTATATCTTCACCATCTAAAAATGTTGATGTGTTTTCAGTTTCCTGGAATTCAGAAGGCAAAAGCTGCTATGCTGACAAATATCTACTGGACCTTTTTCAAGTGTAGCTGACTTACAACTCAAGAACTTCTTGGCCTGTCTTACCTTCTCAGGTCTTAAAACATATCTATGCACTGAAATGGTGTCAAGAGACACATATTCCTTAATTACAGAGAAGTGTTTTAACAAAAAATATATTTCCCATGCCTTCTTCAGTTCTTAATTGTTCCTGCCAATTCTCCACTACCATCTGTCATCAACTCCCATTTTTCTGTTCAGCTGAAATATGAGTGTAATACTGATTCCAAAATATCATAATAGATTCTGTGTCCCCTTTGTACTGCATTTTTGTGCAGACAACTGCAGAGGCATGCAAATCTTGCTCAAGGTTGCCAGTAGCTTTGTCAATCTTCAGAGTCAAGAAGAAAAGCTCATCTGCTAGAATGACTCATGACAACCTCATCTTTGATTTCTGGGACAATTTTCAAATTAAGTATGTCCCCTCCATTTCCAGGGCAATTTTATATCTCTTAAGTTGTACAGTGGGCTTTTGAAGCTCAAATAGTTCTGTTCCTGGCCCAGGCATTGTAAAATGTGGGAGAAGATCATTCTCCTTTTTCTCAATTTCCTTTTAATAATGATATTTCCTCAGCGGCTTTTTGTTGTTTAATTTTTTTCAAACAACGAGCCAGAAACAAATGCTGGTGATTAACAAGCCTAAAAATTCAGGATACTTTCTGTAGAAATAGAAATTATATAGTTCAGATTAGTTCATCAGTCCTTCCTAGGAGCATTTTCCCCCATTTCTTGTTACTTGACATCAGCTCCATAATTTCTTTGCTATATAGATTGACTTGGGAGCTTCATCTGTACGTTTGCTCTCTGGGGGAGGGATGCATCAGGCACAAGTGCAGCTGGTTTGAAACCAGAGAGATCTCTCGGCCTGTCTTAGCTGATCAGAGATAACTAAATGAAATTGTCAGCCTAAAAGAAATGAATGGCACACAGAAAACACAAACCAGGTACGTCTGGGACACGATTTTGAGAAGCAGCCAATCGGCAATGACTGAAGTTTGTTCCTGCTTGCTGACTGCAGACAGTCTTTGGGGAAATAAGTCATAGCTAGTCTTTCAATTAGTAGGACAAACTGTGCAGATGTCACACCAAACAAATTCATCCACAGTTCAGAAGAGGTCAGTAGACTAAAAGAAATCAGTATGTCGGTGGTCTGGCAGAAAACCTAGGGAATTTTCTTCAAGATGGGGTTGTACCAAACTAGCGAGTCCTGCCTGGAAAGCCAAGGTGGCTTTGAGAAGAAAGCTGTACCATCCTTAGTGGGGGCTGAACTTCTCCACCCATTCATGAAGCGCACCATACCGCAACAGAACAAATATTGTGGGTTTAAGCTTTTCCATCCCTGAAGTGTCCAAATGCACGTATGTATAAAGGGGCAGTTCCAGGCCTTTTGCAGTCATGGGCTTCAGCAGTAAAATGATCAGGTGCCCAGAACGGTATGTATATTTGCCTGCTAACAAACACGCCCATACTTGGCCGGTTATATGGGCAAATTCCAGATACATTTGAAGTCAAACTGGTGCATAGAAATGAAATGATTGATATCTTATTTTTCTGAGCACAGCAGTGTGAACATTTGCTGTAAATTACGTTTGTTTCAGACCCAGAGTCTTTTGGCAGTGACTCTGAGTTTGGATGGACTGCCTAAACAACTTGTTAAATAAATGGTTTTCAGCCTGAATTTTACAAATTATTTTGATTATTCGGTATTGTTTGCATGATTAGCGAGTTACATAGTTTTATTATTTCTGTTCTCTGATTGGACTTATTTATTCAGGGGAATAAGTAACTCATTCCATCAATACTGTTGGATTTCAATGTGGTATATAATACTGGTATTATCTTGTTTTTCAGACAGAACTGTAGATTTCTGCTTGCAAAGGTACCATGTTGTATTTAATGATTCAGCCAAATTATTCTTTACAAGTACTGTTGAAAATTTAGTTACTAATCAATGCTAACAGAGAAAATGCAAATTTTGGATCAAATATATATGTGCATATGTGCACACATCCCCCTTCCTATCCCTAGATACAGAATCTGATTAGTAAATCAAGCTGCTAACATATCATTATTATCAAAAAAGCAGTGTTTCCATATAATTAGGCAGCAGCAAGTCAGTCATAAAACCTGGCTTTCTTTTTCATCTTCATCTTCTGTGACGTTTGCAATGAAATAGCAAAGATCAGATAAATCTATAGAAGCTGGTGATATAGATCCCAATAATTTAACTACAAAACATTTCAGGTAAACTGAAGACATCAAAAGAAAAAAATATATTCAGAGTATGCTGCAGCAAATGTGTGTAAGTGAAGGCAGATTCCTGGAATTTAGTTTGTAAAAAAAAAAAATAAAAATGAAATAAGTTTCTTTTCTTCTATGCAGAATTTTTCTACCTGTCACTCATGATCTGTGTCATTCTATTTGAGTGATTCTTTGGACTGCAGCAAATGAGTCTGCCTGCCAGATCTTACCTGAAACAGCAGCAGTAATGCTTTCTGTGCTACTGGCCCATCTGATCTTTGCAGAGGTCACTGCCTGCATATCATGAAGGCAAAACGGGGCATGTATTTATCTTTCAGATGCTGAGGTTCACGGTCCAATGGAGCTTAGGGTCTGTATTCTAAATTGCACACTTGAGGTGCCAGCATAAGCACCTGCATAAGATGTGGTAACCTCCACCAGTGGGGTGGGACCAATAACTGGGAGCAGTCATCTCTGCAGTTGTCCCAGGAGGGTTCAGCAGAGCTGACTTAGATAAGCCAGTATTTTTCAAGTCAGCTGTTAGTGGCCTGCTAGATTCCACACGTGTGAACTTCTACCGTGTTCATTTGGACTTCTAGTGTAAAGATGAGCTGGAGCAAAGGATGGGTTCTGTTGTCGTGTAAGGGTGACATATGCTTTTTCTTCTGTCTTCACAATTTGCTTTGTGTTTGTAATAAATCTGTACAGGGCATCAAGGGGTGGGGCTGGGAGCATCATTTTGTCCTATTACAAGCTGGAAAGAAAATGTAAAAACGACTCATATGCTACTAGAGGAGAGACCTGGGTCAGCTCTTCAGCTAACCGTCACAATCAGCAAAGGAGCACATATCAAACCTCTCATGAAAAATGGGTTGATAACCAGGATCACAACCTAATTAGTGGGGTTATTGGGAAAATCAAAATAACGAGGAGGTGGTATGTATAAAGGATTCTTTATTTGAATACAAACGGACTTGTGCTTCTCTCTGGCATGCTTATAAGCATAGATGGTGCTGCATTATGTTAACATGCTGCACGAGTCTTGTTGTAGATTAATCAGTCACTAGGTGGATCTCTCTCTCTGTGCACTACAGGGATGCCAGATCTCCCCTCCTAACTTTGACCAGCAGCAATAGAGCATGGTGAATGCTTCATCTCTCCATTTCTTCCATTACTGTGTGAAACACAGATCCCAGCAGTAGCATTACATGGCAGTGTCACTAGAAGCAAATCATCAGCAACTATTCTGGTGGGCCAGGTGATGACTGAATGGTTTGAGTTTAGAGTAAGCATAAAAGTGCCAGGCAGTGCCTGCTATCTCGTTATCTGATACCAAAATATATGTGAAATACACCACAACAGACAAGAGAAGGGATGAGACGGGAAGGAATTACATGACTTTTTTGTTAGCAATGGGAAATATCTGTATCTAGATTTGACTGGTAAGTTTATCTTTACTCTGATGTGCATGTGAGGGTACCTAGGAAAGAGTATAGGGGAGGCAAAGTATAGATGGCTGGAAAAAAGGAAGGAAGGAACAGTGTGGGTGACAGGCAAATTGAGGAAGAGAATTAAAACAAAGGAGTAAAGTGAGGGATAAAAAGCAAGTAGTAATGTATTAGGTGCTTATCTGTTCCCCTATACGCTGTGAAAAAAATGGTCATTACTGACTTGTTTTCACAATTTTTTATGATGCAGAGGAAATACTTTCTGATTCTACAGAACAGGATCTGTTACACAAATGGATTGAATGACTTGGTGGATGTCAGTGATAGAGCATTCATGATTAGTATCAAGAGGCTAAAACTCCAAACTAAATTCAAACATGTGAGCTGGTAAATGCTGAAAGGAAGATCACATAAGGTTATTGTTTACTTCACTGCCCTCTCCAAATTAAGCCTTGGAAATTTCAGTATCTATTTATCTTCTGCTAGATACCCACAAAATCAAGATCAGTACAAGTCTTTATGTATAACTATCTTGTATATCCTATCTTGTATATATGTATATATGTATAATCTATCTTGTATAACTTAGCATTTGTCAGTTGAGACTACAGTTCCGAAATGGCTCAGAACCCAAGCTCTTGTGAGTATCTCCTCAGGCACTTACTTGGCTATGTAAGAACTAAGATCTTTTGCATTCAAACCAGAGTCATACTTTCAACACATTTGGGAATTCTCTCTCTCAATTATTTTGAAAATCTAGAGTGACATTATCCAAACTGGTTATATAGACTCAAATATAAGTAATGCCAAATGTGAACCATCAGCTGGTACAGTCAGCTAAGCTGATTCTGCAAGTGAACGTTAGAACCAAACCCCCTGGTCAGCACAGCACACGCCAATACAAGATATGCTTCACCTGTTGAATTTACCAGGCCATAGTTGTTACGCTACAGCTCCTCAAGCTGGAGTACCACTGAGTACTGTAAACATGCCTTTAGGCTCCTGTGAGCTGAAATCCCTTGAAAATGGAATGAAGAGCCAGATTTTCTGAAAATAAAGAGAAATGACTAGTAGGATGTTCAGCAGGAGGTATCATACATCACAAATTACAAAAACCCTTTACAAGCCCCAAAACATCTTTAACGTGTAAGTATCTGATAATTTTACTTTAAGTCGTTTCCACATTGACTTCTGTGCCTAAGATAAAGACACTTAAAAAGGATACATACATGACCTTATTTGTGAGGGAAGAAACAGAAACCTTCCTTTGTAAATTCTTCAAACCCAAGGAAAGTCCCTGATACTGCTCTCCTTTGTCATAGCTGCAAATGCACTTTTTTAGTAACAGGGCAAGTCACAATTCACTCGTAACATTGAGAAAAAATTTTCTGCGGTGCTGACAAAATAAAGCTAACATCCCAGACTTCTTTCTGGAGAGTTTAAACGAAACAGAATATATTAAAAATACTGAATAGTCAGTGACAGATTTTAAAATCAGGAACAAACTAAGTCCTCCTCAAAGAAGAATTTCCTCCAAGCATAAATATCAAAGAACTTCTAATAATAATATGACATATGACAATCTCCCATGTGAAAGGAGCAGCCAGCTTGAAAGTCTCTATTTCCCTTATCTGATAAGCAATCTCAGTGACTTTTCAGTGAATAGGGATGTTTCGTACAGGAATGACATTTAAAAGAAATCAAGCTAAATTATTAGAGGCCCCTAATTTCTAAAAAGGGTTGGGTTTCACTGATTAAGTGCTTAATGTTATAAAACTGGAGAGTGCTATAGAAAAATTTGCCAGTTTGAATACACACTCAAAGCACAACATCTTGCCCTGTAAATGTGCTAATAGATTTTTGAGTTCTGAGACTGAACTACACCATAGGAAAGGTAGTGATGTAAATCATACTTCTGTTTCTTAGGAAACTGGCTTGCAAAAATTTGGGGTTTTTTTCTGATTATTTAATACAACTATATATTTAAACATGCATGTATTGCTTCAGAATATTTTTATGTGGTCTTCCTTTTTCTGATATGACAAATAAAATAAAAAATCATAAGTGGTTCTGGTTCACTAAAATTTTGCTTTCATTTATCATATGAATTACTTTAATAATAAAAAGAAAAAAGCGGCAACCCACAAATCCTGCAAATCTTATGAAAAGGGGGATTGCTCCGTGGAGCCCACCTATCAATATGCTGCAATAGGTGCAGTATATGTTTCTCAGGTCAAGCCAAGAGCCCTGCTAAGGTTAGTAGAGCTGGTCCTGGAATATCTGGCATGTATGTAATGGAATAGATTATGCAAAACAATAGTTTTCATTTAAACGCTGCCATGGCCCAAGCATTGCCAACCAATTACCTATGAAGTTAGAAACATTTTTATTCGGTAAGCACACATGAAGCCTCTGTTAGTGGTACTTGGAAAGTTCTTGGTCTCAAATTTTCTTCCGGAAGAAGAAACATTGCTGTGAAGAAATCGTAGGGAGGAAAATTTTAAAATTCTTTTTCAATATGATGAACAAGTGCTATAAAGAAATCTGAATTATCACTTCCCAACTGCACACAAACAAAATTAATTTTGGTCTTCATGCAAAGCTTGACATGAGAACAAAAGAGACCTTTACTCTTTCATGAAGCAGTAGAATGGTGATTGTTTTTCTTTTAGTTGTCACTGAGATTTTTTACTGAATGGCTATAATGTTAATTCCATTTCAAGGATGAAATCAACTGCATTTAAGATTAAAAGGGAAGAAAATAGTAAGCTGACAGCTGAATAATTTCCTCAAATAATTAAATTCCCATTCACCTTTTTCTTTTCCTGTTTGCACTTCCAACTGTAAATGAATGCAAAATCCTCAAATATAATTGTTTTATTTTTTTTACATATTTTTTCAGCAGATAATGTCTTGGTTTGTTGATTATTGAAACTATTGCAATTGATAATACAGTCTGGTTAATTACATTTCATATTCCTTTTTTTTTCCAATTCAGTGGCTTAGACAAGTAACCAAAATAGTGTTAGTTACATAAGTAGCAAACAAGTACAGAAATACTTGTATATTAGTTTATTGCAACTAATTAAACTTAAGCTTCATTTTCTCTATGTTCCAATTGCAAAACAAAAGAACCAGAGCTGAAACCCCACAAGTGTATCCATCCATGTCTGTGCTCCTTAATTCATGCAGATTTCTTTCTGGCAAGATCACCTGGGTGAGATTCACAAATGCTGTAAGTTCCACGTGTCTCATTCATACTCTAAACTTAACAGCAAACATATTTATTTTGTAAAGTTAAAACTGACCTTTTTTTTTTTTTTTTTGGTAAATTACAGGGCTGAAGTGTATCAGCCACACTAAACAGAATGAGTATTATAAACATATTTCACATATTTCTGTAAACAATGGAAAGGAAGCTTGTGACTTCAGAAAAGCGGTTAAATAAAGTCACTCAATGAAGGAGAACCAACATTATTGAAGTGTAGAAATAGAAATGGTAAGAGGTGAAGCAGAAGAGAATGGAAGGAGTGAAACAGACTCATGCCCAGGCTATCTTTCTGGTGCAGATATAGCAACCCGTCTCATAACTGGAAAAACAGATGATGTCCTTTTCACTAATGGAAGCATACTTATTTGTACTGGTTTAGTTATTAAAAAAAAAAAAAAAGGACTAATGGGATGTGTGTAGCTGCAAGTTTTACACCTCAGTGTGGTGAATAAACAGCATTGCAGTAATACTGCAAGATATAGAGCTGGCCAGATTTGACATTGCCACCCTAACGTTCCTGAACTGGTATCATGAAAATAGTCATGTTTCTTAGGTTTTGTTTTTTGTTTTAGTTAATCCTGATCATTACAATTAGACCTCCAGCATAGCTCATAGGTAAAATTGCTGAGGCACTTCTATTGCTTCCATTATTTTACTTATGGTTATTTTTTTTCCCAGATTGGCCTGAAAAAAATATTTTTTTAATCTTTTGAATGCAAGATAAACAGGAAAATTTTACTTTTCGCTGCAATTTAAATTTAAACAAAACATTGTTTGCCTAATCTGGACCTACAAGAGCTGAGTTCAGGAAACAGAAATGCACCAAGACAGCACTGCAAGCTGAGCAAAGATCTTGAGAGTTCTGTTACATACCAGTCAGATCTCTCAGTGTTCTGAGCCTTGTAAACATATGTGTATGTACAGTTGGAGTCAGTATGACATTTCAAAATAATATTTTTTTCTTCAATCAACCTTTGAAGAAAAACAGCAGTGTGAAAGGGAAGAGCCACGGGTCCATTGGAGACCTTCTAACAGGTGCATTTAAAGCTGTGGAAAGCCTGTGCCGCATTACGAGGGCAACAGCTATAAGGAATCGGCCTATGTATAACAGCTATGGTCTTGCTAGGTTTTGCAACCCCCTTGTTTTCTACTGTGTTATACTAAGGAACAGGATAGTGATACTTTCAAAGACAAATTTGATACTGCTCTTGAGAAGAAGAAAAGGTTGCTCCCCTGTGCCTGTTGGTTTTATTCCATATTGAATGCTACTTTTCTGTCAGATGTCCTGATCTTCTTAAACTGAGTCTGAAAAAATGACCTGGAATTAGAAAAGTCTTCTACCATTTTTTGTGGTTTGTTTTTTGGTTTTGTTTGTTTGTTTGTTTGTTTGTTTTTAAACTGGTTCCTCTCATTTTCATTTCATTGACTTGGAGGAGATGAGAGAGTGCACTGTCAAGTTTCTAGATGACACCAAAATGAGGTGATAAATTGATATACTTGGGGACAGAGCTGCTATGCAGATAGACCTAAACAGACCAGGATGGGCAACTGAGACCTAAAGAAATTTCAGCAATGACTAACACCAAGGGCTCTCTCAGTACAGGAAAGGTGTAGAATAAACTGGAGCAAGTTCATCAGAGGGCTGCCAAGATGGTCAGGGGGCTGGAGCACTTGTCCTACAATGAGGGACTGAGGAAGGTGGGAGCCTGGAGAAGACACAGCTTTGAGGGGCATCAATTAGCAGCCTGCTGGTGCCTGTGAGGACGTCATTAAAAATGTGACATCTTCACAGTGGTGCATGGTGGAAGGTAAGCAGCAGTGGAAATAAGTTGGAACAGGAGAGGTTCAGACAGGAAAAAAAAAAAAAAACCAGCTTCAACATCCTGAGCGTGGTCAGGCACTGGAACAGGTTGCCCAGAGAGGCTGAGCAGGCTCTACCCTTGGAGGTTTTGACAATGAGGCTGGATGAAACTTAAGCTACTTGGTCTGACCTCGGGGCTGTCCCTGCTTTCAGCAAGAGGTTGGACTACAGACCTCCTGAGGTTCCTTCCAGACTGAACTATCTTGTAATTCTCTACTTTCAGCCAAATCAAGCTACTGATCAGATCTGTGAGAAAAAAAATATTATGTGGACATGAGCACACATGGGCAAAAAATTCATCAGCCTAACTGACCTGAAACCAGAGCAGAGTGTTTGGGTGCAAGCAAAGTTATTAAGGGTTTTGTCTCAACACCAGTGGATAGACTCATAGAATAGCAATGTGGCATGAAAATCTATTCACTTCTGAAGGGTCTACTTACCTAACTCTTTGATATTAAACAACTGTGAAAATTTCAGACACTTCAGATAGAATATTATGTTCTGTTATGCATAATATGGTCTTAAATCAATTCAGTTATTGAATTCCACAATTATAAGTAAGGCTTGATGGAATAAACTGAAATTCATCCATTCAAAATTAATTCAGAATGTATGGGGGTTTTGAAATATGTATATTCCATGTAAATACATCACCCAAGACCACTGTAAGATAGGGTAAATGAAGCTCGCTTGCCAGACAGATGACCAGTTTGTTGACTAAGTGTATCCACCCATGTTCTCTTAGGGTATTATCATGCACATTAAAAAGAGACCTCATTTGAAAACCTCCAGAAATTCCATTTCAATAATTGCAGAACTGTAGTTTTCCTAACAGGACAGAGGCTAAGTAGTTAAACAATCTGTGACAGAACTATTTTAAAAATTTTGCTTAATGATATCCAGTAAGAAATCAAAATAAAAATAAATGGTACAAGGTCTGTGGTAACTAATTCTATATTAGAGGACATTTAAGTAAACCTATAGGTTTGTCTTATGATATGTATCAAAGATAACCAACTTATTTATATTCCTGATGTTCCCATAATGCAACAAATAATTTCTACTTTTCATAGTTGCATGCATGCAAGTTTGAAGGCAAGGCATTCCACTCTAAGCAACATCAGTACTTACTAGAGGTGGGAACTGTGTTTTCTAATTATTCCTTTTCCTCCTCTTTTGACTACATGTCAAAATCATGTTTAATTTTGGTGAGAGCAATTGTTCACCAATATTGTTCTTTGATATGAGAATTTCTTGAGGCTACAGAGTAAAAGGTAAAATAGTCTTAAAAGTACTTAGGGAACCTAATAATTCACACACCGTGACGCTGTTATTAAATAAAGCAACACAGTACAAAGGCAGGGAGAGATGCTCTCTTGAAAAAATGTGATTGGTTGCTTTATCTTCTGTCAGTATGGATATAACTTCAGCATATTTAACAACGTTAACAAATCTTTTCTAAAAAGCAAATGCCAACCTTGAATTTACAGTTTCACCCTTTAACCTCCAATCATATCAAGGATAACAGCATATTTTACAATTTATTCTCTGGTCCCAGATAAGCAATAATTGCCACCAGAATCATTAAACAAGTTAAAGCGTTTAACTTCATTATAGTAGTTCTTGTTAGTCAGGCACGTCGTGCCATTATCAGACCTTTTACATCAGTAGAAACAATTGATAAATCTGTAATAATTTTGTGTCTCAAAGACTGGATAATGATCCCTTGTAATTCTTTGACATGACACACACAAAGTACTGCTTTTCAGTGTGTAATTTCTCATTTCAGAGAACGTTAACCAGACTGAAAAAAAACCACTTTCATACAATCTGTTCAGTAGAATGTAAATGAATGTGCGGAACAGTTTCTTAATAAATGAGCCACCATTGTGATTATTTTCAGTAACATTTGCTATACTTAATGGTACCATCCATCTAAGGATTTCTACATTTATCCTGTTTATGGGTTGGTTAAAACCATTATGGAGGAATCATTAATTTCCTTGCAAATGTCACTGACTTTGAATGCTTTGATCATTTGAAGATTAGCCCAGCCCCTGTCATCAGTAGTCTCTGATGAGTTCAGGCTGATTTGCTTTGTACATCAAAGGCATAAAAGGACCACTCTGAGTCTCAGGTTTTTTGGCTACACTTTTGAAGTCTCCTGAATACACATGAGCCATTTTTGCTACAAGAGAATGAAAAGCAGAGGACCATTGTGCATATGGTGGACAATGTGCTTCTGAATTTACGTTGTCTTTCATCAGAGATACAGACTGCTTCTGGAGTGTCCCCATGGGTGAAGTTAATGGGTCATAACCATAATGATAATTAGTATTAAAAAAAGGAACAAAGTTCTCAGACATCCCAGTATAGGATAGTCAGATTTGTGCCCCGTGTGTTGCAAGGCAACAAAATAAGCATAACTGTAAAGTTGACATTTTTTACTTATTGAAGTCTGTGAAGAAAATAGGTGTGTCACACAGAGATGAGAAAAGTCAACCTCTTCACTGCAGGTGCTTGTACACAAGTTTTACATCTTTATTCATCTTCCAAAATTAACTATATTTGTATTTTGAAAGTATGTATAGAGCAAAAAATAACAAGCAAAACCATGAGTATTTAATTACAATTTAAGTAAAAGCTATATTTATGTGAAAAGTGTGTTGCAAACCTCTTTGAATAACCTGTTTTATCCAGCCTATAAATAAGTTACAGTTTTTCTCTAGATTTATTCACACAGTATTCATTAAAAAGTTTTTTAAAAGCTTCCATTTTCAAGCATTACTATGTATATTGTTCTGTAGTTGGGATCTCATATGTTTATAAAACAAGCATCTGAGTCAATATTTTCAGAAGTGATGCTTAAAGTTAGCATCTTGAATGCCTATTATAACTCATAATAGGCAGCTTGATTTTCTACAATTGCTGAGCAGTTTGCTTTAAAGAAACTTTGTTCAATAATGAAGTTAATAAACAAGAACTTAAAAGGTTCCAAGACACATGAAAAAATGATGACATATTTTACATGGCTGATATGTCATAAGGCAAGAATAGTAAGACCATGCTAGTCTTCACAGAATATAAATAATGGTAGTAGTGATCAGTGAAGGAAAAATGTAAAGTGTCATGAAGAAAAAGCAGAATCCTTAACGCTAGAATCTGTGGAAGGCTGAAAGCTTCTGGTGACAGTGGGCAAGGATTTTACAAAGCGGAGTGGTTGAGAAATGGCTCTAGTGTTTGGATACATGGAGACTTCAAGTCAAATAGGTGAAGCTCACTCTCTTCCATGCTACAGATTGCATTTTGGATGCTCTACAAATAGCTGTTTAAAAATTAACATCAGTTTAACTCCAGTATTGTGCATGGGCTATTTAACAGTCTTTAGAGAATGGAAAAAAACCACCCAAAACAAGGTAGGGGATTACTGAAAATGGTTAAAAGCGTGTTAATTAGAGTTAATAAGATGAAAGTGAGAAAACAATGCATAATGAATGTAAAATTCAGATAAGTATTAGAGCAGGGAGCAAGCTGTCACATCGTTTGGGATGTCCACAACTAGTTTCAACTGGCCTAGCCAATGTGATTATTGTATTTGTTATTATTATGATAGTTCCTGGAGAACTTTGTGGTATGCAGCCCGTATTTTTAGATGTAGTGCAAACATAAACAGACTGTGTGCCTGTTACCAATGAAGATTTTATACTTTGTGTAAAATGAGCAGAAGTCTGGAAGGAAGGAAGGAAGGAAGGAAGGAAGGAAGGAAAGAAGGACGGAAAGAGAGGGTGTGGTATTACTGGTGGTATAGAAGGTGTGAAAGGTATACCTGGCAGGAGCATGTAGTCTCTCTAACTCCTGTCATTCACTGTTGCCCCAAGCATATGGCTGAGAACCATCTTGTACTGATGAGAAGGTGGATGAAGTTACCTATTTGGCTGTTACCAGCTCTCCTTTTTACATTATTTTCACATACTATTCTCCAAATGAAAATAGAAGCTGTGAAAAGAGCAATTTTATGTTTTTTTCCCACATTAACTAAAGTCTTTTCAACCAGAGCACAGATGGCCTTCTACCAGTCTCGAACAGTGCTCTGCACACTGCGCTCCCATGGGCCAAAACGTGCTGCTTGAAAAGACAGTTTTCAAAAGGGAGCACACGCGTTAGATTGTAGAAGCTCTCTGGAGTGCCAATACATGTTTTGGATGCTTCATAATAGAGAATTTTTAGGACAATTTACTTTCTTTGTCAAGAATTAAAGCAAGCTTTCTGCTGCAGTTGCTGTTCAGTGCAATAGTACTCTAAATACTACAGTTGTTTTGGTAATTGTAAGTGCGGTACCTGCCTCTCCCTTTCAGAACCTCTGAAAGACCTGTTAGTCTCTCGCACAGTAACAACATTAACATGTAAGTGGAGTATTTTACATATATATATATGTATATATATGTATTACTTTTTCAACAAAAGGACATAGAAATCTTCATATAGTCTCATTTTTGTGCACATCCTTTGATGGCTGGGTCAGAGGAGATGCATACACATGTACGCACACACACACACAAGGCTTTCAGGCCTGGTTTGTGTAAAAAAAAAATCAATGAGCATCTCATCCTGGCATTACGATGGTTTGGTTTTATGGCAGCAAACGCAGACATCATATGCATCCACGAAACTGCTGCTAAAAAGTTAATAATACATTCAAAACAAAATTATGACCTTTTTGCCCCCCAGAATAGTTTTGTTCTTATGTGTCAGAGAATCCAGAAAATCCCTCTGGAATAAATATCTGGGAATTTTCAGTTCTCCAAATTTTCATTTTTAAATATTTAAAGATAAGTGTAGGAAAATGTTAATATTACGAGAGAAAAAATACATTATATGCCTCCAAGTGCTATAGTTGGTTATGTATCTTTTATTGTGTTGTGTTGTCGCAGCTGAAGTCGTACTATGATGCTGGGAGAGTTTTGTCTAGTCAGAGGAAAGTGGCTGCTCTTTACAGATATTTTAATTTAAATATTTGCCATGTTATGTAGGTGATTTCCATCGTGTGTGTGTGTGTGTGCGTGATCTCTACAGAATGAAAAATGTTGTAAAGCTGTGGGAATTTTCTGGCACAGATGCATTAAGATAGTGAGAGTTGTTCTGCATTGTTTAAAGCAAGACATTTTTTGACTGTTTCCATGATGACTGGATGCATCATTAACCCCTTTATTGTTGACATCCTACAGAGACCTGATATGTAGTCTTAATTATTTTAAAAGACACTTCTTTGTTACTTAGCTGGTGATTAAAAGTAAATTAAAAGATGGCAATGGCAGACTATTGTTGTTCATTAGCAGATCTAAAACCCTAATCATCTAGTAAGGGACTAATTTTCACATCATTTTAAAAACAATAAGTACACTAGTGTAGAAATTATTTGTGCTGCTTCTACCAGTTAATTATCCAAATCACCAGAGAGGGGTGGTGTGAGAGTGATTATTTTCTATTAATCGAACTGAGAAATCAGAAGTTGGAATCCCAGTCAAAGCTCTTAATAATATTCCTTATAACAATAAGATGAGGTTGAACTTCAAGTGCTGAACAATACTGAGGATTCTAGCAGGGGAGAATGGGAAGAGCAAAGACAAGAGCAAGGTGACCGAAACACCCATTCATAATTTTGCACAGACAAAAGATGAATTATGTTGCAGGAGGCAGTGATGGAGTATATACAAGCACCAGGCACAAATTGCAGAGCTACTGAGAAGAAACCATTTCAAAAGAAATATTAATTAAAAATGGTTGAACATTGTCCTTTAAGACTTTCATAATAATTTCTTGAGTTTAAAGAAAACAAAACCTCAAATTTGTTGATTCAAATAACGTTCCAGTTCTCAGCATTAATTATAGTTAGTGCTTATGCTCCCCTTTTTTCTCCATTTTCAGGTTTTTATCTGGCAGATGGTGATTCATGTGGTGAAATGCAACAGTGATTGTTGAGGGTGAAGCCCTGCACCTCTCTCATACACTTTCAGAGTACGTGGCAGGTAGGACTCATCATCATAGATGGTGTCAGAGATCTCACACTCTTATGGAGGAAATTCCTTCTCTTTGAAGGGGCTGGTGTTGTTGCAGAAGTGATGATATAAAGACATAACCAAGACAAGGTTTTAATACACTTTTAAAATAGTGATTAAAATATTTTAGCTTTGATATATTATATGGACATTTTAAGAATAAAAAAAGCAAATGAATGCACGGTTTTGGAAAAAATTAATTGGCAAAAGGTCTAATGGTTCAATGGATAAAAAAAATCCTGAATACACACAGGTAGCAGGTAAAAAAACCTCTTCTGTCCATTGATTTTTTTAAATAGGAAAGCATAGCTATAAAAAAGGGTGTTTAACTGCAGCAGTGGAGGAAAATCCTGGAAGCAGTGACACCTGTGCCTCTGTCTGTTACAAAAATTCTGAAACTTCCAACTACAACACCATGCTTAAATTCTTTAAATCCTTTCTCAACACTTATATACAATTTTGTTTGACTCAGCAATTCACTCAACTTTCTATCTCATTTTACACAAGATACAGGTATGTTAAAACTTGAAAGTCAGACGCAGAGATACACCTCTGTGCTAGGGCTGAATATGGCACAGTTTCTCTTATGAGTAGAAGTCCTTGTAAGGAAAAGAAAAGTAATTTTTAAACTCCATATCTTCCATTTTCCTGCTTATGACTGTTCCTTTACTAAAAATCTATTACTGTGTCTTCTGTGGTCCTGGTTTGCTAATCCTGCCTGCAAGCAGGTTGCTAGAAAGTTGCTAAAAAATGAACCAAAAGGGGCAGAAATGCAGTGTGAGCAAATGAATTCCTCCAGTCGAGTGAGTAATACCCGATAGCATTGGCCCAGCTCTGCTGCTGTGGATGCACTGACTTCCTTAGGTAAAGAAAAAATAAAAGTATAAAAGATAAAATAAGCTGAGAATTTTATCTGGACTAGTAAAAAGAAATCTCTAGTGTGGTCTTCCCTCGTGTGTAATCCCCTAGATGATGCTGTTTACAGTGGCTTTGAGTTACAAATGCTGTATCGTCTGTTCTACATTGTCACAAATAACTAGATGTGTTTAGTTTCATATATTTTTTCTCTATAATTTTCTTGGCTAATGGTTTGTTCACCTTTATATACTGTGTAGGTTAAAGTTTGCATGTGTAGATTTGTCTATATTTTGATACGTCTTATTAGTGGTTCTCATTTTTGCTTTGTTGTTATGAACATCAAAAATTAATGGGAAGATTTATTGGAGAAACAAATACTGATTATATTAACCTTGGCTTCATTCTAACACTACTGTAGGATCTTTAAATGCCTACCGATTTCCTTTCCTTTGTAATCACAGGCAGTATATTTATTTTTATTTATGGAAGCTATTTGAGAAAATTGGTTAATGTTCAGCTTTACATGAGTTTTTATATAAAAGTAACAGGCTGAGTCAGTAAAGAAAAAAATGACCAGATGGTAACCTCAGTATGGGATAGAGATGAATGTGAATCTAAAATGAAGAATGTCCCAAATAATGAGGGTCATTTGAGAATAAGATGGTATGTGCACTTTGTGGCCATGAATAATGCATTGATGTACATACTTCAGTAACCATGATGCATGAGTTCTCTACAGAAATTATCACAAGATAAGTTTTACATGGGAATCAAGTGCTTTAGGTACCTTAATTATTTAGATTATGTATCTGAGAGTGGAAAAACATTTGACTTTTATATTCCTCTGTTCAGTCTTAGTGTCAGAGAAGGAGAAGGGTGAACTGGGGAAAAAATCCTGTGTGACCTTCCCAGATGCAGCACTGTCATGACAAACATTATTATCTCAATTCCTCTTTTCCTTTCTACCCATCTAGATGGCAAACTCTGCAAATGAGCAAACTCAAATTCAAGTTGGTAAGAACATACAATTCCACCTCAAAGAAACTGTGAAAATCAGTCTGTCCCACCTGTAATTCACTGTGTGTTCACTGTGTGAAAAGTTACACATGGAATTGACACTGGGGAGTCTCTTTCTAAAAGGACAAGTCACAGCAGTTCCCCTTGTGTGGTTACCCACTTCTTTTGTCCAGAAACAAAGCCAAGGAAAAAGATGTCAGTCTCCTTAGTTTTAATTTCTAGCCCTGGTAACAGGTAGAGGTGTTGAAACACAAGGCAGCTAAATCAATGAGAAAGGAAATGCCGGTGCTATCAAAGTGATTTGCCATGGGAGATTTGCTGCTACATGAATGCTGCTTAGAGCTCAGTCTGTGAGGTTGTTGATTCTGCAGAAACTTTAGGTACAAGCCTTTACTGACTGTTCCTCTTACACTAGCTTGAGACAAACAGCTGACATTCAGGCTCTCCTGGTAACAGAAATCAAGCACTTGCCAACTTTGCTACTTGAAACAGTAACTGTCTCAGAGGCACCTTTGCCCGGATGGTCCCCTGTGATGCTCTGCGCTCTTTTCTGTCTTTCTTCTTTTGAAGGCAGTTGGAGAAGGAGTTGTGTTGCTCTCTGTTTTCTTAGGACATGCTTAGTAAAAGTGTAGGAGCAGGCTAAAGTGGTTCGTAGAATCCTTTGTAAGTTGAGTGAAGTATTTGTTTCTCATAAAGAAGGAATGCTTTCTTCTTGCTGGGAAGACTCATTCCCAAAGATCTGCGCTCACAAAGTAAGCCTTCTCTTCCTCATAGTGCTATTTTTGTCCAAATTCTTGGTTTTGTCCAAATTCTCCAATAAAATGTGTAGTGATAGTAACTTCTAACGCATCTAATCTCTTCCCCAAAACTCTCTTTGGTTCCATTAAATCCAGTATTTCAGTCTGCTGGATTATGGTGTTCAGCTGTGATTACTTCCATTCCCCTGAAATGACAAGTCTTTAGTTTTGGTAGTGGTCTTAAAAGGTAATTAGCGAAGAACTCTATCTTTCACATTTTTTCTGGGCTTTGAGACCACACAGTGTGGGATTAACTCCGGTGTTTTCAGAACCCCCAGTTTATTAAGCACATATTTTCCAGAAACTTCATTTTGCAGGGCTGGTTGTTTGCCATTTACTTGAGCCACAATACAGTTGGAGCAGGCAATGCACCATCACCCCCACTTGCAAAGTGAGGTATAAGACTTTAAAAGACTGAGCAGATTACAGCCCATCTGTTAAAGCAGATAATTTGTTTAGGAGAATAATAGTTTGAACTGCATGACCAAATTCATAACTATCCTGATAACACCCCCAAAGACTCATGGTCCACCTGGTGAGATGACAGGAACCGCTTCGGGCGGTCAGGAATCACATGTTCTTCACCTGCATTTTTTTCTTCCTACATTCCAAATGAAACAAAGCTTTAAGCTTACATCTCCACCTTGAAGATCCTTACTGCTTAGCTGAGCGTGAGGGCAGCCTTTTAGCTACATCAAGGTTGGTCCGTTGATCTTCTTTGCTAAATTTGCTAAATATTTAGCTGGAAATAAGGAAGAAACTGAGGAACCCAAAACACAGAGAAAAAGTATTTATTTTTATCTCAGTTCTCTGAAAATCAGATATAACATAGCTATAACTTTAACTTGTTTTTCTGCCTCAGTTTCTGTACCATTGTTCGGGCTGTAGGTACTGATCTCTAAGGATTTCAGATTTTTCTATTTCTCAAGAGAATCTGGCAAGACACTTCTTTGGAGAAGAGCTTTTCTGTTAGACATGCAGTTTGCCTTTCTCCTACATGCACAGTCCCACTCCCTCTTAATTTTAAAGCCGTTCCACAGATGTCCTAGTCCTGGCTTAGCAAGAACAAAGTTGGGGTTTTTTTAATATTTATTTTACACGGCATTTTTTTGCCGCTGGTTCTTTGGAACACCTTTGCTGTTAGTACATGGCTAGTTTGGAACTTCAGCATGCAGAGGAGAAGAGAAGACAGGCAAATCCCAGCTTCAAAATGGAATTCACTTTCTGATATGGGATCATGGCTCCTTACCATCTCCAGTCCTTCCTCAAAATTATTAGCAGTTTCAAAGCGCCGAGTACAGCACTAAGAAATCCTAAAAATATGTTGCTAGTTCTCTTTGTTCACATAGAGATATATATATGTGTGTATACATATATATGTTAGAGAAGCTTTTCTTAGTGTGCATTTAGTGTGTTCATTCCGGCCCAGGTGACACTTACCACCTCTTAGGATACTGAGGAGTTCTGCACTTGGTGCTGGACAATGAATGAATCTGCCTCTTTTGAGGATCTTTGTATTCCTCATGGTGTTGCAATGTGTTCAGGCTTACCAGTGGACAAGCTCTAACAATAAAAAATGTGGTTACTTAACAACACAAATTTGCATAATAGAATACAGTTACAGAAGTTAAAGAACAAGTTGCAGCATTAAGATGATAGTAAGTCATACCATTGTCTTTGTTGCTCTAAAACCCCAGCTAAATTGCAAGATTGGCTAATTACCTTCTGCAGCCTCCCCTTTGGCTGGCTCTGCACTGAGAGGTACAGCTTTCCTGATCTGACCATTAGCCACGGCTGTTAAACCGTCTGAGGGTTAAATATGAGACCAGCTCAGAGAAGCTGCTGTAGCCAGCTTCTTTTTTTTCTAGCACAGTCAGGCATGAGGTTTTTCCCCTTGCCTTATGCCCTTCAGTTCCTGAGACTGAGTGCTGTGACGTAGCCTGTTCAAGTGGGAACTACAACATTTCCTCTCATTTTCTTCTGTGCTGTCATTTTATTACCATTTCTATTATGTGTGTTAATTAACACTTTCTTTGCTTTAGGCGTCAAACTACATGCTCCTGTTGCAGCTTTTGAAGACACATTTTGGTAAAGCTTTCTATATCATATAATAAGAAATATTAAATATATGCTCTGCTTAATAGATTCTTTTTCTTTCTCTTTGAGCATCATGTAGAAACAAAACAGATGGCAAAACTGGGAACAGGATGTTTCTCTTGAGTAATTCTTCAGTTCAATTCAGTGTTAATTTTAGGGTCCCTTGTGATGATTCCGTCTTTTTCAGAGTACAAGGACAAGTTATCCTTAGAAATAATAGCAGGAAAATTACAAAGAGTGTAAGAGGAAAAATTTCTCTGTACATTTTATTTAAAGCCTGTTGGATTCATGCCATGAGGAATAAGTTGCAACTGGAATTTTAAAAAGCCTGGATCGTTTCAGGATACTTGCTGTTCTTACTAAAATAACAGTGATAAAATTTCACAGTTCAGAGCTTTCACTGACCACAAAAGGAGTCAGGAAAGCATTTCCCTCTTATCTACACAATAGCATAATTGGCTTAGGGCACTGGCGGAGATGTATCATCCCCACACCAGACAACAGGTAGCAGACTGTTTACTGATGGGTACTGAAGGGACCAGTGGGCTAGTCTGACATAGCAGCGTTTGCAGTCTTTGTGCTGATGATGTAGGAGCATATTCCTGGGACTTAGATTTCCAATGCTGATATTTTACTATTATCTCTTTTTCCGTTATCACAAGAATAACTGAATTGAAATTCCATGGCTTTTACTTTGTGAGGCTTTTGATAATATTCATCCTGATCTTTGACTGCTTCCTGAGCACCATAATCTAAACTCACTTGGGGTACCAGAAGTTCTGAGATCTGTCCTGCTCTACTGCTCTGGAAAACTCAGGACTTCATTCACCTGTCAGTTGGCAGCGAGCAGAAGCCATGCAGGGATGCTGACCAACAAACTGTAGGGGGGGTGCTCGCCTGTGCAGGCCTGGGAGGGCTACATGAAATGCGTGCTGAAGGTGAATCATCTCAGATAAGCAGTCTTTTGCAAGCAAATACCACTGCAGAGAAAGAGCTCCCACACTGAACTACTTGGTGTCTGCAATAAAATAATTTTGAGCTCTTGCTGCCTTACCCATGGATTCTGTGTGGTGGAGAAGTAGGACATTAGGACCTCAGGCTTTCGGCAACATCAATTAATAGGGATGTCCCAACTGAATACTTAGGTAATACTCTTAGGTATTACAGAGGAAAGTATTTTTTTAATATGGCTGGAGGTATAAATAAACAATTAAATCTGCTACATTGCCTAATTAAATTCTCTAGATAACATGCAGTTAAATCAAGGAAGCTGTATAATGTATGCAGTAACATTTTAATGCAAAAAAGCCCCAAACATTTTCCTCACATGCCTAAGGTTTATTTCCACCTTATATTACATATTCCTCTTTCCACTTCTCTCAAGTGTTTTGATTTTTAAAAATGTAGCTCACCCAGACAAAATATACCAAACTGACATATAGCTGTGCTACTTAGTCCTGAGAATACCACCGGGCATCTAACACCTTCCAGTGCACTTCCCAGAGAAAGCCATAGCCTCTCGCATCTCCTCTGACTGCCATGGTTCTTCGTGTGGGTTCCAAGAGTCATCCTGTCAGCTGTCCCACTGCTGCGTGTGTTCATGAGGCTGACAAGCAAATTGAACGGTTGCACATTTTATGAATGAGCATAAACTTAGATGTTGTGGCACTTGTAAAAAAATTCAAAGGACAAGGAAGACTTTGTTCAAGCATTGACATGTCTTTGAAAGGGCAGCAAAGCAATTTTCCCTCCCTGTAATCCCATCAACCAAAAACAATCAAACTAGAACTATAAAACAAAACCACATCTGAAATAAATGTTCCATGGCTTACATACCAATATTTATTTGCTTTTAATTCAAAAGCATACTTTCATTTCAGATGATGGTTGGTTTTTTTTTTTTAATTTTCAAGACATATTTTTGGATAGTCCAGCATTATTGTACAGTAATTTAGAAAAATCCTAAGGGGAGGATGTGTTAATGGTTTTAAGGTTAATGACATCTTTAGTCTATTGGGCCGTGTCAGACTGCTGCTAGGATTTTGTCCTGCAGCAATTGAACACATCCTTCATGCTAAGGACTGAACTCCCAGCCCACTACAGCTTCTGTTAGTACTGACAGGTAAAAGGGTTTGCTCAAGATTGTGCCAGGCTGGTGTGGGAGATGTAAGGAGATGAGTGTTCAAACCAAGGTATATATCACCCAAAATAATATATGAAGAAAACAAAACTTCCAGAATTCCTGTATTGACCTTGGTTTATAGTGTAGAGTATCAAGATAGGGTTTCTGTTTTGCAAGGATAATGAGAAATATAGTGTGATTAATTTTTCATCAGCATGCATTTTTTGAAAGCGCGAACTGACTTTTATATATACATATATATAAACTGTCAGGTCTTCATTCTCCTTTTATCTTCATTCTTAACCTTCTTAATGCAATAAGAAATATAATGAGTTTCTAATTTAAAATTAAAAAGGAGTGTCATACTTCAAAGGGTAAGAACTTAGTAAGTTTGCTTGACTAAGGTATATTTGTACGAGCCTATATTAGGTGCTAATGACACACATAACTAGAGGCGTTTAGTCATGTAAATCCCTTTGATACATCTATCTGTACATCTCTAAAGTACTGAGCATGGATCTCATTAGAATAAGTTACATCATCCAAATAGCAGTTAATTTTGTGCTATTGAGTGCATTCTTAGGTTAGGGTTATTCAGATAATTAGGTTTTAACACAAACTTTTCACTAGGCTTGATAGGAGACCTGTCAATTTGTAATGTGGTTCAGTTCTTTCTCCTCTCATTCTGTTCCTTGACTGTAAAGAAAAACTTCAGTATTGCTGTCCATTTTTCTAGCTGCAGCTGAATTTCCTTGAATATCCTCGAATATCTAACGCCAGTCACATTTTCTTTGTCATACGCTCATCGCGGCTTCATTTAAAGCATGCATCAATAGAAATTCAAAGATTTGTAACTGATTGTTCTCAAGATACATTTAGAAAGACCATGAAATCTCCATTGTTTTGGCAGTTCTTTGGTTTTGAGAATGTCATAATACCTGATAGTATAATTAAAAGAGCCAGTTTACTATCCTGTGGGTCTCCTGAGATCAGTGGCACTTGTCACACACGAGTCAATCCACCTATGGTGGAATTAAGGTTTGGACTGTGACTTGCAGCTAGATGACATGGTGCTTTTTCAAATCATCAGCCTTCAGTATACATTACAAAATAATAAATAGCTTCTTGTGGTTGCTCTTAATAAAAACCACTGTAGTCTTTCACTCTTCATCTCATAACCAAAAACTTCCCTGCCTTTTTATCAGCAATTTCCTGTGATTTTTATGATCAGAAGAACTGAATAGGACATTTGTGATTAACTTCTCCAGAACGTATGGGTAACAGAATAAGCTATTCAGGTTCTCTGAAGGGGTGTATAGTTGTTATGGTGCTAAGGAGAGGGGATAAATAAGCCAATAAGAGGAAAAGGGAAAGATGGTATTTCCCCTTGGAGGCTAAAGTTGGTCATGTTTAAATTTGCAAGCAAATGCACAAGGTTCTCTTCACTAAAAGCCTCTGGAGTAGGACTCTGCGGCTTTCTGTTTTGTCAGGTCAGAATAGATGTTAGGAAGACTTGCCTGAATACAATGCATGTGACCTTTTGGATATTCCATCTATCTGCCATTTCAGTTAGGGTTTGGATGGCTGACTTTTGATTATCATACAGGTCTGATGCATACTTCTGAGAACTACACAAATCTTTTCCACCGCGTAACAATTGTTAGCTATGTGTCTAATATATGCTGGTGGGATTCTTGAAGTCGGTAGGCTTGTTTCTTTCATGAGACAGCAAAGAGGTCATTAGGAGTTTTGTAAACTACTACTATAACTTTTAACTCCCCCAATCATGACTAATAAGGCAACCTGATTGTTATTCTGACTTAGCTTTCTGCTGCTGGAGCCAGTCTGGTTTCAGAGGTCCCAGGCAATGTGGGATGACATCTGATATGATACAGCGAACCCAGACTACATGATGCTTCAGCTCAGTGTACTGGGTGATCTATGGAGTGGGACTTCTGTGGCAGCTACACTGGAAGCTATCCATCCATCTTTTCACACGGTGGTAGTGAGCTGAGAAAGTAGCTAAATCTATGAAAAAAATCAGTGAGGACATTATGGAAGACATAGTGAGGAGGCCCTGGGCCTTTGCCTAGATGTCTTGGGACTCATTGTGCTAAGTGGAAAAGAACATGTTTCAGATTTGTGGTACACAAACACAGTACGTTACAGATTAAAGAAAAAGGTCAGCTTTCTCATGATAGCTGAAACTACCGCTAAAATTTATGAGATGCAGGTAGATCCCAAACCAAAATGGAGTTAGGTGTTTAGATGCCAGAGAAGTTGCACAGTTTTGCTTAAAATTTGTGTGTTGTTTGAGATAATAAGAAGTCTATTAATATTATTATTATGTCGGATCAGATAATAATCCCCTCTAGCTTGTCAGGTAGGCTGGAAGCCAGCATGTGCTCCTACTCTCCCTCCCCCTAGTCATTCCCTTTCCCAGTATAAAATATTTTGGCATCCTCTAGGAGGCATGCTCACTGAAAAAATTCAACTAAATCAATGAATTTACAATTTCTTTTACAATTCTCCAAAACTGTGGGATTTCTCTGTATTCATATCCAGAGACCATTTGACCTTTTCACTTATTAACAATGTCTAAGCAGTTCTCATGTATTTAGTACTATTTCAGGTGTTTAGATGGAAGAAAAATAAAGCATTAGTCTAATATTTCTGAATGAACAGGATGCCATCTGATATGTACACCGCTAATTCACAGGATTTATGTTAGTAACACTGCACATGGCAGGAATAATCAATATAATACAGTTGTATAGAATTCTGAGAAAAGTAATATGAAAACTTGGTATTTGTTATTTAGAAACCCTTGTCCATGAAAAATTTAGGCAGAATCCTGCACTCTGGCTGTAAAGCCATGGTGAATGTGTGCTGCAAGAGTCTCACTGTTCAGAGCCCTGATAAGCAAACCATCTGAGCACAGTGTTTCAGTGAAGGGGAACATTATAGCAGTATCACTGATCTCCGTGCCTTCTTAGGTTTGCATGAATGCTTTGGGTTAAATTTGGATGTAATTGTTCACCAAGTTAAAATGCCATGCTCTCAAGTTTGTGTTCTGAGGTACCTTTAGCCATATATTTACTGAATCACAGACTGGTCAGGGTGGGAAGGGTCCTCTGGAGATCATCCAGTCCAACCCCCTGCTCAAGAAGGGTCATCTAGGGCAGGCTGCACAGAGTAGTGTCCAGGTGGGTTTTGAACGTCCCCAGAGAAGGAGACCTCACAGCCTCCCTGGGCAGCCTGTTCCCGTGCTCCACCACCCTCAGAGTAAAGTTCTTCCTCATACTCAGAAAGGACTTCTTGTGTTGCAGCTTGTGCCCGTTGCCCCTGGTCCTGTCACTGGGCACCACTGAAAAGAGCCTGGCCCCGTCCTCCTGGCACTCGCCCCTAAGGCACTGGTAAGATCCCCTCTTGGTCTTCTCCAGGCTACACAGGCCCAGCTCTCCCAGCCTTTCCCCATAAGGGAGATGCTCCAGTCCCCTGATCATCCTTGCAGCCTCCGCTGGCCCCTCTCCAGCAGTTCCCTGTCTCTGGAACTGGGGAGCCCAGCACTGGACACAGCACTCCAGATCCAGCCTCACCAGGGCAGAGTAGAATAGTCATTTGAAGGATGACTCAGTAACTTTAAATAGGTTGGTGAAGAGGAGTACAGGTGTGGAGAAGACTGCTAGAGAAAACAGCCAAAGGGAAGAGGAAAAGTATGTAATAGATAGCGAGATGGTGAGAGGTGCATGACCCCAAAAATAGCATACTTTCAAATGTGCTTCCACTAGGATTGGGGACTCACAGCTGGACAGCTGTTCATATTGGTTTTTTGCTCTGGCACAGCAGGGTCTTGTAATTGCAGAATAGCCTTCCCTTGTCCAGACTTGCCATTGTTTCTTGCATATTGCACTAAAATAAGCCAGTGGGTAGGTTTCTGCAAGGAAATGCCACAGGAAAGAGGAGCCTGATGTTGGTTTGGAAGAGGCAGGTGTAGTGATGAGGTATCATCCAGTGCCATTTGGATGAAGGTAACTTGCTTTCTAGAGGTCATAGGGGCAAGAATAGTGAACAGCCTGAGTTTTGCTACTGACCTTGTAATCATCTGAAGTAAAAAATTTCAGTAGTTAACAAATTTATTCATACTATCTGCAGTTTTTTAACATTAATTTTTTTCATGAAAAATAATTCCACAGCATAAAATGGATTTTTCAGTAAAATACTAGTTTTAGTGGAAAAATACCTCTTAAGTTTATGATTTTTTCCAAGAATAATTTGCAGTGGGACACTTAAAAGCTGTTTTTCTGTGGTGAGGATTTTTGCCACATAATTCCTTTTCATATAGGAAAAAAGGTGAAACCTCTTCAAAACATCCCACTGTATCTATCCCACTGAAATATCGGGTATTTTAAGCTTTGTTTTCAATAACAAGTCAAGATGTAATAAGTTACTGTTGTTATTATTATTATTGAATGAAAATTTCCAAAATTACTTCATTGAAAGCATTTTAAATTTTGTCATTAATACCACAGGAATCATAAAACCCACTAACCTTTGTAGTTAATTTGAGAAAGAATAATTTAATAGCCTCATTCTTTTCTGAGGACTCAGCGAGGCTATTTATCCTGTGATAAATTAAGCTGTGTTTTCCTAGGATGCCAGCTGCAGTAAAGATGAAGAGGCCATCATCATGTACTCTGAAGTAATCAGGACTGGAGTTTTTATGGAGGTTTGTTTTTGGGGTTTTTTGGGTTTTTATTTTTTTCCCAAAGGAAAAAAATAGCAAAACCTTTCAAATACAGGCATTTGAAAAATTTTAATATCTTAAAAAAATTGCTTTTCAAATGAACAACGGTATTTATGTTGGCTTATTTTATTAGCTATGGTTAATGAACTCTTTCTGGTCAGTTCCCTCCTGCAGCTTCCTCATAGTGCAATGTAAGTACCTTATTTTAAACAAGTGTAGCAAAAGAAAGTACACATTGTGCTAGTTAGAAAAAAAAAGAGCTCTTTCTGATTTATATTCATTTCCCCATGCATTCTTTAAATTTTTGAAGTTAGAGTTTTAATGTTGTGTTGTTTGTACTTTATACAAATTGTTTTCCCGTATCTGTGAACAACTGTGACTGAAAAGAGCAAGTATGAGAAATTTGCTCAGCACATCTAATTACATTAAACTTAGTGCTATGAAACAGAGTAAAAGGAGTTTTAGTATCATAATATCTTAATAACTGTGTGTTAACTGTGTGTTATCTTAATAACTGTGCAATTTTGGAATGTTCTCCCAAGAACCAAAATCCATTCCCTGTTACCTGAATTAAAATTAGGCTGAACAAAGAAGTAAGATGATTAAATAGGCCTTATTGCATATGTTAGTTTGTTGTTTCCAGACACCAAATTAACATAGCCGTG
Organism: Falco biarmicus; assembly: GCF_023638135.1. Taxonomy (NCBI): domain Eukaryota; kingdom Metazoa; phylum Chordata; class Aves; order Falconiformes; family Falconidae; genus Falco; species Falco biarmicus. Next base: position 51,364,836 of record NC_079295.1, on the reverse strand, counting down.
CGCTTTCGTAACTGGACTCCTAAAATACATACATCAACAATTAATCAACACTGAATTTACTACGCTACCTGTGGGAACTTCGTAATAGCAAAGTTCATGGCTGAGAGACAGATGAGAAGTCATGCATTAAATTTGATTTTAAAGTAACAAAGTCTAGAAGAGTAATATATAACTAATAACAAGAATAATTTTCTGTAATATATTTTTGTTTAATGCAGTTAGGTTTCTTCTTATGCATATCCAAATGCTCATACAAGTTCTCTTTCTTCTGGGTTTTAATCAGAAATTCGCTGAAGAACAGGGATGTGCCTGTTTAATTATGTTTATTTCCCTGGGAGCATAATGAAGCAGTTCAGCATTGTATGGAGCTGCTCAGACAACTTTCTTCATGCTGAAACTTGATAACTTTGAAGGCTGATCACTTAACTTGGAGGATTCATTATTTCAGTGTGAAGGGGCGGTTACATTACTGGCTCTGTCATAGCTGGCCCTAGCCCAACAGTGTCAGAAGTTTAGCATTCAGCTGTTTCTTCCTTTGGTCATCGCTGTGTTTATTGTCAAGGAGACATCATGACCCATTCAGTTGTTGTCTCATTTTACTGTGTTTAAGGTTTTTTTTATGTTAAATCCCTGACACACATGCAAGCTGTAGGTTTCCTCGATGTGCTTCAACATTTGGCAGGCTAATTTAAAAGTTGTTTCACTTGGTTATACATGCACTGTGGGTTAAAAATGTGCCTCAATTTCTTAATGGCTAAGGATTTTTGAAAACAGTGCTGTTTATTGTAAATTTGCAGGATTTGCTAATAATAGTTGTACTGGCAGACTTGGCTGTGGCAACGTGTTTGACTTTAAACATAGAAGGAAAGGTGCAGAGTGGTCAGAGCCAGTCCAGAGGATGGAAACAGATATGATCACAGAAAATATGATCTCTCAGAAAAGACTGACACAACCAGGCTTGTTTAGACAGGAAAATACAACTGACCTGAGAGAGGATACAGTCTTAAAAGGAATAAAGGTTATCACAAATAGGAAGGTAATAAATTGTTCTCCATGTCCATTGCAGATCAGGACAGGGGATAGGACAGAAAGTAATGTGATTCTTTTTCAGCGAGGGAGCTTTAGATTGCACATCAGGAAAGAAAAGCAACCAAAACCACTTTTCTAACTGTAACAATGGTTAAGCACTTGGATATGTCACCCTGGGAGGCTGCAGACTTTTCTGCACACCAGAGATTTTCAAGAACAGATTAAGGAAACAGCTGTCAGAAATCATTTTGGTGTAGCTTATCCTGCCTGGTTGAGGGAGATGGATTTTATGGCCACCTAAGGTTTTGAGGTACCTTCCTGCCCTATATTACAAGACATGATGAATTTCACTTTTTTCGCAGAAAAAACCCCTTTGCTTAAGTGAACATAACTATCAAGCTAATCAAATTCTTTTTCATGGAATATGTGGGATATAGGGATGTGTATATATATCTCCAGATTTATTCCCAAATTATTGCTAAGTCATTGCTAAATTACTATCCAAGCTATTAAATATTTTCCTCTCTGCTCTCCGTTCTAAAAATCCTATCATACTTCTTTCCAGTTCTGCCTCTGAGAAATGGGGAGCAAAAATAAAAATGGAAAATGTTAACCCTTTGTTCCTCTGTCAGCTGTAATCCCTATACAAAATAGGGTCTTGATTGCTTTATAGAGAGAAGATTCAAGAAATAAATTAGATTTTTGATTCCAATTCCAGTGAAATACTTCAGTCAGTCATAGTTCTACTGTTTAGCAAATGTGTCACTCCATGACCTGAATTCCAGTGTTAAGTTGCTGTTTATTAATCAATAAGCTAATGTTTGGCTTTTCCTTTAGAATTTAATATTAACTCAGCTGTCAAAACTAAAGCATTTAAACGCTATCCATGCTTTCCATAACTTAGAAGTGGCAAACCATCATGGCTGGAAATTGCAACAAATTGTCAGTCTTGATGCGGAACTGTAATGCTCTGAATTTTTATCTACAAACTGCCTAAATATAAAAGAACATTAAATATTACATATAGTGACTATATAGAAATTAACTTAACTTTAGTCCAGTTGGTAGTCTCCTCTAATTTTGACTATAAACGCTTATTAAACTCAGACAGACAAAGGAACAGTATATTAAATCTATGTATCCCCAGATTTTCTAAAATTCCTCCTTTTCTCCAGATTTTCCTTTCCCTCAACCTACAAAGTTTCAAATATTTTCCAGCGAAGCCAGGAATACTTTCTAGATGTTTCAATAAGTCTTGTTCACTAGAATTCTTTGATGAATAACCTGCTTCACTTGATTTTTTTTTTAAATAAGTTGAATGCATGTAAATATGTTAGCTATTTCAAAAGCATTTTATCTCTAGTCTCACAAGTGGTCGTCGTTAGGAGTTCATGTACTTTCCTAGTATTTAAAAAATAACAAAATAATAATAGTAATAGTAGTAGTAATAATAATAATAATAATAATGATTATGATTATGATAATAAAAAACTCACACAAGTATATCTTGCAATTCAGGAAAGAAGGTTAAGCTATTTAACCCTGAAGATTTTTATAAGAAAATACTTGTGCTTTCTTTCAGTACATCTGGACTTAAATACAAAAGTCCAAAACTGCAAAGTTCCCATATTTTATTGGTGCATACTTTGAAAATATGTAGAGGAGGAACATGGAGTCCAGCTGATTATCCTTGATTTTCTTTTAGAACTAATTATGATTGTAGTTACAGAGCTATGGAGAAAGCTTTTCCTATGTTACTGGAAAATTTTCTATGAAGGAACAAATAAATTTGGCGATACGAAAGTGGAATGTTTCCTTTCCCTTTCCTTTTTCAATAGACTTCTGAGTGCTTGCTTACTTTTATGTGGAGAAAGATAAAAAAAGGCAGGTTTTGCAAAATGTTTCTTATTTGTTTGGAATTGGTAGTTTTACATCTGCCTTTCTTTTCTCTTGTCTGTATGATATATACCTTCCAAAATATTTATTACTTTTCTTGAAATAAAAAATAATTTTCAGCTTCAATTACAGCATCACGGTTATATAGAAATGCAATATTGCAAATAAAATATCTAGGGAGGAAAGTGTCCAGCCAGTGATGAGAGCCAGCTCAGCTGCTTGTTCTGATCTGTACTTTTATTGTTCATATATCTTCTTCAGAGGTGAATTCTGAATTTCTTCTTCAGTGCAGGGTAAAGACTGTAGCTGATGAGTAATTAATGCATGCTCACTAAAATAATTCTAAATTCCAGATATGCCTTCCACCTATCTTTGAAAAAGACTTTCAGTACTAATCCTGTCTTAACTACATCTTGGTATATGGAGTAATTATGTATTTTATCTAGTAATAATGTATAGATACACTGTGTGTACTTACATATCAAAAAATGTCATTAATAACCATTCCATCTCAATAAAAAGGAAAAGATGCTACTTGGTAGGTATTATTCTCCTGCATAATATGGTATTTTGGAGAACAAGATCCTAATTATTGTGATAGATTCAATATGGGACCTAGGATTCTGCTTTGCACTTTTGAATTTGAAGATAGAGAAACTGTTTTTTGAAAGGGCAGCAGGGGATTTTTTCCATGTTTACTTTGTGAAATATTGTATGCCCAGAAATCGAGTATGAATGTATAAGCACACACACAAATCAGGTAAAAATTTGACTTAAAAAGCATGCTGGCCTTAATACCAACTTCATTCTTTCTACGTTTGATTCCATTTCTTCCTTCTTTTTGCAGCTTTTATGAAATGGGAAACTAATGAAAAATGTTCGCATTCCTGATTATGGAGTGCTGAGCAGTGCCAGCTCTGAGCGCACGCACATATGAATCACAGCTCAAATGGATCTTTGATTGCTCATGTGGCTTTATACAGGTTATGATTTGTGATATCAGAAATCATTTTCAATACATTACATTACAGTGCACTTTACATCTGCTGTTGAAAAACAAGTCAAGGGTTCTTCTAGCCAGTTGCTATCCCTGTTGTTATGGAATCCTTTAGGATATTTCCTTGTATTCGTATCAGCTGTGTGGTTTAATTTAAAAGTAATACCAAGCATCTAACTTACTCCCTTCATTTTGAAAGGGTACTTCTTAAAAATTGAGAGAACTCAATCATTGGTTGGAGACAGAGACATAGTATAAATAAGCCCTTGTCATTGCATGTCTGATGATTTCTGATTTAAGTAGGTTTTTATTAAATACAAAATGTCTAAATTACTTAATCATTGTTGGTTGCATGATAAACCATTTTACAGTACTTATTCTCCAGCATCTTATCTCTTAGCTGCAGGATGTTTGTTGATAATGCTGCCTTCGTGTTAGACAAGCAAAGAGTAATTTGAGTGTTCTGTTTGCTATGTTGTGCAGAGCAGTACTTTAAAATTAAATTTTTCATGTTTTGTGCTGTGACAAAGTCTTTTGCTTTTATTTGTTCATACGTAGAAAAACTTCAATATTATTATTGTAGATTTTCTTTCCTCTTTTTTTTTTTTTTCTTTGCCTTTTAACTTTTTCCTTGCAGTCTGTTTGATATATGAACATTGTTTTAGCCTTATACTCACACGCATGCTAGATGAAGAGTGTGGAATCTTCTGTCACCCAAACATGCTCTTCAAGCATTCACCAAGATAGCACCAGATGCAGAAAGAGTGGCAGAGATGGTTTCCAATATGAGAAAGTAGTCAGAAGTAAACTGAGAGTTGTTAATCCTGTTGTTGTTATAGGTTCTGATGGATATGATTTTTCTCAGACAAGATAATCATACTTTTAGTGTCTTTTGAGGTGAAAAAATATGTTGAAGAATTTTTTTAATATATATTTTCAGTGCCAGCATAAAGGTACTTGAGTAAACACTGAGTATTGCAGTTCTGATCTCAAATGACAGCAACAACAACAAAAAATCACCCCAAACACATTTTCAGTCAACTGTTCAAACGATGATGAGTTGGTGTCTAATTTCAGTAGAACCAATTTTTTTAATTACTAAATGTTACACAATTTCATAATAAAATAAGGATGTTTATAATGATATCTCAGTTCAGAGGCTATTTGAAACTATGAAACTATTTTCTGATGCTTATGATCTTCACTGCTTCTGTTGATAGTGGGTTACAACTTTGTCAGGATATGTCAGACCCTATCCAAGTTTTTGCTGGTGCTGTGTTGGAGAGCCTGGTTCGATTCCATCAAAGCCAAAGAGCCATTTCCAGTTGGTTTTGGCAAATATATTCACTACATATGTGCATTCATTGTCCTAGAAGGAAAACACAATACTACTGGAAGACAGATGAGTGGAGCATATTTTAATTTTCTATTACAATTCCTCATCTACTCTTGGTGAAAACACAATTTTGAGGGTTATAGATGCTCAAATGGTGGCAGTCTTATTCTGCATCTGAATATATGACTGCTTCCTGACTTCGCCCCGGTCGCAGCCTCTGTACTGAATGCCTTCAAAACAAGAGGCAATATGGCATCTACCTCCAGCTTTGGAAACCATCCCAGAATGTAACCTGGTGGGCAAAAGGACGAACTATCTGATTTTCTGAGTGTGGCAGGTTACGGTAATGGTGCTTGTCTACTACCTGTTTGTACCGTGGCAGAGATTTCAGGCCCACCTTATTTCCTAATCTGCATATGCTGTGTTGGGCATATACAAGTACCTGTCCCATCTGTAGTCATGTTTATTTGTTTTAGAGAATTCAACTGGCATTAATTTACAAAAATGAGGAAGGGTTGCCATCTACAATTATTAATTAGCATGCACATCTGCTGAGAAGGTGTTTCCATAAGCCTGTCTGAAGTACTTTATTGTTGTTGTTTTTTTCATTTGAGGGGGATCAATGCTAATTTTCAGTGTTTACCAGCAATCATAGATGACTTGCAGTTAAAAAGCCATCAGCTCTGTCACATTTTTCAGCGAACAGAATCCCTTTCCAGATGGCCCTTCATTTGGATAATGGACAGCCTAAGGGGATAAAAATGTCACCTGTTGTAGCTAGTCAACAATATTAATAAAAACAGAGGAATAGATCATTCATAAAATGGGCAACAGCCCAAAAATAATTTGTGAATTGTATAGTGAATGTTTTTGGTAGCAATCTTGCTTTAAGAATTCACAGACGTCCTGAAATCTGGTCATTATTGCCTTTGCACTAGCTGTTACCTTGCTGTTTAATCATGAATGAATCTTAATTTTTCTTAATGTCTTTTCTGACAAAAGGCAAAATACATGAATGATCACATCGTGATTATGATTGCAAAAAAAAATCATGATTAAAATTAGGTAAATAATAGATTTCTTGACTTGCCTCGTACAGAAAATAATTTTGGAAGGTGCTGCAGGTTTAATGGAACACTGAGATTGATTCAAAATACTGAAATTAAATGATTTATTTTCTTTTTATTTTGGCTGACTTAAAGTAAGAATGAGTGAGTGATTTAAAGTAAAATTTGATATGGCAAATATTTACATTAATATTTACATCGGTAAATATTTAAAAACAACTAAAATTTGAAATTCTTTAATATAAAAAAAGTATTTTTAAAGAAAATTCAGAGGGTCCCCCTCCTAATCTGGCAAAATTTAATTAATTTCAGTTTCTGCAATGGCTTAGTACGGATTTTTTACCAAATAAATGTTTTATCTGAAATTTTTTCTACAACAGTTTCAGCAAACATGACTATCTTGTGTTAACAATTATAGCTGGGAATTCTCAAAACATATATTTCAGAGTTTCCTGATAGATATAAATAAAATTGATAAAAGCCCAAGAGAGGAAACCAGTTCTCTGTGTAGCAAACCCAGAAGGAGGTATCTCCTACAGACTGTTCTGAGAATCTTTGAGGTCTTGCCCTGCATTAGCCACTGGAGGACAGAGTCTGCTGGAGGACACAGCATCTCCCCACTGCTGAAGAAAAGAGCCTGGAGATACAGAACTCCTAATTTGAGCGTGAAGCCAGTTTAAGAAGTCTGAGTGTCACTACATGTCACTGAGTGTCAGTGAGCAGCAGCAGCAGAGCATCAGCTGGCAGTTAGAGAAATAGAATTTTTTGTGGTGGGTTATTGTAGCACATTTTGAAAACCTTCAGAACCCATTTGTTTATGTCAAGCGTGAGTATGCATGGGTGGCACAGGTTTAGGCAGACAGATCTGAATAGAAGTGAAATTACTGGTACAACTGAATTACTACTTAAAAGTGAAATAGGGTATTCATTTCCCTGTGAGTCTGAACAGTTTTGAAAGATTATTTAAAATATGTTTGTGCATTATGAAAAATCAGTTAAAAATATGGATTGTGTCAAATTAGGGTCAAACTGGTTATGTCTACGCCATCTACCCTGGCCAGAAGGAGTGGAGATTTCTGAGTTCTCTGTCCACATTTTAGCATGTTTTCCATCAAATACCCTTTCTTTTTCTCACACACTCTCTTGCACTTCACATAAAAGCAAGAGTCAGTTTATTAATAATCCATCTTTTTAGAACTTGAAGGCACTCATTGGCAAACAGGTGATGTACACACAGGAAAATGACTGATATAAGGAATTCACTGGAGCAAATGGAAGGAACCGTGTCCTCTTTTTATTTTTATGTATTTATAGTTTCATAGAAATTTAGATGATGATTCCCTGTGTTCCCATTCAGAGACCTCAGGTTACTCTGCTGCAGTGGAGTTGTTTTTTCCCCACCTGTTGATCAACTCATTCAGATCAGGCATAAAATTTTGACCTAAGTTACTTGACCAGGTCATGCAGTAGGAGGAAAGCCCATGTTTTTCTTTAATAATAATGCTGATTTCCATTGTATGTCCTTCAGCAGAGAAAAAAATGTGTCAGTAACTTGTTCTTAACTCCCAGTCAAGAAATAGATCTTGAATACATAACAGATACCGTATAATTTCCACTCATAAGAACAAGAATTTTTTTTAAATAAAAACGTTTCACTCATGCTGAGCAAAATATTTTAACTAATTACTAGTGGCTTTCAAAAGACTCATGCTGGGTACTCAGCTCCATCCCTTTAAAGGAGGCAAATTTGGTACTTTAGGTATATATTAAGTTTTGAAAAATCGTACCAGTCTACCGAAAATGCATAGGTGAAACCCATGAAGTTACAATGGGTTGTCCTATAGTAACTGAATTAATGTAGTACATGTATCAGTAGTAGTGCCTACAGCTGTGAACAGCTTCATGTGTAATAAGTTGTATGTGTTTTTTGAAGCTAAAGCGTGTTAATTGGAAGTCGTCTTTGCAGGTGAACAAATGCTGAAGATGTTGTGCAGCGATAACCCTCCAACCATCTGGAGAAGAAAGTGTTTTCTCTTGATATTTAATGATCCCTGGTTAATGTAAAAGCACTGTTTATGGGTTTAACTGAGATCAGTAATTAGCTTTTTGTAGGTAGGAGGTAGATTGAGTTAACGTAAACTCTGAGTGGTAATGGAAAAAACAGAGTGGAAATCCTTAGAGTGGAAATTTTTTGAAGCAGTGTTCTCAGAAAGGAAGAGAAGAAAACCTGAGAGTTTCTGACGGACTTTTGAGCATATTTTGGAGTTGTGAACAAGAATAATTGTGTTATAATTTGTAAATGGCTACATATTGATTGAAACCATGTTTTGTTTATCTGACTGTTTTTTCCATTGAATATATAAACAGTGTAGATTAGGCAGTTTATTTTCATGGTAGAACCATTTTTTTTCAAATGGTAGGTGTGTTTAAACATGCAAATATATGTCAGCTTTACAGTCTGACTAAAAAACCTCTAAAACTAAGCATTGTCATCATCAGAAGCTGATGATTCCATTCACTTCTTTCCTCCCTCAAAGCTGCTTATAGCCAGGCAGGCAGAGGTGGCCATGTCCCAGAAGCAGGAAACCTAATCATTTCTTCAGGGTCGCTCTTGCCATTGCTTTTATTTGTTCTTCATATGAATTTCTAGCCACCAGTCATATGAATATATGATCATTATAGGGTCAAAAGAAAAACGTTTGTCATTTCTGAATCTGGAGCTTTATGGTGGGTAGAATGTTGTGTGTGTGATAATAAAAGAACACTTCAGTTTCATAAAATAATTATTTACTGATGTGAACAGGATACATATCTACCTTTGTGGTACTAGAAAGGTTCTTAGAAATAGGTAGCTTTTATTTATGAAATAAGTATGTAAGAAATGTATTTTTATTTAAAAATAGAGAATAGCCAAATTTCTATTTGCTACCTGCGGAAGTGGCAAATATAATCTTCTGCTTTAAATGTATTATAAGGAATTTAGCAGGAATTAGATACAGAAAATTGCAAAGAAAATCACATATACAAAGTTCCAGGGAATTTCCTGATACTAATTAAATTATACTTAATTGGGCAATATTTCAGTCAGACCAGCTTTTATTTTTTTTATTTGCACAACAGAGAGTGTGTTTGTTAAAGGAGCAAATACTTTGAAATTTTTCTTAAATATTATGTCATGTGATGTGTCTTTTATCAGATGCTATGTTTAGTGCTTTGGGTTTTCGCCTTATTCTGAGTATCTTCCTCATCTGTGTCTGATACTGAAAAAAATCTCTTGCAGAGTATTACAAGGCTATTTTTCCACTTTGAAGCATATTTTCTCTCTCAGATCAGAGTACTGTGAAAATAAATAAATTCAATACACCATCCATATAAGAACGTGGCAGATTAAATTTGTGGTTCATTATGTGGGTGCCAAAGTACTAGTCCTCTTCTCCAGGTAGGGTTTCATGTCATAGGTATACAGAAAGCGAGTCTTATTTCCAAAGAGCCTATTCTAACATTTACTGTTACTGTTCAATATTTAGCAACATTTTAATGTTGGGTCAACAGTGAGATTCAATAAAATATTTAAAAAATAAACAGTGAGTTAAAAATTCCTCTCCATTTCTCCAGCATTTCCCTGGAGTTTAGGTGTGCATTTGCTGCACAGATGGCGCAGCAGCAATATCACACAGTGCTGTCAGATCCCTGATATACGTGGTGCAACACCATGAGTGCAAGATAAATGAAAGCCTGAGCTTCACATTTCCTAGTGTTTTAGGGATTAATTCTACTCTTTATTGATCCACTGATGCCTCCTGGAAAACTTCAAAAAAATATCTCTATGAGAATATAATTCCACATCTGTATTATACTAGATGGTGTCTTAGTTCACTTTAATCATTTTTCATTACTATTGACATTTCTTTGCATTTATATGATATTTTTTATCCTGAGGAGTTTGTCAGCCATTGGGTCTGATTCTATCAGGTATCATAGTCATGGTTGTTGAGGTCAAAGGCTTCCACAATTTATCTCTGCTATTACAGAGCCATAGCTCAAGTATTTAATTTTGTAAGGCCTTGCTTAATCTTCAAATTAAATTTTTGGGGATGTATTTATTAACTGCCCATATTTTTTTTTTAGAAGTTTCATATGTTTACTTATTGTGTGCATATATGTTGGAGGTAAATGTTAATTATTTGGTATACAGTATACTGCACTGGGGTTAATACAGACACAGTGAATGACTATGATTAACAGGTTAAGCTTTGCACTTTTCCAAAAGCAGTAACGTGTAAGAGCTATCTGAGCATTTCTTGTAGGATAAAGTGGACCTGGGGTCCTCCTCATGCCTATTGGAATTATTTTAGTACTGTCTGGTCAGTGCTGTTATTTTATTTGTGTTGTAGTAGTTTCTAAAAGCATCTCTGCATATTGACAGTGAGGGAGCCTCACCTTACAAAGAATTCAAAATGGGCAAGGAAAAGAAAAAGAAGTTACTCTCTCTGCTGTACAAGTAAGGAACTATGTTGCAAGAAAATAGGTAGTTTGTCCAAATTATACAATGAAGCTATAGCTGGTCTAACAAGTGACTCCTTATCTACAAGGTACAGTGCCTTAAGTCAGCTCTTCTCTGGTACTATTGATGAGTTTGTATGTATACACAAATATTTGGTTTGTGCTGTCACCCTGCTGACATGACAAATGATTACAAAGGTAAGGCAACCAAAGATGAGGTTAGCAATAGGCCATCTCCACATCAGGATTTTACAGCACCTCTTGTATGTTTTAAAAATTGCTTCTCATATTCTGTTTCTATTACAAAATGAAGCATCTGACTACACCAGGTTACCTGAGGTGATGTCAGATCACAGGACACAAATTAAAAATAAAAGTCTTCATAGAGCCAGATGCTGGAAATCGTAAAATATTTATCATTCTCATAGGCTGGTGCTCAGCCAGCAGTTACAAAAATATGAATTATACTTAATGTGCATTATGGGTTCAGTAGTATTTTGCTAGAAGGGAAAGAGATTTTGCAAGATTTCAGGGAAGAGGTGAGGCTGCAGTATTTCTTACCTAATGTAGTATAATACCACATACATATATAATGGGCCACATTTCCCAGTTGATTACTGAAGGGTAGTGTTCAACATACTAGAACAACATGACAACAGATACAGTGGCAAAGTTAAAAATAAAGCAGAAGGTTGTGGATGAAATATATTGACTTTGTAGCAGTGAGAAAGCAGTTCTACCAGATCAGTGCTGGACTTGGTCAGAGTTGTGGCATAGGTCTTTTCTCAAGCAATCACTTTGTTCATTTAAGATCATTGGTCTGGAGATGCAACGAGAAGCTGAACAGGTATGAAATACCTTATTGCATACTGCCTGCTTTCTTCTTTATCCTGTACTGGAGAATTTAAAATGTGCCTAGTCTGCTATGAAATAGGACGAGGCTCAAAGAATCTCCACAACTTAAGACTGAACAAACAAAATGCTAGTGTAGTAATTTTCAGCCAGTGAGAAACAAAATAATCTTTAGTTTAACTAATTTGGTTCTGGTTTTATCCCTTTAAAATCAGTCAAGATGATACATTAAACATTTGTATTGGGTCTGGCTGAGCCCCACAGCAGCCCTCACAGTGCTGGGCTTGTACTGGTGGCTAGAAAGGTGGTGGCAGCACACCAGGGTTTGGTCACTGCTGAGCAGCGCTCACACAGCAGCCAGGCTGTCTCTCACTTTTGACATGTGGTGCCCTTAAATAGGTACAAAGCAACCGTGTGAGGTACCTCAGAGAGGGGTCGGGTAGGCAACTGGGGGTCAGAACCACTACAGCCTGGGGAAGAGTGGCTGGAAAGCTGCCTGGCAGAAAAGGGCCTGGGAGGCTGTTTGACAGCCAGCTGGGCAGGAGCCAGCTGCGTGCCCGGGTGGCCAAGGAGGCCAGCAGCACCCTGGCTCGTAGCCGGGACAGCGTGGCCAGCAGGGCCAGGGCAGTGCCCGTCCCCCTGTGCTCGGCACTGGTGAGGCCGCCCCGCGAACCCTGGGTTCGGGTTTGGGCCCCTCACGGCCAGAGGGACATGGAGGGGCTGGAGCGTGTCCAGAGCCGGGCACGGGGCTGGGGAAGGGGCTGGGGCACAAGTGCTGGGAGGGGCGGCGGGGGGAACTGGGGGGGTTAGTCTGGAGAAGGCTCCGGGGGGACCTTATCGCTCCCCACAGCTGCCTGACAGGGGCTGTAGGCAGGGGGGGTCGGTCTCTTCTCCAGGTAACAAGTGACAGGACAAGAAGAAACGGCCTCAGGTTACACTGGGCGAGGTTTAGATGGGATATTAGGAAAAAAAAACTCTTCACAGAACGGGTGGTCAAGCCTTGGAACAGGCTGCCCAGGGAGGTGGTGGAAACACTGTCCCTGGAGGTGTTTAAAAAACACGTAGGTGCAGTGTTGGGGGACATGGTTTAGTGGTGGACTTGGCAGTCCTCGGCTAATGATTGGACTTGATTTCAAATGTCTTTTCCAACCTAAATGATTCTGCCCTTCAGTTAAGCTAAGGAAATAAATCAGCTATTCAAAGACCAACATGTATGTGGAATCCTTAAAATCTCATGCCTGGAGTGGCAGTCAGCTACCATTCACTTCATGTTCTCATAGACCTTTTCCCACACATCATATAGCTAACAGTTTGAAAGAGGACATCATGCAATCCAGTGTGCATATAGTAACGATGTTTCACACAGGCATGAAAGAAAATAAATTTACAATTTGTGCTTGAGCTTACAATTATGTACAATGTTTATTTTTATCCAAAGATATCAAAGATGTTTTCATATCTGAACTGTTCTTCCCTTGTATTCAAATTGGCTTATAGCAGAACAAAATGATTATGAAGCTCATTAATCTTAATTTTTCACACTGGGATTCATTTTACAGAACTGGATGCTAGAGAAATGGAACCATCCACTTCTTTCTCTGTCACTAGGATATCTAAATGTAATGCAGATTGAAAATTAAATGCAAGAGACAAGACAGCAGTTCTAATAACCTAGTAATTTCTAAATAAATAGACATATTGATGGAAGAGAAAAAGTCTGTTATCCCAATAACAGAAGATAGTAATACTTGTATAAAAAAAGTCTCATGTTGATTAGGATTTTCTAAAGACTGAAATATATTCCACTGATCTATTTAAAAGTATGTGGAGTAGCAGAGACACTTACTCTGCTGCCTCATATCTTCTCTAGCCACTAACAGGAGGTTGTAAACCGTGGCAGATGTGTATGGCAGTATGTGCTGCTTTTGGCTAGGATAGGGTTAATGATCTTTGCAGCAGCTGGTGCGGTGCTGTGCTTTGGGTTTGGTGTGAGAACAACGTTGGTGACACACTGATGGGTTCAGTTGGTGCTGGGTGATGTTTATACTAAGCCAAGGGCTTTTCAGTTTATTGGACCCTGCCAGTGTGTGTGTGTGGGGGGGGGGGGGGGCGGGGCACAAGGAACTGGGAGGGGACACGGCTGGGACAGCTGATCCGAACTAGCCAAAGGGCCATTCCATACTGTAGAAGACAGTACCGAGTATATAGACTAGGAGGGGGTTGCCCAGGGCATGCGTGTCACTGCTGGGGGACTGACTGGGCATCCGTCAGCGGGTGGCGAGCAACTGTATTGTGCATCGCTTGGTTTCTTTTCTGCCTTCCCTTTGGATTTCATTCCTCTCCCATTCTCCCTCCTTTTCATTATAACCGTTGTTGTTGTTATTATTATTGTTTTAGTTTTATTTTATTTGTTATTAAATTATTCTTACCTCAACCCTCAAGTTTTACATTCTTTTCCGATTTTCCTCCCCATCCCTCTGGGTGGTAGGGAGTGAGTGAGCAGCTGCGTGGTACTTGGTTACTGGCAGGGGTTAAACCATGACACAGTATTTCAAATCTCCTTTGTACAGTTTTATCAAAAGGGCAAGATAATCAAGAACTTGGCTCTGTATAGTGAATAAATGTTCGCTTTTCTTAACTCGGTATGTAATCTTCATGAAGTCCATACTTCTATCCAGTAATATAACATTAAATGCTGTGATATTTTAAGAATAATTTTTAGATTCTGTTTTACTTAGTTCATATAAATTATTATCTAAGAAGATAACAAAAGAATGTTATTTCCACCAACGTTTTTACAGGAGAAAAAAAGGAATAATTTTCCATTACTGAGAGGTTTGTGTTTTGCAGTGGGTGTACAATAGCAGGATAGGATTCAGAAAATTATTGGTTCAGAGGTAACCTGTGTGCTTTTCTGCAACTGAATGAGTATTATTTTTCATCTTTTAACTTGCTTTTGTAATGTAATGTTTCAGTAGCCCCCAAAAATAAAAATGCAAAAACCTCACTTCGCTTCTTTCATTTAAATTCAGATCAAGTGTTCTAAACCCATCAAATTCATCTGACATTGGTGGAAAACTAGCCCAAGGTACATTAAAATTTGGCATTTTCACAGTTGAGTGCAGCAACCTTGTTACAAAAATTTCAGGATGTTCGGGTAATTTTTGTAAGTGTTGATTTTTTACAAACTTTAGGGATGTACTATGAACTTGTCACACACATTTATAATCAGTAAGCAATTACTGGGTATGTTCAATGGGAACTTTGTATCTTTCTCTTTGATTAGGAAAGCATTAACATACTTAACTCATGTGAGTGCCTGTGAGACCTTTGGATATGTCAGCAGCTTTTCAAATTGACTTTACCACTGGATGATAGCAAAGGTGGATTGGAATCATGTTTGAGTGCTTCTGTTCCTTACTTTTGAGAAATCCCAGAGGAAGGTGCTGGGTAATTGCTCATTCACTCTGAGAGCTCTCTCTTCATTATAAAATAAATAAATGAATAAAAGTGAAAAAGGAAATTGCACCATTTCCTAAATAGACCAGACGTTACTTCATAATTGTTCAGCAGAGAAGAGGGGGAATCAAATCCTGTGCTCTAAAACATGCAAGCACAAGAGAAGAAATTAAGGAAGCTTTTGTATCTGTGCTGTAGACAACACTGTCTGTGTTTCATCTACCTATCTACCTACTAGGTAAGGATCTTGCCCTATGTAGGATCAATATTACACTGGAATAAAGAAACAAAACTGCAACAGAACAGCCCATTTTCTGAATTATGAACTCCATTACAGTTCTCTCTTGGTAAATCAGTATATACATGAGAGGTTTTTCGGTATGTCAGTTTATTATGACAGAGATTTAAAGAATGTATAAGAACCAGCTAAGAGGGACATACTACTTAAGTCTAGTGGTAATTTATTCTATATTTTTTGTTTCTTGATTTACTTAGCATACTCCAGTGGAGTGTGATAGAATAGCGAGGACTACTCTCTCTCGGACATGTTCTCTAATAAGGTGCTGTGGCCATTTAAATCTGAAACAGCAACTGTCAGAAGCAAGGTTGCCCGTGCAGTGGAGAACCCAGGCAGCAGCAGAGGAGAAGGCTGAGGTACAACTGATGTACCACTTGGTGCCTAGGAAAGGGAAAACACAGGATTCTACTATGGTTCTTTTTAAGTCCATGTCAGGTGCTTTGTTGTGCAGTAGATGTGGCAGGGTGGCTCAGGGATCTCCTTTCAAGCCAATCAGGACAAGTTTCAGAAGAGAGGGAATAGTTTATAATTTGCTGCCTTCCTAATAAAAAGGAGATGTGAAAGAGAAAAGCAATTGTCTGCTGGGCTGTCTGACTGAGGAACAGCCATCAGAACTCTACAGGTGCGCGGGAGTGTAAAAAAACCGTCATGTTCGCAGTGTTGCCTGACAGCAGAAACAAGGGTATGGAACTGAGGATTTTGTAGTGGACAAGGTTGGATGGAAATGGTTTAAAAGCCAGCTAGATAAGCCCACTCAGCGTTACAGCCTGCTTCATGATCCAGGATGCAAATAGACACTTTGCTTCGCTATTCATTCAGATTAGAACAGCAGAGCTGAATTAAATTTGAGGTCTGTTTTCTATCAGGTGCCTTAGTTTTTTCGTATTTAAAAATTTTCTCTGCTTTCTTATTATGACATTTACTGCTGCCAGATTTCTAATTTGAAAATTTAGGCGAAGAATCGTATGCTTCTTCTCAAGGTTAAATTAGAGAGCATGCTGATCAGTCAAATTTCCCTGACACAGGCTGTCCCCTGACATTGCGCAGACAGCGCTGGGGTTCTGGGCTGATCTAGCAATCTAATGTCACCTGGAGATTAAAGCCAAAACAAATCAAAATTCTTCTGAGAAACAAGAATGCTTCTGTATTTGCACAGTGTTCGTTGAATAACAAACTGATATCAGACTGGCATTGGATAAAGGGGAGATTTAAGATAACTCACTAAGGATTTGGAAGAAACAATAACAGGACATTCTGTAAAAATACTCATGCTTTTCAGTTACCTTTTCAAAATCTTTTTTACTCTATTTTTCTAACAAGAATGAAGATAAGACCAATACAACTAGCCATATGTGATACTGTGAGGACAATACATTTGGAGTTACAACAAAGTGCTTTAGAATTAACCTGATACAAGAATAAGCCTTGCTGTTTGATGTAGGCTCTTTTGCCATGCATAAAGCATCGACTATTTGGCAGTTTCCTCTCCCAAATTCTCTCTGATGTCTCTGATACCTCTAATTGCAATATGTAAATTAAAATAAAATCAAAAGCAGAACAGTCAGATGGCACAAAGAGAGCAAAATTACAAAGAGCTGCACAGGTTGATGATGTTAGTGTCTTGTATATAGAGGTTACTAGAGCTGATGGCATGGAAAATATGGGAATTCTTTAGCTGCTTTACTTCAGTCAACCATCGTAGCTTAATGCGTTGATGCTATGTTTTGGCAGTGTTGCTGTATAGGTGCAATCTTCTGATGCTTTGAGTAGGACCAGGTGAAGGTCTCTGCTCATGCACTGAAGGAAGTCTTCCCAAGTTTAACATTTAACATCCTATTTTATGCAGAATGGCCTCAAACTCTAATTGTAGGAAGAACAAAATCTTTAAAGGGATGTTTGTTAAAAAATAAATGAATAAATATATATACAATGTGTTTTATTTTTTCATACTTCTGTGAGAACTGAGCTGTACTTAAGCGTAATAAACATCTGGAACCAGGTGGCTATGTTGTTGTCAGGTTTTTTTGTTTGTTTCTTTTTTTTTTTTTTGTGACCGTCACAGGAAGGGAAAAATGGGTAGGATGCCTTTTTGGTGAAGTCTAAGAAAACAAAGATGTGGCTGTCATCATAGGCGAGCTTTTTAGTGGTATATTACACAGTATACTTCCAAATCCCCTTTTATTTAAATAGACCTAAATGATTAGAGTTGCATCTGTAAAGTTTTATTGTAACTACACAAGGTGAGGCTGTGGATACAGAATGGGAAGCCAAAGCTATACATAGGAACTTGGAGCAAGTCACACTGTGGTAGACCAAATGATGTATTTTAAGGTCTTGGAAATGAAAAAGCTGTGCCCTGAAAGACAGGCATCTGAAACCCTGACAAATGCACTTGGAATCATCAGAATAAAGTTGCTGATCTTAGAAAATTAAATTTAAAGTTCACTGACATATGTATTGGCCTGTTTATGTATCTGTGTCTGAAGAAGCCAATTACAAATACTAATGTTACTGTACATATGCTATGAGAATGGTATGTTAATGAAAAGAAACAAGATTTGTAAATGAGTTAGCAGTAGCCTTCTATGTCTAAAAAGTAGTCATATTGTTTCAAGCTTCAGTAAACTAGTGTGGATTGGAGGAAACATTCTGCCCAACATTAAAGAATCATCTTGAGACAGGGAAAAACTCACAAACAACACATCTGATCAAATCCAAATACCATGGATTTGGAAATATGAGGCCTAGTTAACTGATAATTCAGTGTTTTGTGAGTAATAACTTCTGGTTTAAGTCCTGGAAAACCTATATATCATCTTCATTTGGGTGGAGAAATATAAACTCTGACAGAGGTGAGTGGTTTTTTTAAGAAATTTGTATTATCTGATTTCCAGTGAGAAACTGAGCAAGTGCAAGTGTTAAGCCTAATGAAAAATAAAAGTACAAAAACTCCTGATTGTGGCCAGTATGAATACTTGACTAAAACCATGGCAATTAGGGAATCGTGACATTTTCTGAAACTTAACACAGTATACAATTTTGTATTATAAGAAACAATGATGAACATTTCTGCCTTGGTTTTGCTAGTAATATTCACTAATGTGTATTTGAAAATGCAGTATTTTCCATAAAAAATATACTACTGTATGGGGAGGACATTGGTGACAGAAATATGATGTTTTGATTCACCACAAAGCGCTTAAAAATGCAACTATAACAAACCAGTGCACAAATGTAAATAATAGCGGTAGTATTTTTATATGTCCATATAGTGAGTTTCTTGGAATATATTATGGCAGTCCTCATTTATTTCATCTTGAAATACCCAAACTATTATTACTTGTATTGCATCCAGTCTTGTAACAATTCTAAAACATTATTAGTGCTCAATGATGTGAAGTCAAGTGCTTATAAAAACAGTCTCTTAAGCACAGTACAAAGAAAACAACATCCTAAGAGTTACTTCTGATGGAGTACAGGACATTAAAATGCTGCTAGATGATATCCCAGCTTGGGTTTAAAGAATTAATGAAGAACAAATGTTCTAACTGACATGTAAGCATGAAATTCTCTCTGTGGGTTGACCTTCATTCTTCTGCAGTTAGTTAATGAGGATTCTCTTTGTTATCTTTCTTGCTGAAGAACCTCAGGGCCTTGTATCATTATTGAATGAACACAATGTCACCTCAGCTGGCAGAAATGTTTTGTCTTTTGTCAGGAAAAGAAGTTTCCTCATGTCAGCTGGTGAAAGCACAACACAGCAACAAGCAATTGAGACCAGACATTTCAATTCAGCTAACTTAGCCCAGTGGAGATGTTTAACCTGCTGTAGCTGTTTTGATCAGAATATTTAGGCTTCTTTATTGTATGACTCTTGCACCTACTTCTGAAGTTTGTGACTTATTGTTAAAAATTAATGATAAACAAAAGCATTTTATCTGGAGAACTGCTCTCAATAATTCCCCTTTTACACAGTTAATTACCATTTGTTACAGAAAAGTAGATATTTTTTGAAATGAACACTTAAAGAGCAATTGCTTTTTATCTGATTCAAAATGACAAGCGTATTGTTAACTATCAGTGGATCTTGTAAGGTAGGGATCACATCTGCTCAGGAAACTGGAATTGTAACTTTGAGCTTTTCTGTGAGCTGTATCGTATTATGCAGAGCTCTATAAGGGGTAGAATGATAACTGTAAGTTTTATCCAACATGACCCTATTATTTAGGGTGCCTCCAATACTTACACGGTTTCCCATTGCTCAGGACGTCTATGGCCATTATACACCGCAGCAAATCTGGGGAGAAAAAAAAAAAAAAAAAGAGTGATTTTTCTGTCTGTACTTAGAAGTGTCACAGGGCGAATGTGCACGTGGGAGTGGAGAGAAGGCATTCACTGAAAGCAGTGTAAGGAAAAGTTATTCATTAATTATTCACCCAGGTGTATTATATACAGGATAGTTGATATAGGATCTTATCATGGACATACAGAAGACCTGTGTCGAGGGAAGTACTAGGTGTGCAGATAGCAAGTGGAAACAAAACAAAAAAAAAAAAAGGCAAATGCCAGTTTTCTATCTTTTTTGGCTGGCTAGTAGGAGAAAGCTGACACTGAAGAACACTTTCCTTGGTTTCCTGTCCTATGGGGACACATGGGAATGGAATAGACTTTGCTTTTTTCTTGCCCCACCCCGCCCCCCCCCCCTCCCCCCCGAGATATAACTCCAGTCATATATGAAGATGATTTAAAATTTCAGGCATGTGAAACTACTGCTATGCTAGATATGAGACTGGAAGAGAGAGATTAAAGATATTTCCCCATACTGGGGACATAAGTCAAACAATTTGGGTGGGAGTAAAACTGGCCCATTCATGACAATGACAACACTTCCACTGACATTGGGTAAACTCACAATTTTCCTGTCTTCTACAATTTTTGTATATGGTAGCCAAAAACACATACTGATTGGAGAAAGCTAAAATTTTCCGTGGGAACAGACAGTTGAATCTGCAAGTATGACCACCTAAATTGGAACTCCTAGTTCTTGCTGAATGGTTAAATGTTTTAGAAGCACTGAAAAAAGTATAGGGTAGTATCTCTGACTTATGCCTCTTTCCCATCCCACAAAACCTCATTCAGATTTTAAAAAATCATGCTGGGATCAGTCTGATATCTTTCAAAGGTTTCTGTGAAAATGTGATCCACCCTAGAAAAGGAAAAAATCCAGCAGTCAGGCCTTCCTTTGGAAAGAGAGAGTCAGGCGGGAATTTTTATTCCAGTTAATATTTGTGTATTTTTTACTTAGAGATGCCTCCTTTCACTCTAGGATTTTGACCAAAACTTACTTCTGCCACTTTTTCTTCCAGAAGTGTGGGTGATCTAAGATGTTTTAAAATAAATTGTTTGTGATAAATCAATATTTTTCAACTAAAAAGAAAAAAAGTGGTTGAAAATTACCAATCACTCCAATAAAATCAACCTTTGTGTGAAATAATGGCGATTATTTAATTTAAATAGGGTTGTCTACTTTGATACTGTGAGTAGCAGTGCTCTGTTACAGTCCATGTCATACGCTAATGAGCAACAGCAACTGAGACATGAAATTACATGATATATTCAGAGGTTGTTACATTGCACTTTGCCTTATAGCTACTCCCTTAGTTTTTGAGGTAAGAGTATTAGTTACATATTATTGTGAATCCCATTTTTTATTAATATATAATGGAAAGGAATGGCATTTGTGAGGTTTGTTATACCAGTATTCAGCTTGTCTTTAATCCTGTAAACTGCATTTTTGAGCCGACAGGCACATATGTTTTGTTAAAGTCATTAGAATAATGCTGTATTAAATACTTCTCTAAAGTAAGTCAAGTACAACTGTGTTACCTTCTGGTTATTAGGATACATATGTCTAATATACATTAATTTTGGAGTCCCTTGGGGGACAGCCTTGTTATTAATACAGCAGAGAACAGCTGAGTGAGCATATGGTTTATTAAGACATGCTTATATTAATTATATGTGAATACATTCAAAAGGGTCACTGGTCTATAACTGAGAGACCCTTTGTGATCACTACTTTGAACCTCAGAGCTCAGTAGGATTACTCATGATTTGATCTATTTGGCTGGAAAAAATATTATATTTGTGTCTGAGTTGGAAATTAATGAAACAGTTCAGAATCTAACACCATGAAAACTCAAGCAATTAATGAGCATGCAAAACTGAGGGAAATTTTGCAGGCATGATGAAATTGCACACAGGAAGGTCTAGAGCTCACATATTTCTGTAATATCTTATGGAGCAATCCGATCCATAATGGGATCTTACACGGTGTACATAATAAAGCAGAATAATCTAATAGTTACAGTTCAAAATTAAAAATCAGTTACAATCCTCTCTGCATGGCTTCCATCCCCATACTGCTCAACTGATTTGTTTTTGAATATTGCAATTCCTGTTCTGTTGCTTAACACCAATTAAAATTTGTGATGATCTTTTCTTTTTAAGGCTGTTTTTCATTCCAGAAGATAATACAGAATGCAGTGTGTCCTGAAACACATCACTGCATTTTTTCTGGAGTGCCAGGCAGAAAAGTGTATGAGCCTGGAAGTGAAATTACATGAATTTAAGCTTGGAGAAGACCCAGTGTGGAACAAGCTGAGGACTGTTGAGTTTTATATTACTTCCTCTCACTTTAAAGATCCCAGAAAAGGTGCAGTCAGTACCTAACATGTAGAATCATGTGTGCTGTGCCTGCTTTGCTTGACTTGTTGACAAGTTTTAGACTTTATGTGATACTGCTGAAACAGAAAAAGCTGCATCTGGGCTTTTCTATCACTCAGCTCTGCAGCTGGTTCCTAATTTGTTGCATAGTACACAACTGCAGGGAAAAAAATGCACTGAAAGGAGAGGTTGTTTCATTGATGTTTCTAATTGTTCTGCAGATACAAAATGAATGATATGTTGGATATTTTTCTGTGTTAGGAGAATCTGAAAATGCAAACGTAGTGAGCCAGGCCCCAGAACGATGAAAGTAAAACAATATAGTAAGAACAATCTTTTAGTAATACTTTTAATGCAATACTTTTTATTTAAATTCTTTGAAAGCTCAGGTGTACTTTTCAGTATTACTTCAAAAGCATTAGGGCAGGATCTCTTACTAAGTTGCATGTGAAACCCTGCACCCATCATGCAATTAATCACAGGGTGTTGGGGCATTAATATAAACTCAGCTGTGAAATGTGGAAAAGCAAATGTTGGTTTAAGTGTATAAAAGTAAAACTAACATAAATACTTCTGGCTCTATCACTAGCTATTTTAAAACTTTCCAGGATGTTCAGCAGCCTGTGCGGTGGGCAGTCTGGAAGGCAGCATGTCCCCAGGGTTCCTCCTGGGGACGAGTATGTTTGTCCTGGCCAGGGATGCCATTCCTGCCACCTCTCGGGGCATCGTTTTTTTCCAGCTATAAACAGAGATAACACACGTACACCATTGTAGTCCTAATACAAGAGCTATGGGTCTTGATTTGGAGTATTTCACAGTTCTCAAAAAAACCCACAACCTAACAACACAACAACTAAGGGACTTTAAACCTCTAGGATCACTTAGAAATATATTCTGGAAAACTAAACCCTAAAGTAACCCAGCAATGAAACATAATTCTGATTTATAAATATATAAATTATCCACAGAGTAGAAATTTGCAGCAAGGTTTTGTTGTACTACTTCAGAGACAACAAGAAAAAAAAATAATAAACCAACTCTCCCTTGCCCTGGAAAACAAACAAGCCACAGGTGCCCGATGGGGGGTACAACAAGCATAGCATTTTATCAGTGTGGAGCAGCAGGTGTTTAGAGTTAAGCTGAGCATTTCTTTACATAACCAGCTTGGTAGAGAGCCAAAAAAAGTGTCCTTGCCTCAGGTGAAAAGGATTAGCTTTGGCTCGTTTGCCATCCTTCCCAAACTGTGAGGGTGACAACCGGCAGTGGCATGGTGGTACTGGGCTGGCCCTGGCTGGTTTGTGGAATTTTTGTGTTCGATTTGGCTTAAAAGGTACTGTTGTGAGTGAGCTGACATTGTTCTGTGCTGTTCTGGTTTTTAATGAAAGCATGTGAGGGAGCTGCCTGTGTCTGGCACACATCCCTGCGAGGCAGGCAGGGCTGCCGCTGTGCCCACTGGGACCCGTGTGCGGCTGAGCTCCCTGGGGCTCTGCGGGTGGCAGTTCTGGGCGGCCTTGGGCAGCAGGTGTGACTAACACAGTGAGTTCTAATAACGTTTTTAGGAATGCTTGGTTTATGTGGGGAGTTACTTAATAAGAAACACCAAAATTGAAAACCTGAGGTTGAAAAGCATGGAAGGATCAAGCCATGGTGAGGTGGGACTTCTTTTCTTGACTGGGTGCTGGAGTCTTGGTGAAGCTGTGGTGACCCCAGGGTGCCCGTCTGGGCTCCTGTCAGCGGGTGCTGTGCTGCCTGCCTTGGCCTCATGCCTGTCCCTGCTCCAGCCTCCCTTTCTCCGAAGAATGTTTGCTGGGAGTGCAGCACTGACCCCCGTGGCCTGGATTCTCATAACAGGCTTAGAGGTGTTGTACTTCGCTCTGGTGTTGTCTGGCTCTTTAAATGATTTGTTCACATAGAAATTATTTTTCTTTTTTCTTTACCTTTACAATAGGGGGAACATTTTACAGTGGTGTTGTGAGGGCAGTCTTTGACAGCCCTTGAGGGTAGTCTTTCCTCTACAAAGAGGAGGCCCTAGCAGTTCTAAAAATGCATTATCTGGAGGTTCTTATTGTGGCATTTAGTTCTCAAAACTAAGCAGAAATCTTGTAGTTGACCTAAAAATTATTTTTGTGGCTATTTTTTTTTTTAGTTGCACCATATATGGCAAAGGAAAAAAATAAAAATGCAAGTATAAAACCAGTAGGGCACAGAAGACTCTTCTGGTCTTCCAAAATATTCCCTCTGTCTTATGAATTTCCTTTCAGTGAAGTAGCTAAAAGCATCCTTATTTTTATAAGAAAAGTGTGATGCAAATATCAGTGGGTAAGCTTCCTTCATATATATTGGATTGTATTTCATCAGCTACTTATAAGCAACAAACAGAAACAAGAATGGTGACAGGAAACGAACTCTAATGCTCAGAGAGAGCACTTCACTGCTGGTGTTAGTGGGGTCTTCCTCCCAGTACAACTGGTGAGGCAGCTGCTGTCATGAGGATGGCTGTGGTTGGAATGCATTTAGTCCCACTTGAAATGGAGCTGTGGGTGGCATGGTTTCCTTGCCTGCCTCTGCAGCTGCTATGGGTTGAATTAATGTTTATAAGTACGGAAGTGCAACTCTTGCTTTGGATGGTGTGGGGCAGAAAAACTCATGTTGATAATCCACTAAAATTCCTCTAGAGAGGTGTGACTTCTTGCATAGCCAGTAGCAGTCTGGAAGGGTGAGAAGCAGTCGGTAAAAGCTTTACCTTGTTTGTTCCTAAAATAGGATTACTTGGTAGGGCACTTCTTAAAAGAAGGAAAAAAAAAAAAAAAAGACAAATAAAACTTTGTTTATCTCTTTCAAGCTAACTTTGATCAATGTTGATTGTAATAGCTGTGAGTATAAAATGAGGGAGTCTTTCAGAAAGGCAGGTGTCATATGCTGTTACGAATAAGCCAGAGTTGATTTATTCTATTTAGAGCTGTGCAGTCTTCAAAAGCAAATAGAAACACTGGCTTTATTCAGTGCAGAGAGGCATCTGTTATATGCTTGCATATTCCAATGAAACTTTTTTGAGGAATGTTTGGTTATTAAAATAGAATATGTATCTCATCTTAAGTTTTGGATTTAAAACTTTTTGTTGGTTTTTTTCCTTATCTTAATCAGTGCTGGTGTTTGACATATATTATGTGTCCTGGAAGTTTGAAAACAAAGTTCCTAAATGATGCTGTGGTTGGCAATGGACTGAAATATTCTGACACTTTTAATTTGAAAATACTTGAAATGTAACAAGCTGAGTATTTGAAAATTGACACAATTCCATAGTTTTACAAGCAGAGGAGCCAGGTGTTGTACTTTAATCACACTAGGAGAAGCAGCTGATGCATAGTGCAACAGCAATAATTCCAAGCTAGAAGCCTACAAATAATCTAGCTACAAATTATATTGTCAAGAGAATCCAAATACTTTGTAATATATTCTAATACATATTAATTTGAGAGCCCTATAGGGGACAGTCTTGTTATTAATACACAGAGGAACAGATGTGATAGCATATGGTTTACCAACTTGTATTTATGTTAATTCTATGTAAATAGGATTTTAATAAGGTAACATTAGTCTATAGCTTCACTTTCCTAATATATCTTTCTTCTTTGAAGATAATGGGATCATCTAAATTGGGAACTGGGATCACAGAAAAGGTTGGTGGAATCAGTCCGTTTTAGGTAAGACGTAAAAGTGGGTGTTAAAAAAGTATCCCTTTGAGTATTTTGCGATCACTTGAAACTTCAGTGATTAGCTTAAAATTATTTTATTTGCCAGTACTTACCACCTCCAAAAGTGTTGCCTGATACTTACTTTTTCCAGATTTAAATTCTTATTTAGTATGTCTTGATTGTTTGCAGTTTGGACTTTCATTCAGCTGGCTTGGAGAAGCTTGCAAAACTTCATAAAAACCCAGAACCTTTCCAGCATCACCTTAAATCTGATGTCTATTGAACTTGCTATGCAACCCACCTATTGCTGTCAGTTGGAAAAGCTGTGAATGCAGTTCTGAGTTAGCTCAGGCTTCTCAGCAGCTTTCTCTGAGACACAATTTTTTTTAATTATGCTCCCAGGCACTGCTAGGAGCATTTCAGTTTGTGATAAGAGTAAGCAATCTGTGTTCCTGCAAGCAGGTGAGGAAATAAAATGTATTGATCAGCACTAGTGCTTCAGAGGACTTTGGAAAACTTTCTGCCTGCTATCAGGAATTTCTGTTTTCAACAATTGAGTCAACTTTCAAAAATATTCCAGCGCAGCTCAACAGAATTTTGTCTCTGAGGAAGCACAAAAGTTTAAGTTCTGTTCCGATGGCCTGGAGAGCCTTAAGCTGCATTGCCTCTAAGTTCCGGGTTATGACTGAAAAGCTGTAGGTAGAAGTGCAATTTAGTTCTCTTCCCCAATAGTTAAGGACATGGTTGCTTTGTTCTTTCCAGGAAAAACAGAAAATTATCTGAAACCTGTTTTGAGTTTCTAATGTACGCAGAGCTCTGTGTTCGGGGTTTGTCTTTTTTTTTTTTTTTTTTTTTTTTTTGGGGTGGGGTGGGTGTTGGGGAGTGTGAGTATAAAATTTGTTTAAACTTAAATGCGTAAATACAACTTATAAAGAAGCCTAGCAGAACTTTGTGTGTAGGTATGTCAAAAATACTTCATCGATCTTCAGTTTTGTTTCTCTTCCATGTTAGGGAGGCTGCTTAGACTATCCTTTGTGTCAGTTGTGTAGTTCTGTTTTGAATAGTAAGCCAACAGCGGGATTTTGTGTTGTAATTGTTTGAAAAATGCTGATGGAAGTAAAACTCCATAGTAAATACTAAAAAAACCCAAAAAACAAAACCAACAAAAAAACCGAACAACAACCAAAAAACCAACCTTCATACTTTCCACTGTCATCTTCCTCAAATCTTGGTTGTAACTTGGAACCCAGTAACTGACTCCTCACAAGGTGTAAGTTCTGTGTTGGGCTATTAGAGACACCTCTACACTGTAAAAGTGCTATGCTTCTGACCACCTCTCATGACTGTATGTATAACAAGATCATATGAAACTTTGAATGAATGAGGTGGACGCAACTTGGATCTGACTGCCTAGTTGTATAGCTGCATCAGATGATGTCTTGTCATGATTTAACCCTAGCCAGCAACTAACTACCACACAACCACTCATTCGCCCCCTGCCCCTCAGTGGGTTGGGGAGGAGAATCAGAAAAAAAGCAAAATCCATGGGCTGAGATAAGAATAGGTTAAGAAATGAAATAACAATGAAGAGAAGAGAGAGGAATAAAACTAAAGGGAAAAAACATCAAGTAATGTACAATACAGTTGCTCACCACCTGCTGACTGATGCTTAGCCAGTCCCTGAGCAGCAAGTGGCCTTCCCTGGCTACCTCCCCCCAGTTTATATACTGAAAATGATGTTCTATGGTATGGGATGTCCCTTTGGTTAGTTTGGGTTAGCTGGTCTGGCTGTGCTCCCTCCTGGCTTCTTGTGCCACTCCTCTCTGGCAAAGCATGGAAAACGGAAAAACCCTTGACTTAGAGTAAGCACTACTTAGCAAAAACTAAAAACATCAGCCTGTTACCAACATTATTTTCAGCCTAAATCCAAACCACTGCATTGTACCAGCTTAAGAAGAAAAGTAATTCTATCCCAGCTAAAACCAGGACATGTCTGCATTCCTGACTTCACACTAACTGCTTTCTAGCTCAGTAAATTCTTGCTGTAAAAGTTCAGGTCATCACCCTGGAGGACTTTTACCTTGCACTGAAATTTCCACTGACAGCTCTGGGGTTTTGAAATGGTCCTAATGATATTTGTGGTACCTTTCACTTGTACGTACTGCCGTGGGTCACAGAGGTGGCACGCTTGCTAACATCTTAACTAGTTTGTTGTTTTTTTTGCTTAATATGAGTATTTAACTTTATACATTGCCTTATTGTGACTGTAAAAGGTATTATACAAAGCTAAGTTGTTCTATTCAATAATCTGTTTCATCATTTATGTGCCATGTCATGCACATGTTTGTAACCGTTAATTATTTCTTGCAAAACTCTGCTACTAGGGTCTTGTTGTAAAGAGCAGCAATAATATATAGTAACCTCTTTAAGAATGTTTGGAAATAGTACATACGCATTTGAGCAACACTATGGAAACAGCACCTAAGGGAGACAAGAGACAATGAAAATACTTCTAAGTTTTGATTCCCGAGTCAGACAAGCAAATACCCTCAAACAATGTGGAAACTAAACAAAACAGAACTTAAATTTAGGAGTCTTATATTTCTTTGTTTATATCTATAATAAACCATGTTTGAAGTGGTCAGAAAGCAGTATTTCCCCTCTCACCATGAGCTACATGTTTGCTTATAGTGAGAAACAGTGGAGATTCATAACACATCTGATGTGAAAGGACACTTTGTGTCATCAGCAGCAGAGGGATATCAGATCATATATCTTTACCTGACAAGAGGTGGCAATTTAATCTGACAAGTTTCCTGCCAATGAGGACAGCTTTAGGAGTTCAACTGCCTTGGTAAAGATTTGACATGTCATTGAGGGATGTTGTGCAGAAGCTTGACAATAAACTGGAACTTGCTAATGCAGTTTAGGATTGCTGTAAAAATTTATTAGAAACCAGAGACTGTAAAATTACTATACTCCTCCAGAAATGTTTTTCTTTCCCTGCTTGAATATATGTGATATTTAATGCATAGCACACGTTTAAAAACTTGTTTCTTGATGGTGTAAAACAAATCTATTACAATGCACATGAAATGGCAAGGAATTCAATTAAATGCATGTGCGAATAAACAGAATGGGAGAGCTGCCTGCTGGAGGCAGAGAAGAAATCTGTCTGAACTTAAGGTTTGATTGCTGAATTGATATGTCCTGCTCTAAAATTGTGTTTATGTGTCTGGAGAGGGAATGAAGTGGTTTGTGGCTTTTAGAAGCATGCAAAACTCTGGGTGACATGAGGAACCCATGCACTTGGGCACTAGGCTCATGTAGGTGCTGGAGCAGAGTCTGCAGACAGCTTTTCAGCAATACTAGTTTTCTAAATGCCTTTTAAAGTCTGGCTACTATCTGAATATGGAGCCAAAATACTTTTTTGTTTCATGTAAATAGTTCATTTCAATATAAAGTGAAATACATTTATTAAGCAGCTGATGTTTTAAACTTTGATATGGAGATTTTTGTGGTGTTTGGAATAGGTCGCTCTTAATACCAAATGGTGAAAATGCTCTCATAGCAGTTCAGCACTCTGGGATGTGTTGACAAATGCCGCCTGGAAGGATATTAGCTATGATTTCACCAAACTTGTGAATAAAGTTCAGAATGAGAGGTGTGTATCAAAAAAAAACAAACTAAAAAACCACCAACCTGTGAAAGAGCTGAAGGATACGACAGAGTGTGTTTTCAAGAAGTTTTCTAGGGTGCTATGAATTATAGCCTTGTTGAATAATTTCCCTACATGTTCCTTGGAGAAAGACCGGCATGTTTAATACACCTATCTTTCCTAATGTGGATGTCTTTTTAAAACTTCTAACTAGGCAGTCACGTTGAGACTTCATGTTAGCAGAAAACAGTCTCATTGCTTGAAAACTTCATTGGTTGCTGATGAAAGGTGAATCATCATACTCTTTTGCTGCACACTTTTTGAAATCAACTGATGTAGATGTCTGGGCTAAACTTCCTGTAATGTTGTTTGGATAATTTTTATAGTTGTCGGTATTAAGGTGGGTCATAATACCAAAACGTCGGTTGTCCATTTGTATGACTACTTTTAGCCAAAAGGGAAGTAAATCGAATGACAGAATCTCTGTTCCAGTATAGACTAAAACTTGGTACATATGAAGTCTAGGAAAATCCAAGGAGAGTGCAAGGCTGGTCTAGTTTGTCCTGATTTTTCCCTTTTATACTGTTAGTACAGAGAGACTGTATTGAGCTCAGAAGCTAATGAAAAGCTTAAAAAAAAATTAAAAATATTCAGAGGGCTTTTACTATGACTTTTGAACACATTACAACTAATTTGGAAACTGAGGTCAATATGGTTGCCACTGATGGCCAAAGCAAGTTTCTTAGAGTGTAAGAGCGAGCTGTGCTCAGCCTGGATTCGGACTTCCATGTGTCTGCTTTTTATGAAGACTCTCTGTAGCTGCAATTGTTCACTACTTGCGCGCTTTGGCTCTCCTTTTTTTTTTTTTTTTTTTTTTTTTTTTTTTTTTTACCAGCATGTGGTGGCATCACTATTCTATTCTAAATTATGTGTAACTGCATGTCTTGGCAGCTGTGATCTTGCTGGGGAAATAGGCTGGAAAGGGAACCCAATTGCAGTTGAGCGTTTGCAAGTGGGAGCCGTTTCAATAAAACTTCTTGGGCACTGACTAGTATTTCTTAAGTGGTAACAAAAGATCAAAGGTCGGTTTGGCAACCTGGATGTACTTTGTGATTGGACATTAGGGCAGATAAGGGTTAGGAGAAGGAGAAAAAATTCTCAAGATTGCTCCTATAATACACTAACAACTTAGCAATTGAGTGAGCCCTGTTCAAAGCCAAGCCGTACTAAATGAGATTAATAATTTAGTGATGAACGTGAATATTCTGCTTTTGGTGTAGCGTAACTGTTAGAACATACTTATAAGAGATTGGGAATTAAACCAGTAAAATACAGGTGACTTTTGCTTAAATGGATATTGTAATAATACATGTGTTACAAAAATTAGTGTCACAGACCAGGATTTTTCTGATGAGAACTGTATCTGTTTAGTAAATTGTTTTGTGGGAGGCTGGCAGACTACTGTCTGTTTGTTCTAACAGAAAATACTGGTGTTCTCTGACAAGTCTTGCTGTAGTGTACGTTGTTTGTATGTATGCCTGTTCTGTTTGTCTGCCAGAACCCTGCCGCTGCATGGTGCAAAGCCTGCAGCAGCCCCCAGCCTGCTGCAGTTTGTCTGCTAGTGAGGGCCAGCGAGATACAAGGTGCAGGGGTGGGGGGTGTGTGGCTGGGCTGCCTTCACCACCTTTCTGCTCTCGGTTTCTCTCCCCTGCTGCTTCAGGGGGATCAGCTGCATGTTGCCAATTAGGCTCATCAGCATTGTCAATAACAGATGTGGAGCTCCTGGTAATCCCCCACCCTTGTTAGTGGACTGCAAAGGCTTCTGGCTGTTTGTGCTGAGATTTAACCCTTATCCCCCTACAGGGAGCCAAGTCACTCTGTCAAAGACCAGGAGTCATTTTTTTTCTTTCTGTTCTGTGTTTTAAGGGTTCTTTTACCACTCTCTTAGCCCCAGTGTGTTTGATTAGATTCTGGTTTTAGTATGGGTTCCAGCTTGCAGAAAAACATAATTCATTTCATCACAAATGGATACAAAAAGGATATTTTTAAGAACTGCTTCAAGCGAAAGGTAACAGCACAAAGTTTCATTACCTGTCAGGTAGATTACCTGGGCATATCTTGAAATGCAGGCTGCAAGCGCAACTTTGTAGTGTTACCAGCCAGCATGCCATTACAGGATAAACCTGTAAACATGTTCATTAAACAGGACACTGAAAGACTCGCCTTTTGCACTCTTGCTGTCGTCTTTGCTAAGGGCAACCCCTCAATGCATGTTCTTTATTTATTTTAAGATGAGGCAACTTCAGTGCTTGTGCTACAACTACTTTCCTCCTCCCAAGGGAGTGATTCAGCTTAGGGGGAATATAACACTTAGTCACTTTTGCAAACAAGTTGAAATCAAAGCAATCTACCATAAATTTGTTCCTGTGGAAAACCTGTCTTGTAGGGTATAGGCTTTTTGAGACAATGTTATAAATAATCTGAACACTTTTTGCCATCTAACTAATTGGGGGTGAGGGTGGTCCAAACATTCTGCAGAACCTGTAGTGGAATAAGGAATTGGCATCTTTGGACATTAGAGTGGGGGAAGATCTTGGCATGGTCGTTGCGTTTCTCTTCTAGCTGAAGAATAAAATTGGAGGCTTACCACAATATTGATGCTGCATTAATGTATAATTACTAATGATGCTAAAGAGGAATATATAGCATCTGAAGTTAATCTCTCATAAGCAACCTTTACAGTATGAGACATCAAAATATTTGTGTGTGTTGTTATGCACCCTTGAAACTATAAAACAAGTATGCAAACAAAATCTCACCTGAATGTTCTGTGAGCCGTTTACTGGTCTGAACAGCAGCCAGTGACAGGATGGTGCTAGTGAGCCTTTGCATTTAGATACTAGTGGCAATAAGCCAAGAACACTGAAAAGCATAGCACAAAAATGAAAGTGAATAATTTCACCAGGTAATTTGGGGAATATGAGAGCCTTGGACACGATTTCTATCAGGGACACGAGTTGTGTACGGGGTAGGAAAACACATCTGATATGAAATGGGCTAAGAATATTTGATTCATCTGAATTGCAGCATTGAGTAATGACCTTTGTACTTACCAGTAACGTTCTTGATACATTTAACTATTGAGATTGCGTGTGTGTATTGGGATACCTTAACATCTGAAGTCAGACTAAACCACAGTGCTTTGCTGGCTCATCTTTTTAAATTGATCACTGCAGTAATTTCTTTAAAGCTGAACAGTATATCACAAGCTTTTGTTTTACCCAAAAATTCTAACAGAGATTTAAATATCAATAACAATGTGCTTCACAACACTATGGCTGATGGGTTATTGATTCATAAAAGTTTTAGTCCTCTGGATATTGAGTAAATTATGAAGATATTACATTGATGTCACTACATTTCATCTTGTTTGTCATTAGCAAGTTACAAACTATTTAACTTCAGTGCTTTGTCAGCAAAACTTTATTGAAATTATATTTAGAGAAAGTAAATCTTGTTGTATGTTATGAGTCACTCACTTAAAATGAGTTTTTATGAATTGATAAGTGCTTAGAAGTTCATATTTGATTTCCAGCTGAGATGAGGTTATAGTTTTTTAGAAGGTAACATGGTAACTTTTGCACCTTAAAAAGGAGTATAACATAATAATCTGTTCAAGGATGAGTTCATTCTGAATAATGTATTATTTTCATGTCTGTTTTGCTGAACCCAGTGGAGTCTGTTTAGGGAAAGCATTTCACAGAAAAATATACACTGGGGTGAATGTGCAGGTCTGTTTATGTCGCTCTGTAGATGCGCAGAATAGAGGAGCTTCTGAAGGATAATAAGTTAAAACAAAAGTGCCAATGGGTTGCTCAGATACAGCTACCATACTCAAAAATCATATATCCCTGCCTTAAACTAGGATTGAATCTCAAGTTATTGTATAGCCCAATATGTTGATTTCTACTTTCTATGTTTCAAAATTGGGGTTTCACTTACTCCTTCTACCAGTTCTTGAGTTTAT
This sequence comes from Falco biarmicus, assembly GCF_023638135.1. NCBI lineage: Eukaryota > Metazoa > Chordata > Aves > Falconiformes > Falconidae > Falco > Falco biarmicus. The sequence goes on along the minus strand of NC_079295.1, from coordinate 51,331,293 downwards.
GTCTTTGTTTCCTATGGCAACAGATCTTGCTGTGATGCTGTGACCGAGAAAGTATCACTTTTGTTCTTTGGGTATTAGCTAAGGTAAGAATACAGAGACTCACACAAAGGACTGCTGACATAGAGTTTTTAAGGATTTCTTTCTCTGAACCTTAATTGTTTGTTTTAGATTAAATTGGTATGATTTCTTATCCATATAACACATGTAAATACCCCAAGCCTTGATAGCAAGATATTATTCTTTTTTGTAAGCAAAATGCCTTTAATGCTTGAAATCAGAACTATCATGAAAAGTTAAGTGAATAGCTCAATTTGGCTGTTTGCTTATATTTGTATGCTTGGCTTGTGCTCACTATTTTAACACTTGGGAGGCATTGTGTGATGCTAATTACACAAAATGCAACGCTATTCTTCTTTCTTCATAGAAATACTTATTTCTTTTTTTGACACTTCTACGTGGCTTCTGTGGAAAGGCCATGCTTTCACCAATAAATTCTAATAAATTCTGTTATAAGTTTAGCTATGTCCACTAGCGCTGTCTTGATCTAAGTGCTTTTTTTGCCCCAGGAGTTACATCCACAAAATGTGAGTACCTGTACCTTAAAGAGTAGAAAGCTTTCTTCCAAGAGACATGATGTTGACAGAAAGACATTGTAGTGAGGAATTCATCTTTACTTTCCTGGTTTGTTTTATAATGTATAGTAACTCCCCCAGGCAACAAGAGTTACCTGACAACAAGGCAACCTGCAGCATCCAAACCAAAGGAATGTAAGGCTGAAACAAATATCTATCTAGTAATTAGCAAGTAGTCAGAAACAACAAAACCAGTGCTTCGCTTCCGTGAATTTCTTCCTTGATGAAAACATACATACTTTTCATATGAGCCCCTTATTATTGTGATTGAGTTCTGAAACTTCAGATTATTATGGATAACTTGACTGTGCTGTAGACAGCTACTTGAATAAAATTATAGTTTGTTTGCTGAAAGTGGTATGATCTGCTAAGCTAGCCTTAAAAAAGCCATAGGTGCGAATTCTTCTGTTTATATGCCTTCAATGAAAAGGAAGGTAGATAAAACAGCTTAAAAACACACACAAAAAACCCCACCCTGATTTGAAGTTTGCCTCCTATTCTTGGTAGAAAAATAACAGTAGCTCTGTTGAAGAGCCAGAGCAAGCTAATGATGACATCACTAGAAAGAACTCGATATGACACTGACTGTGGATGGCAGTTTGAGAACAGCCGATTCTGTGCAGTTTTGCAGCCCTCAGTATTGCATTAACTTTACAATTTGACCATCCAGTCACTTGATTTTTGTCTTGTAATATTCTCTATTGCATTTGTTAGCCCAGCATATGTATGCTGATAAGAACAGTCTTGTAGCAGAGCTTCATTTGAAAAAAGTGAGCTTGTTCTTATTTTTGTGTCATATTCTGCCTTTATTCTGTCATTTGTAATTTAGAGATTGGAAATCAGTGAGTTTGACTATACTTGTTTAAGTGCCAGGATATTTTCCCACTTTTCAAGTGAATGTGCTGTGGCTTTGTGATAAGTAACATCAAAGCACATTTTGTTAATTTATTACTTTCCGCAGGGTTTAATGTTTGCTGCTCTGCAGCTGTATTTCTTAAGCCTGTGTTACCTCTAACTTTTGATACATGGTAAATAGGAATGTATAATTTCAGTAAATTGGCTAGTTGTTAAGCAAGATGAATATTGTTTGCATAGCTTTGCCAATAGTATTTTATCATTAAAAATGAGGGAACTAGAAAATCTGGTAGAAGAATAGTAATAAACTGTTAGAGAAAAATGTGAAATTTATGTTTTACAATATTTATAAAAAGCCATACCTGCTGGTTCAGATGGGCAGTACTTGCTACATGCTGATTTCTGCCTGTACAATGTGGATGGTCATGCAACATGGATGGGAAGAATCTTCGGTCTGAGGTATTATCTTCTTGTCTGAGAGTTAATCTGCTGTTCTGTTTTATTATTTTTTTTTGCTGGTTTAAATGATGATTCAGAAAAATATACACAGTCCCCAAATAATCTTACTGGAAAGTATAACAACTGTCAAGCAGGAATCACTGCCAGTGTTTGAAGGATGATGTTTTTGCAAAAGGGAACTAGAAATGGTGTAGTTAGTACTGAGCAGCTCTTACTGTTGCAAAGCATTTATCCTTAATCAGGGTGCAAAAATGGAGGGGCATCTCTTCACATGGTAATTCTTTTATAGTAGATATTAATAGCTATTCATGAAGAATAAAACTTGAATACAGCACAACAGCCCTCATCAACTTTATTTTTAGATAATATAGTATGTGTTTGATAAGGCATGATATTGATAATTCATCACAATAAGAACAAGATTAAAATCTTTGTTTAATAGGATTGTTTTTCATCATATATTGAATCCTCAGAATTCAATATCATAAATCTTTGTTAGAGAGGGAGGATATTTCTTTTGCAGGTCTGCTGATCAGATTTCTATGAAATTGCAGACATGTTAGAAAAATAGCTAAAAGGATAGAAGTATGAAATATTTACCTTCACAGTTCTCCTACTCTTTACCTCCTGATGCAACCTTAAAATTATGGTCTTATGAAAGCCTGAACCTGACAGAGAAAACGGCAGCAAAGAATGTAACCAATATCTACAATGGCAACTGTTTTTGTGTAAAAAGGTCATAGAATGTTTCTCAAACTTGCCTGACTGCAGTAAAGGTGTCAAAAAACCAATATGTTATTAATCTTTGGGTGGTTCTCTTTGTTTCCATTTGTAGGTAATAAGGTGACAATGTTTATTGGGTTTTGTGATTCAGTTCTCCTTGTAAGTATGGAAAGAAAATTCTTCTCCCTTTCAGTGGCAGTAGGATAAGATGCTATTGTGTAATTGGACTGAGCTGGTGTTAGGATTCCAGTAAACTACAGTTCTAGACTTGTATGTAGAGTCTGGCTTAAAGATAAGTAGTTGCGTGAAGAAAGAATTTTTCAAAAGCACAGATGTAAAATTGTCCATTGCCAAGGACTCCAATCAGCCATACTTTAGGTAGTGGTCAATAATGTTTTAAAGAGGTTTTAAGGAATACTCAAATTGTGAGTACGAAAGGGTGTTGTATTTTGCTTATGTCCAAGGGTTTGGGTGAACTGGAACACTTTGTTTCTAGGCTTGAAGACAGAACCCTAGGTCACAGCCTTCAGACTGTACAGCAGGTACACACAGTATCTTCTATTGCTTTTATGGGTTGCGAGCATAAGAAAAAAGGTAGCAAAAACTTTCAGGAGGGCTTTTTGTTCATGTGTTTATTGGTCTGTTACAGAATTAAGAAATGC